>NC_142536.1:4443437-4763125 GCF_056151865.1 Erythranthe guttata
CTTACACCCACCAACATCATTGTAGGTAACATCTGGTTTTTCCTCCACAGTCATCATTGTAACACTTGGATCGATTTTTGGAGGCAGGGGAATCTGAATTTGATATTTATTGCGGTCGACACTGCAATAACGAAGCATGTTTTAAAACTATATATCATAATAGGCTTGCCAAATAGTAGCAGTAATAAAAAAAATCTCAAGCCTAATATATCGAATGCTCCTAAAACTCTTTTCTTATCACTTGCGAGTAAGGTAAAGTAAAAGGTACAGGTAACTTGTTCAAACGAAGAAACAAAAAATTGAAAAGCAAGAAAAGCTACCACAAGCTAATACATGCGACATGCAATTTAGATAGTGTCTATAAATGTGTAGTTAAAAATTCATCGAACAGAGTAAGACAAAAAACTAATTCAACGCTCCACAAAACCAAAGCATGCAAAGTAGACCGAACTCAACAAATGAAAAGTGGGGTATCTGGATTCTCAGTGATCATTTATAGGCAACTCAAAAGCTGCAAATGGGTTCTATTAGTCCAGGGATTAGACTTCCCGAGCCTTCTATAATTCCCGATTCTCATTAATTTAATTTTCTTGGTTAGTTAAGGGGCTCTATAAAAGTTTATGTTTATCACTTGTTTTTAACGAAGAGATCGATTCATTCTTTTCTGCATGATACATGGTACACTGTTATTACTTATTCATCATCATAAAAATAAGATGATTTGCACATTCGTAAAAAATCCTCAAGTCCTGCAGCTAAACGAATATTAGAAGAGAAACCAAGATCAAACAAGCTTTACCCGACTCTCATGCCTTCTTCAATATCAGTAGGTGAAACTTTATCACCTAATCCAACAACAAACTGCAAAAGCAAATGTGCACTAATTAGACAAAACGTATTGGAACATAAACATAGCTACATAAGAGGTATCCATTTGCAAATAAATGAATACAAATGCTATCTCCTTCCGCTCATTATTTATATTTTTTTCGCAGAACAAAACATACTACCTTCCTCTTCCAAGAAAAATAAAACTCAATTCCTAGGAAAACAGTACAGCAAAACGACAAACTAACATACCTTAGCAATTTGCTTCACGTTGATAATGTACTTTGCATCTTCAGTGTTTGGATTAATAATCTTCGTACATCTTGCAACCTAGTAACAACAACTAATTATATCCTACTAACATACAAAAAATATGCACGGGATAATTTATCAATCAGCAAAAAAAAATCGCCTTACCTGAAGAGGTTGTTCCTCCTGCATCATTTGCTTATCGGATACAAGATCCCATTGGCTAGGTGCAGCTAAACCAGTGTCAGATTCCTTGATACCTAATGAAGTAAAATATAAACAAATTACATCCACTCATAAAGTACAATGGCGCAAAGCAACAATGAATTTACGGATACGTATGCTTTGCTACATAGAAACGAAAAATGAGTGTACAGCCACATCTAGTGGTAGATCAATGGATACTTAACACGAAACGAACTAAAAGTTAACAGTCAATTCTTAGTTCAAAATAATTTGCCAACAAAAACAGGGATAAGAAACAAACCGCATAAATCATTAATCTTCTTCGCCATCTCCTTGATTTCCTTCTCAACTTTCTTTATGCTGGTCGAATAAGGTCCCAAGCCCTGCACAAATCATTTCATGAACTCAATACAAGCAAAAATCCACCATAATTCATGAATGTACGGGTATTTACCATGAACTATCATTCCTAAAAACATAAGCTCGTAACATGTAATCCACTAAAACGAAAGTGCTTCGAGTATATATAATTTCAAATAAAAACAAGCAGGCAAAATTAACAAAGCAATGCAATTTATGCTACTGAACACTCTCAGCTGTTTGTATTTATATTTAATTAAAACCAAAATAAAATAAAATAAATTTGGGAATACCCAATCCAGATCCACATTAGCAAAAACCAAGCAAGAAAATTCTACATCCACATTCTCGTAGGAAAAATTAAGCTACACTAGCATAAAACTCGAAACCCTAGCTCAATCTTCCGTTTCAAAAATTAAATAATCAACAAACAAAATTCCTGCTCAGTAACCAAACCATAGATCCTAATTATCACTCAAGAAGACGAACAAAGGGAAGAAGCCTAGGTTCAGAGCAGGAATTATAGAAAGAAAAAAAAAATCAAATCCTCGTTTGAAGAAATTGAAAAAGGAATAGTACATAGGTTTTGAGGAGAGCAATATCGTCCTCGTCGAGAGGCCTAGGGTTCTTCTCGTCCTTGATCTCGTCTTCTGGTTCGGGTGCCATTGTCGAATTAATTTCGAGGTTTTCTTTTGGGGGAATATTTATGAAGAAGGTTTTCTTGGACAAGAAGCAGAGGCGACTGATATTATAAAGGTGAGAACAAAGCTTAGGCGACGACTGATGGGAGGTGCTCACGTGCGATGCACGTGGGTTGAGTTTGGGCTGGTGGCCCAAAACAAGAGTTATATTGGGCCAAAGTGCAATACTCTTCGGCCCAATTAAATTGTTGTCTGTGTTTTTAGAGCATCTCCAACCATCCCCCTTTTGGGTTATTTCTATGCTACACCCGGTGAAGGTTACACCGGGTGATTTTTTACCGTTGATCTACACACACCAATGTGGGTGTGTGTGTGTTTGTGTGTATATGAATGGTAAAGATCTACCCGGTGTATTTCACCCGGTGTAGCATAGTATAAGCCCCACTTTTGGGATGCTATCTGCTAAAAATAAATGATTATACCATTTATGACCAAAAAATTGAACTCCAAAGGGAAGGTTAAATTTTAGCTGGTCAGCTAAAATCAATTGTTCAGCTGCTATGTATACCAGCTCCTGTTCACACCAGCTAAATGAAAAAATAATAAAATAATAACAAAAGCAGTGGGAAACAGAAAAAATTCAAGTATAAAAGTTAATTTTGGTTTGTAGAAGAAATGAAACTTCCAGCTACCAAGTGCCACATATTTATTCTTAATATATGTTTATAATATTTTATTACTAATATTTAATTTAGAAATTAATTATTTAAATATGTTTTATTAATATTGAGAATTTGACATTATAATTTTTTTATTTCTATTTATGATGAATTCTTTAGCAGATTGTATAATTTATAAATACCTATTATAATATAAAAAATGAGAAGTAATTAAATATAATAAATGATATAAATATATGTGGGATGATTGGAGTGCAAAATTAAAATCCACTAGCTAAATCACTGTTCCCCGCCAATAATAGATATAACATTTGTGTTTTTACCTCACAAGGTTGGAGATGCCCTTATTTTCGGGTTTATCTATACTTTGGATACTGCACTCGTACTTTTAAGTAACGAAATGTCTGCTATGCCCTTCGTTAAATAATTTGGTAAAATTCGGACATTTTTGGGAACTATTATCATATATTGGGATAAAAGATATAATGGGTGTTTTGTTACATGTATAGATACAATGAAAAAATATATATATATATATATATATATATATATATATATATATATATATATATATATATATATATATATATATATATATATATATATGAAAATTGTTTAACGAAGGGCATTTAAGACATTTCACATGGGTTATGACGTGCTAACTATAAGCGAAGCTTAAAATAGGGGAGTGCAGTATCAAAAGTATAGCAATGAGGATTGTCTAGTACATGAAACTAGGCAAAAGGGTTTTACGCGCTAAAACTGCATTACGAATTCCTTTATCAACCAAAAAGAGGTAAATTACGGCCATCCCCTGAAATAATGTCAAATTACAAAAAAAATTCACTCATGTTTGGGTAATCACAATCACTCATCAATTATGAATCTTCTTTCACATTCACCCACATGGTACCAAATTCAACATAATCTTCTAGATTATATGGAATGTTCTATAGTTTGTATTCGTTCTGTACAAAAAAAAAACAGTTACTAATTCACCACAATCTGATATTTACAAGTGCGAAAGACACATCTTATGATTATCTCGTTCCAAAACGCGGGCTCAAATGGAGAAAAACGGATACAAACTGGAGAACATTCCACATAATCTAGAAGATTCCACCAAACTTAACCATAAGAGTATACGTGTAAGAAAATTCATAGAGGGAGGTGGTTGTAATTACCCAAACATTACAGATTTTTTTGTAATTTGACCTTACTTCAGGGGTTCCGTTATTTGGAAAAAAAAAATATGCTTCAATTGGATAAAATGAAAATATATCACGAAGACAAATTTGTACTTCAAATTTGAAGTTATACTTTGAACTTTTTGACACCAAAATTTGGATATAATAAAAAATACAATCTATATTAATTTCCCTAGCAAAAGGGATAAAAAAGTATGATGAGTTATATCTATTTAAAAAAAAAAAAAACTTAGAATCAATACTATGTCTCTTCCACAACTTCAACCAATCTCCCTGCAACCCATTTCTTGATCACTTTCACTTGTTTTTCCGCTTCTACTTCTTCGATTTCCAATTCTTTCACAAACAACTTCTCTCCACTCTCCTCAACATACTTAGCCGAATCGAAGAGGCTCGTTTCGTTTTCCAATCCAAGTGAATGAAAACCGTTACAACTCGTTTTTCCATTCACTAAGCTGTGAACACCGTTTATAGTTTGACGAGTATCCGAATCTGTTCCGTCTACTTCGACTGGCTTCTCCGAAAAACAACTGCCGTTTTCGGAGGAAATATTCGAATGTTCTTCATCGTCGTTCTCAATTGATTTCATAAACTGAATTGCTTCGGCAATTAACAACCTGCTTTCTATTAAAGATGCATGAACACTCGGGCTGTTCTTGGAAGCTATTTCAAGCGCCTCGGCCGCTTTTTCAGCTTCGGCAATCATCAACCTGTGATTATTTATACGGATTTTTAATTTTTTTTTAAATAATTTTGCATTTAAGAAAAAAGTAATTTTTTTTCGCGAAAATAAAATAAAATGTGAACTTACTTTGCCATGGAGATGGCTTCACTTTTCTTGCTCACTGACGAAGCTCTCTGTGCTCTGATATTCTTCAACATCTCAAGCTTCGAACTTGCAAACGGATCCTTGTAAAGCGGCGGTTTACGCCTCTTCGACCGAACTTGGCCTTTTGTATCACGCTTTCCAAGATGAAAGTTCTCGTCTTTACTTGTGGGCCGTCGTTTTCGAGGCTGTCCATCACTACTACCACTCTGCTTTACTATCCTAGGCTTTCTCTCAACCCTCTCCGATATCCCGTAAAATTTAGCCAGACCGGAGCAAACTCTATTACGGTAATCCTACAACAGCATTAAAAAGATTATATAAAAAAAAAACTCTTAAATCGATAAATATTACGAGCATCTGCTAACTGAAAGATCAAGATGAAGTCTTTACAGGATCGGCCCATTTGGCGGATATAGCTTCTGCAATCTTCCTCTTTTGTTCGGGGGATTTCGGTGCTCTTTTGCTCCCTTTAGCCCTCGGATTGTTCTTTCTTTCCTCAACGCTCTGCTGCCATTCTTGCTCGAGGTGTTCGTCCATTGTCTTGTAAGAATCCCACTGCAATTCCTCCTCACCGAAAAGACCCTTTTGGGCGGCTTGTGCAATAAGATCCTGCCACTTATGGTGGCACGTTTCTTGCACCATAAGTTTCTCTCTTCTTCTTCCCCACCCTAGTCGAACACCCACTCCGATTCTTATCCTCGTTTCGTCGCTGTAATAAGAGGTGCATGTATAGGGTCATCACAAGATTTAGGAAAATACTGACTAATTCAAGAACTGTAGTTTTCGGTGAATGGCTCGAGAGTTGCAATGTATCTTGGCTTTTTCCCTCTAGAATATACTCGTAAACAGATCCGTTTATACGACCCAAAAGACAGAATACAGCCAAATGTTAAAGCGAATGGAAACGGCAAGAACCAACCTTTGAGCATGCCCCAAGTTTTGTAGCTTCATCTTGACCTGCGTATCGAAAAAAACGATAAAAAAGTAACCAGTCAGCAGCTGCAAATGCGGGTTTGAATATAATCATAGAACAAAGAACCTGCTTTTACGAGCCCCGTAATTACATTGTTCGTGATCTTAGAATCTTGAAAACTATTTTTTCTTTCGAAAATTCAAGAATCACCTTAGGATTTTGCATTGCAAGCCTGGTTCTCTCTTTAATCCGCTGCAACGTCTCTGCAAAATATTCAAGAACATAGTTCGATATCGTTCGAAGCTCACAAACACCGTAAAATCGGAAAAAGATATATTTTTTTAAATATATATATTTACCCGGGCTGTGTTTCCTGCCTTTATTCCAAGGTGTTTTCCCCGAATTCGCTTTGGAAATCCTCATCCGCCTCAAAACCTCTCTATCGTTCAGTTCTGCCGATTCCTCACTCAAAGATTTTTGCGGCTCCAACGAAGTGGAATTCGAACTCACTGAATCAATTTCCACAGTATTCAACATGTTTTTACTATACCCCTTCACCGCTTCACTTTTCTTGATAACACTAGGGTTTTCGAGGGTAGCAACGTCCTTTATCGTCAACCCGCCTCTCGATAAGCCGAACCCCCCCAAGATTGAATTTTTATGCAATTTCTCAGTGACACAAAAACTTTTCCAAGAAAATGCAGATCCCAATTCCAATACCCTATCATTTTTAACTACAATTCTGTTGTGGAAGTTGGATTTTGTCCTAAATGCTAATATATTGTTCAGGAAACAAGAACAAGCCTGTGAAGTAGCAATATCTGCAACAACACCAACAACAACAAAAACAAAAGCACCACCTTAAATAAATAAATAAATAAACAGAATAATCGACAGCAAAATCAAGAAACAAGAAAATGCCACACACCATATCAAAGAACAGAGCATCATAAGACAAAATCAAAGAAAGGCCCACAAAAAGATAAAGAATTGTACCTAATAAAGGCATGGGAAGCTCATTAATTCAGAAGGCTGAGCTCAGCGCACTGTTTTTCAGATAAAGATTTGTTGTACAGATTATTATTATTATTATTACATGCAAACCTTATATAGCTGCAATAAGAATTCTTGTTTGTGAAAGAAAGAAAAGATTGAACCTTTGATGGAGTGAAGCGAAAGCGGTGAGTGAGCCACACAACCAGTGTTTATGGCTGGTGGATAATGAAACTTTTTTTTTTCTATTATTTATTTATTTATTTCCTAAGACGGGAAATTAAGTTAAGAAAAGAAAATATATTTAATTAATAAAAAGAAAAAAGAAAAAGGGGGGCTCATGGGCCGGGCCGCGGATAAATTCTAGCCCAAAATGTCGAAACTACCCTTGAAGCCATTTCAGTTTACTGAGTTGGGATTCAAACTCAAGACTTTTTCATTTGGCCTGACTCTGATACTATGTTGAATGACCATCTCAACCAAAAGCTTAAATTGTTAGTAAAATGTAACATTTAATATTAATATCTCCAATATATTTTTTGTTTTTTCTTTTTAAAAAATGATCCGAACCAAGAAGCTAAACCCATTTGGATAGAGTTCAGTCTGCTAGGGCTCACCCAGAGGCGACACCCGAAGGAGAGGCCCATCCAGACGAGCGGCCCAAGATGAGCAGCTCATGTGAAAGACCCCTCCCTCGACAGAATAGCCAAGCGAGTGACATGCACTTGCGAGGGCCGAGGGATATCTGGCGTTTAGCAGGACGACTCAGCACAACTATTTAATGATTCTAACAAATATTGGGAAAAGTATGGACAATCTTATCCGGCACAAGCTGCACGCATGTCCGCGCATTAAGTGCACTAACACCATCATTAATGACCAAGTGATCAGTGACAGGCGAAAATGAAGGAAATGACGAAGGGGAATGTGCGAAGGGGCTATCTACCCGAAGACAAGAAAACGACGACGTTTGATTAGCCAAGAATGTCGTGTAAGGGTGTGGACTGACAGGAGAGGTAACAGACGTGAGGATATGAGTATATGTTCGCCACGATTTTGGAGAGCCTTGAGGTCCAGCGGGAAGTATTATAAGTAAGTATGCACATTTTTCATACTACGCATATCTCTTAATTTGCTCACAAAATAAACTACGATATCTTCTAACATGACTGTTGGAGTGCTAACTTCGGTGCCAGTCGAGTACCCTCTTCTTAGCAACATATCATGCTTGTTGAACCACCTATTCCGAATTTTCAACCTAAAAAAGATCTAGAAGGAAAAAAACAAAGAAGAGAAGTTTGATTAAAACACAAATTGGAATAATATCACATAATGGTCAAACTAAGGTAGTTTTGCCCCCTCTGCCAAACTCATGAAAGCCACCATAATATATATTAATTAATATAATATTAGTCAATAGAAAAGTCCCCCATTCAAAACGCCGCCGTGTAAGCTCATTTACCTGTAAAAGTCAAACCTCCAGTCTCCGCTGACTGCTATTTTTCTCACAACCCTGTATTTCTTCTATCTATATATATATATATATATATATATATATATATATATATATATATATATATATATATATATATGATTCTTTTTTCTAATTAAAGATCCCATTTTGATTCCTCTTTTCAACTGTCTGAACCAGAAGAAAAAAAAATGGGGGAATCATCAGATGATAATAGCAACACAGGTTTGTTTGAGCTCACCGGAAAGATAATGGTGGTTGCGATTCTGCTCCTCTTCTTCGTAGTAGTCTTCGCCTTCTCCCTCCACATCTACGCCAGGTGGTTCTGGCAGCGCCGCCAGGAGAGATCATCATCGTCAGACACCACCACCACCACAACCAGGCGGCGCCGCCGCCTCAGTTTCGCCGCCGGACACCGAGAAATTACAGTAATTCTTCCCGCCGCCCGCCGCGGCCTGGATCCGAGCGTCCTGAAAAGCATACCGGTCGTCGTGTTCGACCCGAAGGAGTTTGAAAACGGGTTGGAGTGCGCCGTGTGCCTGTGCGAGGTTTCCGAAGGCGAAAAGGCTAGGGTTTTGCCCAAATGCAGCCATGGCTTCCACGCTGAATGTATCGACATGTGGCTCCATTCCCACTCCACTTGCCCTATTTGCAGAAACCCTATCTCCAATCCCAAATCCTCCGCCGGCGAATCGGCGGCGCTGGAGAGCATTATCCAATCTCCTCCATCAATGGCGGATAACAATTCGATTTCAATCTCAACTGCCAACACTTACCCAACAGAAGCCCCAAATTTACCGACCAATGTGTTGTTTTGGGCTTCTTCTTCATCATCATCATCAGTGACGTCATCAATTGCGTCATCATTGAGCAATAATAGCAATAACAATAATAATAGGGCTGATGGAGTATTGGCAATTGATATTCCAAGGCAAATAATCGAAGAAGAAGAAAACGAACCGAAATCTCCGATATACACGAGGCTAAGATCGCTAACGAGGCTATTGAGCGGTAATAATCGAAAGGTTAATCCTTCTTCTTCTAGTAGCCCAAGAAATTTGGATCCAGAACAAGGAGTTGTTGTTACAGGCTGATTGAATTTATACAGCATTGAATTTCAAGTATATGATGTTTTGTTGCATAGATTAGATAAATATATATATAGAGATGTGTATGTATAGGTTTTGCTTCTCTGTTTGAAGAAGAAATTAACATTCTCCCTTCTTCTCATACAGAAGAGTTTTTACATTAGAAAAAAAAATGATTATCTATTACAAGAATCACATATTGTATTTGATTGATTTGTTATCAGCATCGAAAACGAAAACTTTAATTTCGTAGTTATGTGAATTTGTAGCTATGTCACAAAGTAAACAGGTCCGTAAGAACGAAGCTTCCGATTGTTACTACTACTATTATTATTAAGCCGATGATGATGATGATCAGGACACACGTAGGGCGGCAACTCGTCGTATTCCTCCACGCTCCTCGTTGAGCTGAAAAGAGCGGCGATGGGGCCGGAGGATGCCGCCGCCCTGCTGCCACCGACAGGGCCCGACGCATGCCCGCGCCTAATCGCCTTAGGAAACGCGGTGGTGGATTTGCTACTTTTCAACCAAGAAAAGAATGATTTTTTCCATGTTTTTTTAGTCCTTTTGGTTTCTTCTCCATTTAACTCCTCTTCATTTGAAGGCCACTTGCATGCTTTCTTTCTTGCTTCTTCCAAGAACTGTAAACATATATATATATATATATATATATATATATATATATATATATATATATATATATAGATTATGAGCAGAATTCAGACAGGGAAATGTGAATACATGTAATAAAACACAAACCTGGGTGAAATCTTCTTGATAATCAAAGTTAGAAGAAGCATTCTTCATATTCTCTCTCCTGGAGATTTCAATTTCAATGCAAACAGAACTAACACATTACTCTGTAGTAAATAAATGATATATAATTAATAAATAAAATAAAAAGAGAGTGTATATATAAATTCATTTACTACCCTTATCAATTTTCTTGACTTAACATAGATGGAAAATCAATTGATAAAAATATGATCTATACAATCAATTCTTTTCTTGTTATATTTGTCAGTTTGTTATGTTTGTGCATGCCCAAAATGCAAAGGCCAGCTAACATGGTTGCTTCACATGAGATTGTAGTAGAATTTATGGGATCTTTTGGTAGTTGGATAGGTAATGAAAGCTACTCGTCTTTGTATTACACACAATCACACACACATACATGTGGATGTGTGTAAAAAATTATATGCTTCTTTATATATGTAGTAGATTATAACTCGATGAAATTCACCTAATGTAGAATAGCAATTTTATCACCGAATAAGGATAACGGATTTTTCACTCCAAATATTATTGCCAAAAATCAAAACCACTAAGTAGTATTAAATCACCGCTTAAAAATTATCTCGTGTATTTCACCGGATATAATATCAAATTAGTTTCTTTTTCTTACATAATGTTTTACTAATTTCAAGAAGAGATCCTAGTTTTTTTTCAAGATTTAGAGAATCATTTTGCATTTGATTAAAGAATGAATTGTTAGATCAATAAAATTTGAGGTTCAAGAAGCAACCAAGTCATTCTTGAAGAAACCAAGAAAGATTCCAATATTGCAAGACAAACCAAAGCCAACTAGTAAAGATCCAACCTTTATCTTTTTTTAATACTTCAAACCTATTAGGACAAACAAGAAGTCCCATGTACCCCTTGACCACCATATACAAACTACCCTAAAAAAAAATAAAAAAAAAATAATTATAGGTTCAGCTCGATTCGAGTTCGAATTACACTGTCAAGACTTTTTAAATCGAGATCATCGAACATGGCTTTCTTGTGCAATTTACAATTCTAGTGTAGTTTGGAGGCTATTGCACTAAAGATTGTATATTTCTTTGTCAATAGTGAAAAAAAAATTTAAAAAATTGAATCTTTAACCATAATCACGTGGCTAATCACATGACCACTCTGAAAATCCAATATCCAATTATTTAATTAACTAATTATAAAATTGTTTAGCCAGCAGTCAAAAGAATCAGCATCACATGATCCCACTATATACATATACATAGGATCCCCAACAAAACACTTGACCACAAATCACACACACACACACACACACTAAATCTCACTACTCAAAAGCTTAATTTTCTTGCAGTAATGAAATCCCATTTCAGAACAATGGCTGCTCTATTTCTTACACTAACACTATTGATTCTTGATTTCCATGTTCAAGAATCACTAGCAATGAGGTCCCTTATAGAAAAAGCACCAATTACATCACCAAAAATAGTGCATTCATTTTCTTCAGAGTCTCTCAAGAATTTGCAAGAAAGGGAGAGGAGACGATACGAAAGGATGAACTCGAGTGCTCGGAAAGTGCCTCCGAGCAGATCGAATCCCACGCAGAACAAGTAACTCGTAAAAGTCGAAGCAAGGCCCTTTTTTCCTCTCCATATAGCAAGTTCTCTAGCTAGTTTTATTCTTTTCATGGAAGATCAATTGAGTCAAATATTATTTCATTTCATCATAGTGTTTTTTTTTTCTTTTTTTTTTTTTTTTTTTTTTTAATAATGTCATCTTACCTAGGATTAGGGTATATAAGAGATCACTTGTTGCTACTTATAATGTAATGCAATTTTGGCAATATTTCACATTCTGATGTTTGTTCTATGTAATTCATAGCTTAGCAACGTGAATACATATTTCATATCCACTAGTAAAAAAATGGCTTTTTACCACGATGTTTTTTGCTACAGTAAAAAACCGTAATAAAAGGTACTTTTTTTATTACGGGACAATTTTGGAGTCGTAGTAAATGCTAGGATTTACCGTATCAAATAAGTATTTGCTACGGCCATTTACCGTAGCAAAGTTTTTGTCACGCCCGTATATACTACGTGGTTAATGGTCGTAGTAAAAAACAATTCTTCTACTGGTGATCCCTTGTGTGGAATAATTTATTATTTACGAAAATAATAAACGAAATATCTAATTGGTTGTTGATTGAAGCTTTTTGAAGCAATTCCCTTAAGATGATGTGCATAAAGATCAAACCTGCAACGAACTTGAAACTCAAACGGAATTTCTACAAAATGAAGAATATTATTACAAATAATAAAGGGTAAAAAGCATTTTACCCCCTGGACTTTGGGGTGTTTTGCACAGCGCCCCCCCAGCTTACAAAATTTGCACGTTTTTACCTAAACTTAGGTAGTTGTTGAACGACGCCCCCCTAACTTACAAAATTTGCACGTTTTTACCTGAACTTCGATAGTTGTTGAACGACGCCCCCTTAAGTGTCTATTTTTGAAAAAAAATAGCCTGAATCTCACACGTGCTTTGCACGTGTGAATCCAAGGTTTAATTTGCTTTTTCCTGTACACTTTTACCACTGTTCTACCTTTCCCTTTGTTACCGTTAGGAGATTCCTAATATTCCTCCCTTTATAAACCATTAGAAGCCCTAATTTTCTGTCCCTTCTCTATTATTGCCATTCCTCTTCTTGATTTGTCGTTGCTTCTTCTTCCAATTTCATGTTGATTTGGTTTCAGTTTCATTAAATAAAACAAAAGAAACAAGATTGAATTTTTTACCCGGTATTTGTCGCAGTTGGTGTATCTTCTTCATGGATTCAGATCAGTTCATGAAGTTTTCATGACTGGTCTTCTCGAACAATAGCACGTCGCGTCCATATGAAATTGAAACCAAATCAAGAAGATGAATGGCAATAATAGAGAAGGGACAGAAGGGCTTCTAATGGTTTATAAAGGGAGGAATATTAGGAATCTCCTAACGGTAACAAAGGGAAAGGTAGAACAGTGGTAAAAGTGTACAGGAAAAGGCAAATTAAACCTTGGATTCACACGTGCAAAGCACGTGTGAGATTCCTGTTATTTTTTTTCAAAAATAGACACTTAAGGGGGCATCGTTCAACAACTACCTAAGTTCAGGTAAAAACGTGCAAATTTTGTAAGCTGGGGGGGCGTCGTTCAACAACTACCTAAGTTCAGGTAAAAACGTGCAAATTTTGTAAGCTGGGGGGGCGCCGTGCAAAACACCCCAAAGTCCAGGGGGTAAAACGCTTTTTACCCAATAATAAATCTCTCTCTCTCTCTTTTTTTCTTCTTAATCCACTAAATTTCATTTATTAGAAAAAAAAACACTACTGCACCAAATCGAATGGGCCGGGCCCTAGTATCAGTTATTAAGCCCACACAAAATAATCACAAATTTAAATATTCCGTGAGCCCAATGGGCGATGCTTCGTCTTTAGTTCGTTGCGTTTCGGGTACGATCTTCTTTAGTAGCAACTAGTATACCAAGTTGGACGTATGGCCGAACGGATGGTCCAAGCGATTACTATCGAGTCGAACGTACATCTGTTGTCGAGCACGAAACGACTGGGGTTTCCTATGTTGGAATTTTCATGATTTCCAATAATTAATATTGAGTAATATTAATTAAATTATGAAAAGATTAATCTCATTTATTTACTTGATCATAATCATGAAGTAAAGTGAATGAAAATTGTCTTGATTAAATAGTTAAAGTTCAAAAGATGTGCGCTCAATATGATCGAGTGATAGGACTAGTTTTGGTTTAGGTGTCCACAAATATTACTTTTGGGGACATTTAGTAATTAGTCAAATTAGTTGACCCAAAATTTAAATAATAAAATATTTGGCCCAAACCCAATATTTAATTAATTGACCCATGACCAATTAATTTTCCTACGTTTTTTGAACTCGGTAAAAAGAACAGACACATCTCTCTGCTTCTTCCAACCATTGCATCCCTCTGTGAATGGATCTCTACAACCTATAAATAAAGGCCAATTTTGTACTGAATTTAATTGGCAATTGAGAGATAGTTCTTTATATTTTTCTTTCTCTTCGTCAAAGTTTCGTTCGTTGTTCAAGTTCGTCATGGGTCAAATATTCGTGCAAATATTCGACAACCGATCGTTGTACCTTGGGAGACTACCGGAAAGAGACTGTGCACCGTTGATAGCCCGGAAATATTGTCTTAAGGCAATTGCTTCGGCAAGCCTCGATAGTTCTTTGTGGTTTTCACAATTCCTCTTTTCAACAAACAAGTAAAAAAATTTCGTTTACGCAGATTGTTATTAATTATACCAACATCCTATTGTGTGAGAAAAACGGACATAAATTACGTCCCGGACTAAAATTATTTCTTTGGATTATTTCGAATTAAACGGCCTGATTTTTTTAATTTGTTTTTCTCCATTGCTTGGTTTGATTTAATTAATTCTAGAAGCACCATGAAAATTTAATTTAATTTATTTAATCATAGATAATGCGATAATCACGGAACAGACATTTGGAGAAATTTTTCCCCCGCGTAGATTTGTGTCTGTTTCTGTGTGTCCTGATTAGTTAACCCCTTTATCCGGCTGTCTTTATCCTACAGCCTGGGATAATTTAATCCCACTATCTGAAGGTACAACTCCTAATGCATGGGGTATCATCGTCAATGCGTTGACTCCGTCCTCCTCCTCCGAGGAATTGGTCTATCAGAATTACTATTTCCTGCAGGATCTACCCGGACATAAGCTCAATGCTAAATAATACTAGGGCAAATTAAGACCACCGATGTAAAGTCAAATTACAAAATAACCCCTCATGTTTTCGTAAATACAAGTATCCCTCAACAACTCAACTAGATATTATCTTATAAAAAAAAATCCCTCTAGTTGATAAATGTAGGGCCGTTCATTCGGTAAAATTATACAGAAATTGTGGTAGGTCAAAATTCCATAACTTTTAAGGTTTGGTTCATTGATTAACTAAATTACCAACATTTTATTAAAAATATTTAAAAAAACTGATTTATTTATTTATTTATTTATAATTAATTTTAGTTTAATTACTAATATTACATATATAAATATATATATATATATATATATATATATATATATATATATATAAAGTAAAATAAAACTGAATACTAATATACCACACCGAATTAACGGTTCGTTAATCGACATGTACGAATTTTCTTTCGGTTAGGTTCGATTCGATTCGATCAATTTTACCGACCGGATAAACACCTCTAGGTAAATTTAACATTGTAAATGTGGACGTATACGACAATACATAGCCAATGGGTGATTGTAATTATACAAACAAGAGGGGCATTTTCGTAATTATACATTCCCTCGGGGGCTATTTCGCAACTTGTATCTTCCTAATTACGTAGAGGTGGTTTAGCCGTGTGGGGCCGAGGTACGTGGGACCCACCTTTTTAGAAAGCGGAAAAAGAAAAAACAAAAAGCGCACTAGTATAAAAACACGACAAACACCTCTCCAAAAACCTGTGTCTGAATCTCACATTCATCAACATCTAAATACCAATCTGAAAAAAACAAAGATTCATATCAATGGAGACAGTTAATTCATTCAAGGGCTACGGCAAAGTAGACGCGCTAGAGGAAGCAGCTTTCAGAAGAAGAACCCGAAAGCGCGTGATCATACTCTCCGTCTCACTTGTTCTGCTGGTAGTGCTGATTGTCGGAGTTGTCGCCGGAACTGTAGCTCACCGCCGCAGCAAGGGCGGAGTTCCGGCGACGGCGGCGAATCCCACCTCCACGTCAGCCGCCATTAAGTCGGTCTGCAGCGTGACGCAGTACCCGGAGTCTTGCTTCGCCAGCTTGGAATCTGGCAACAGTACAAACCCTGGGAATATCTTCAAGCTCTCGTTAATGGTGGCCGTCGATTCTCTGAAGAGGCTTTCCGCCGCTTTCCCCGGCGAGTACGCCAACAGGACGGACAAGCCGCTTGTGAAGGAGGCGCTGAGGGTTTGCGGTTCCGTGCTGAGCGACGCCGTCGATTCGCTCGACGACACCATCTCCTCCGTCGACGGCGGCGGTAAGGGGGTTGTGTCGAGAATCGACGACTTAAAGACGTGGCTGAGCACCGCCGTAACTGACCAGGAGACGTGCCTCGACGCGCTGGAGGAGGCGAAGGCCCCCTTCCTGGAAGAAATCAAGCTCCTCGCGAAGAACTCGACGGAGTTCGCCAGCAACAGCTTGGCCATCGTGTCCAAACTCCTCGGACTTCTCGGAGATTTCGATATTCCGTTCAACAGGCGGCGGCTGCTGGCGGCGGCGCCGGCGGCGGAGATGGGGTTTCCGGCGTGGGTTGCGGCGAGGGAGCGGAGGCTGCTCCAGGAGGTTCGGCCGAAGCCGGACGTGATTGTGGCGGCGGACGGCAGCGGAGATGTGGCGACGATCAACGAGGCGGTGGCGAGGATCCCGAAGAAGAACCTAACGAAATTCGTGATATACGTGAAGGCCGGCGAGTACGTGGAGAATGTGGAGCTGGTGAAGTCGCTGTGGAACGTGATGATGTACGGCGACGGGAAAACCGCCACCATTATCTCCGGCAGCAAGAACTTCATCGACGGCACGCCCACCTTCTCCACCGCCACTTTCGGTTAGTTCAAAATCAATTAGTTCATTTCTCGATCCATTCTATGCTGCATCACATAGATTTTTAACATTCATATACACACAAATACACACACACCCACATTGGTATGTGTAAATCAATAGTAAAAAAGAATCACCCGGTGTAGTTTTCATCGGGTCACCGGGTGTAGTGTAGCATAGAAATAAGCTCATATTTCTCCATCTACATCATTGATTGCATATGACACATTATTTATTTCCTTTAATTAATATAATATTCTTTTTTTTTCTTAAAGGGACTTTAATTAATGAGTTAGATGCATGCCGAATGTAGGACTAAATTAGTTATTAGTTAATAGTTAATACATAGGTGTGAAATGAGAATTAGGGAAAGTTGTGGGGCCAAATATGTAAATTGTGCCGGAAATTGTGGTGGGCGAAGAAACAAAGGCATGTGAAACTGAGCTTATCCTTCAAAATTAGGACATCCCCTTAACCAGAAAGACCACATTGTCTTGATTTGATATTGCCAAGTGCCATGTGGTTTGCTGCATTATTGTACCCACCCACTAAAAATAGTTTGAATGTTTTTTTTTTTTCTTTTTGTTCTAAGTTCAACATATTTCAGATCCCCCACCATGTGCATTTAATGTTTATTCTTGTTCAAAATCGAATTCCCATTTCAAATAAAAAAAAATAAAAAAAATATTGTGGCTGACTTCCTGGACTATGTTTTCTCGTTGTCTTGATTTTTTTATTTTC
This sequence comes from Erythranthe guttata, assembly GCF_056151865.1. NCBI lineage: Eukaryota > Viridiplantae > Streptophyta > Magnoliopsida > Lamiales > Phrymaceae > Erythranthe > Erythranthe guttata. The sequence continues at coordinate 4,461,030 of NC_142536.1, forward strand.
TTAATAATTATTTAAACTGGAACGAGTGGCTTTTTAGTAATTTTTAGACTTAGATCAAACGGTGTTAAGGTCAAATGTCTGAAAACTAACTGCGAGGGCCACATTGAGAGAATTTTTCAAGTACAGAGGGCAAATCGATGCAATTGAGAGTAGAAGAGGGTAAAGTGATATCGAGTCAAAGTAAATGAGGAAAAGTGGAAATTACACTTTCTTTTAACCTAAATAATATTGTTCGAGAATTAATAGATAGATATCACACATACTTTCTTTAATCTCATATGATCAAGAGTAAGATTGGTTAATAAAAATATTAACTATGCAATTGTGCTTCTTTTCGTCACCAGCTGTCGCCGGAAAAGGATTCATCGCCCGAGACATAGGGTTCAGAAACACCGCCGGAGCGCAAAAGCACCAAGCGGTGGCCCTCCGGTCCGGCTCCGACATGTCGGTCTTCTACCGGTGCTCGTTCGACGGCTTCCAGGACACGCTCTACGCCCACTCCAACCGTCAGTTCTACCGCGACTGCGACATAACGGGGACCATCGACTTCATATTCGGCAACTCCGCGGTCGTCTTCCAAAACTGCAACATCATGCCGAGGCAGCCTCTGTCCAATCAATTCGTCACGATTACCGCGCAGGGCAAGAAAGATCCTAACCAAAACACCGGGATGTCGATCCAACGGTGCACGATGAGCCCGTTGGACAATCTAACGGCCCCCACCTATTTGGGCCGGCCGTGGAAGGATTTTTCGACTACGGTTATCATGGAAACTTCTATTGGTGGATTCTTGCATGCGAAAGGATGGATTTCGTGGGTCGCGAATGTGGACCCGCCGAGCACCATTTTCTACGCGGAGTATCGGAATACCGGGGCTGGAGCGGGTACGGGTGGGCGGGTTACGTGGGCCGGGTATAAGCCCGATATTACGGCGGCCCAGGCCTTGAAATATAATGTGGGCTCATTTATTGAAGGTTCTTCATGGCTGCCTGCTACTAGTGTGGCATTTGATTCTACCTAGTCATTAATTGTGTACTAGTTTCTCTATACTTTTTTTTCCCTTTTTATTTTCTTGTAAAATTAAATTGGTTACACACTTTAATTTGATGATTAAAAATTTATCGTGTTTTGAAAATTACAACCAACTCTCTCAATTATGTATTGTATTATGAAAAAAAATCCATCTTTCAGTAGAAAAAGTATAAGACAATGTATAATTGAATAAATGGTTTTAAATTATAATTATTCAAACAAGATCGAATTATTATTGTAATTAAATTTTATATTAGGGGTTGACTGCAATTTGCCTTTGAATATAAAATCTTATTAAAATAAGAGTTTCAACTTTAATTTAAAGATGACTCAAATTCTACAATAAAAAATCCAGCTAATTGTCAATTAATGTTGGCAACGTATATTGAAAGGAACTAGCACCTGCCCTCTAGATTAGAGGCTCACTTCTCTATGAATAAATTTAAAAAGACATTTATTATTATTATTATTATTATTATTATTATTATTATATTTAGTTTTATTATTTTTTACGTTTGAACGGTTTTAATGCATTGATTTATTATAGACTTGTCAACCGGATCCCCTTTAATAGACGAACAGCCAAATTTGACATTTTGGGACACAAATTCTTAAGCGGCCTCGTTTTTTTATTACAAACTATTATCCGAGAGTGTATCTTTATAGAGTAATGCACCAATATAATTGATTAACTGCAAATTCCTTAATTACCAAATAAAAAGTAACAAAATAAATATTGTACTATTTTTATTGGAAAAATAAAATTGCAAAGACAAGATTTTTACTAAATCCAACACACACAGAGAGACATTACACATATCTGGAATGATGTGAATGTGATGCTTGCTGCCCCACTTTGTTTGATTTTATTTTGATTTTATTTTGCGGACACAGGAATTATTAAGATTTAAATGGGCCCCACCCACATACAGTTACATTTCCATTTCCGCGTCGTAGCGTAGCATCCCATTTCTTCTTCTTCTTCTCCAAAAAATCTCATCTTTAATCTCTCTCTCTCTCTCTCTCTGCGTTTATTTCTCTCTCTACATTTTCTTCTAATTTCATGGCTTCCACTCCGATCACTATTGACACTATTAACCCCAAGGTGATTCATTCATTTCTTCCCTTTTCAAATCTCTCTCTCTCTGTGATTTCACCGTACAAATCTCATGTTTTTTTCTTTTAATTGCTAAAAATGATTGTTCTTAGTGTTTCTAATTACTTTATGTATGCGTTTGTCTTTCTATATTGATAGTCTGTATCAGGTCTTTTTTTATCATCGCCTTTCATTCATGTTTTCAATATATATATATATATATATATATATATATATATATATATATATATATATATATATATATATATATATTAGTTGCTAATTAGTGGATTTATAGGCTTAATATATAATTTTGTTAACTAAAATAACATCCAAAGTAATTTATTTATATTCCAGGTTTTGGAGTGCGAGTATGCAGTTCGTGGCGAAATCGTCATCCTTGCTCAGGTATATATAATCAATTATATCTATCTATATAGATATACATACATACATATGGTTTCTGATCATATATATATATATATAATCTTGTGTGTATAATTTTAATTTTCCCCTGTTTTGGTGTAAAGAAAATACAAGAAGAATTGAAGAACAACCCCAATTCTCATCCTTTTGATGAGGTATCTATTTATCCATTTCAATAATATAATATACATTCATTAAAAGATTATTTGGTAATTATTTGTCTTAATTACTTTTCGTCGTCTTCTTTCGTAGATATTGTACTGCAACATCGGAAATCCGCAATCCCTTAGCCAACAGCCAATCACCTTCTTCAGAGAGGTATCTTATATACATACTTATACATACACTTGTGTATATATGTATATGATGTCATCATTCTAGAAAGTACTATGATTGTTGTAAAATCTTCCCTTGTAATTTCCAGGTTCTTGCTTTATGTGACCATCCTGCTATTTTGGGTAAATCCGAAACACGGGTTTTATTTAGGTACGTCGATTCGTTGATGATCATGTTTATTTAATGCTGAAGATATACTCATGTGCAATGTTGATTGAAGTTTTAAACGGTATGCGTAAATTTATTTTCTTGTGTATTACGTAGTGGCGATTCGATAAAACGAGCGTCTCAGATTCTAGATCAGATTCCCGGGAGAGCAACCGGTGCGTATAGTCACAGTCAGGTAACAAATAATAACCTACCCTCGAAACAAACGCATTCTTCACGAGACCATATATATTTATAATTATGTATATATATAATATATATCGAACGTTTACCATTTATATTCTATAATAAAAAATCAGGGTATCAAAGGGCTGCGTGACACAATTGCTGCCGGGATTGAAGCCCGAGACGGATTCCCGGTCGATCCGAACGATCTTTTCTTGACAGATGGCGCAAGCCCAGCGGTTCATATGATGATGCAGCTATTGATAAGGTCAAAGAAAGACGGCATTCTTTGTCCGATTCCTCAGTACCCTCTTTATTCCGCTTCGATCGCGCTCCACGGAGGCACTCTTGTAAGTTTTATTACATGTTAAATACGTTGAAATTGAATTGTTTGTCGACCTTGTGAAATTTCAGATATCACGTCTTTTGATATTTTTGACAGGTTCCGTATTATCTAGACGAAGCAGCTGGATGGGGAATGGAGGTATCGGAGCTTCAGAAGCAGTTAGAATCGGCAAAGTCGAAGGGTATTATCGTCCGAGCTTTGGTGGTTATAAACCCTGGCAATCCGACAGGGCAGGTAAATTCTTGTTCGGCCAATTGCGTTTTCTTGATATTTGTTTCGTCGTTCGATATATATTATTGAATATTGCTTGTCTTAAAAGGTTCTGGCTGAGAACAACCAAAAAGAAATCGTCGATTTCTGCAAAAGGGAAGGGCTTGTTCTTTTGGCTGACGAGGTGAGAAATCGGATTTTCGACATCACACAACCGTACTTCGATTATTTGAAATTTCGTTTTTTCGCATTTCAGAAAATATGTAAAAAATGGTTTTTTTTCAGGTATATCAAGAAAACGTTTACGTGCCAGATAAGCAGTTCCACTCTTTCAAGAAAGTAGCCAGGTCGATGGGCTACGGAGACGAAGATATTGCTCTAGTATCTTTCCAGTCCGTGTCGAAGGGTACTTTCGTAAATTCACGTCAATTATTACGTAACCCTCGATCTTAGCAAACGAGCTTTTTTTATCGTTCTTGACTTCTTTCGTTCAGGTTACTACGGAGAATGTGGAAAAAGAGGAGGTTACATGGAGATCACGGGCTTTAGTCCGGAGATTAGGGAGCAAATATACAAATTAGCATCGGTTAATCTTTGTTCTAATATATCCGGTCAGATTCTCGCAAGCCTTGTAATGAACCCTCCAAAGGTTATATACACTTATACTTCTTAATTGCCCGATTTCGGACACTTTTAATATATATTTTCTTGAAATTACGAAAAATAAATAATAATTATACAGGTGGGAGATGAATCGTATGATTCTTATTTCGCGGAGAAAAACGCAATCCTATCATCACTAGCGAGGCGGGCTCAAGTTAGTATGAATAGAGTATTTTTTTTTTAAAGGTTATTAATTTTTTTTTATTGCATTAACCTCGATTTTTTTCCGATCGTACAGAAACTGGAAGATGCGTTTAACGGATTAGAAGGAGTGAGCTGCAATCGGGCGGAAGGAGCAATGTATTTATTTCCTCGAATTGTTTTGCCGAACAAAGCCTTGGAAGCTGCAAAGGAGGCTAAAACGGCACCCGATGCATTTTATGCTCGTCGTTTACTTAACGCTACCGGTATAGTTGTTGTTCCTGGTTCTGGATTTGGACAGGTAAATTAAACTACACTGAAACCATATTATTATTAACTGTTCTGTAATTATCAAAAAAAAATATTAACTGTTCTGTAATTAAACTAAATAAAGATTGTTTTTTTTTAATTATTTATTTATTTATGGTGTATATATAGGTTGATGGAACATGGCATATAAGGTGCACAATATTGCCACAAGAGGATAGAATATCAGCTATTATTACTCGTCTCACCAAATTCCACACTGAATTTATGGATGAATTCAGAGGCTGAATTATTTAATTTCAAGAATGACTATTTTATCCTCTACTTTTTTAATTTCAAGAATGACAATTTTGTCCTCTGCTTTTTTAATAAAGAATTGACTGAGTCCATTTGTGTACTTTGATAATTGGCTGAGGATTTGCTGTTGAATGAGAGTATCAAGGTTTTCTTGGTTTAATTGTTTAGGAATTCTTTTATCTTTTATTATTTGTTTGCTTCTTTATTTATTTATTTTAATAATCGTATGGCATTCAAATAAAAAACATTAAAATCCAATATCATGTAAAAGACAATGTACACCTTTTACACAAAAATACACAAAATATTTCATCATATACATCGAGGGTAAAAATGCCATTTCAACTCAATTTTAAGCTTGAGAGATCTTAATCTTACCAGTAAAGTGAAACAATTAGCGAAAATCAAACACGAAAACCCGAAAAAAACATCTCACAAAGAAGAGCAGGATAATAAGTCCAAATAAAAAAAAATTCAAATTCTTAAAGTGATGAGAAAGTTTAACATAACCCTAAACACGCGTATTCTTGTATAATCCGAAACTTAGAGAAATCATTTAACATAGTAATTCTACAAAATCAATGTCCGTACATAAAAGATCGTTAAAAATAGATCGAACAAGTTTTCTTCTCATAGGCGGGCGATAACTGCTTCAACTTCAGAAGGCGAGTAAAGATGGTATGTAGGCGATACCTTTGCAATGTCAACATTGTTTGGTGTAACCTGATGACAGCCAATCAGAGATAAGACACGTGTCAAAATATGGATAAGGGCATTAAAGTAAAATCCGCATTATAAATCCACACGTACCTTTTCCTCCATAACTTGCTTCAGGATCGAAAGTGCAATCGTTTCAGCTTCGCTGATGGTTAGATCCTGTAGTAGTAATGCACGCAAATCAAAATTTTGAAATATTTGCTTTTAGCTTCTTTTTTTTTTATTCTTTTTTTATTTTAGACATTCGTTTAGGCCTCGTTTGGTTGCCAGGATAAGATTAACTAATCTAATGAAAACCCAATTATTTTATCGGACCCCAGGACATCCAACAAAAAAACCCTCTAAAAGGCAAGATAAGCCATGATAACATAATATTTGCGGGTCGACCCGGTAAGTTATTGGGGATACCAAACATCAAACAAAGTCCAATTATTTAGTTAATAATGGCTAATCCACCCAACCAAACGAGGCCTAAGGTATTAAACTACTCTAATTCGAGTTAGTTGCTGCAGGAAACTTCTAATTGAGTTAGATAATAAATTTCAATTCAATAAATAAATTACCTTGTTATACTGCTCCTGCAACGAGCTGTCAGCACCTTCGGAACCTGATCCAATTGCTTTTGCATTACATTGCCAGAATGTGCCAGATGGATCGGTATAGTATCTGTGCATCACAAATCCAATCTTAGTGTTGATTTTTCGGTTGAGTATAAGGGCAAAAATGTAATTTAATCCAAAATCACGAAGACAATGGTAATGAAATCCAGGTTGAATGGATGTCCCAAAGACTTGATTTTTATATTTTGCCAATCAGTACGTAAAGAGCCTTATTAAGATGTGATTAAATAAATAGGATGTCTGCCGATGATAACACATTCAACAACTAAAACCCAAATGTCACACTGAATTATTTTTATTTTTTTACAAAATTTCGTATAAATTAGGAAACAAGATAGAAACAACAGTTTGCACGCATTTCATCCAATTAAAAAAGAAGAAATACTTACAGGCTGGGACCATTCTCATCGTGACCAGCAATTAGAAGAGAGACACCAAACGGTCTCGACTGCATTATAGTAAAAAACGAAAATTAGATATAAAAACTAAAATTCGAATTTGTGTTTTGTCCAAGAGAGCAAAAGATCAAGTGAACCACGAAACAATCCATTTAGGCCTCGTTTGGTTGCCAAGATAGGATTAACCAAGATAAGATTAAATAATCTCATGAACACCCAATTGTTTTACTGGACCCCAGAAGGTCCAACAAAAAGCTCCCGAAAAGGCATGATAACATAATATTTCTCGGTCGACCCGGGGAGTTATTGGGTTTAGAAAACATCAAACAAAGTCCATTTATTTAGTTAATCATGGCTAATCTCCCAAACCAAACGAGGCCTTAATTAGTTTTGGAACTTCTCTGGGACTAATGTCCTCGTGCAGAATTTGTGCATCACAATTCACTCCATTAGAGGCATGAATATATATATATATATATATATATATATATATATATATATATATATATATATATATATATATATATATATGCATGTTTTCAAGAATTAGCATGACCAAAATGCATTATAAGACGCTAATCGAGTAGAAGAAGCAGTAGAGATTCCGCAGAAGCAGCTCTTAGAAAATACAGATTGAAATTATATACTCAAATCGGAGAACGCTAAATGATAATAGTGGTTCATGCATGTTAAGGAGATAACTGTCATATCAGAACAAAACCATGAATAAGAAATGCCAACGAAACTGTTCTTTGACTAACCATTGATTCTTCATCGCCTTCACCGAAACGCAAAGCAAGATCGCAGAGAGCTTGAGTAGTGGATTCAACTGTCATGGGCTCACCGTACGAGAACCTATGATTCTTGAAGATGCAAAAAGTGCCATATTAGCAGCAAAAAAATATAAAAAAAAAAAATACACCGACAACATAGTATATCGGACTTATAGGTGAAATGTACCTGAGTTTCAACTCGCGCATGTTCAACTAGGGTACGTGCATCGGCAATCAAGCCGCTCATGGCACAACCAATGTGTTGGTCGATTTCCATAATTTTCTCAACACTGCTAGGCTCCTGCAAGAAACGAGCAAAAAAGTATGTAGCGTCAAGAAAATCTCAATGCGACATTACATTCGATCATCGCACAAACTAAACAACGGGAACTTGTTGATCTCATTTTAACTACTCTCGGTTATACATATGCAACTAAAACTCAAAATTACGGTTCCACCACTAAAGAATCGGACATAAACGCAGTCTCTCAAATTCGAACAAACCGATAATAGTAAACAAAGCAAAGATCGAAAAGATAAAACATACCAAAAGAGGCGATGTAATGCGCTTCTCAACAGCAAGAACAACTCCCTCCTTGGTTTTAACCCCAATTGCAGTCGAACCCAACTGAAACAAAACACAAACACTATGAATTTACAGACAAAACCCACATAAAATTACAGACAGATCATCAGTGTAAGAAGAATTAACCTTGATAGCTTCAATGGCGTACTCGACTTGAAACAATCGGCCTTCAGGGGAGAAAGTGTTCACTCCCCTATCATACTCAGTCCTTCAATTCATTCCAAAAAATAAATAAAAATTCAGCCCCAAAAGAAAACACCATTTAGGAAAAATCAAAAGAGCTGACCACGAAATGCGGATTGTAAATTTACCTTGTAAGAAACATTTTCGACGCTGCGCGGAGGAGGAGAGAGACTAGGGTTTTACGAGTAAAACTGTGATAATCCAAGAACTAAGCGGATCTGTGAACCCTAATCCACCTTAATTTTGAATCGAGAAGAAGAAGCAGCTTAGCAGGAAAATAGTTTTCATATGGGTTTTTTGATGTTTTGAGGTGGAGGAGCTTTTCTTCTTGTCGGGCAAGACAGCACCAAGAAAATGGATCGGGTATTCGGGTGACCCGGTTGCGGCTTGGTGTTGGGCTTTTCTTATTATTACAAAAAGACCAATTTAGCCCAAACATTAATCTTATAAGTTATAACCTTGCAAAATTTGCTTAACTTTTTTTTTTTTTTTTTTTAATAATTATAATTACACGTTCGTCTTATATTTATTTTATGATAAATTACGGCCATTCCTGATAAGATCAAATTACGAAAAAATATCTTATGTTTTGATAATTACAACAAAGCCCCTCAACTATGAATCTTCTTCCATGTTCATCCTTATAGTATCAAATTCAACATAATCTTATAGATTCCATGAAATGTTCTCTAGTTTGTACTTATTTTGTGCAAAAATGCAGTTTCTAGTGCACCACAGTCTAAGATTTACAAGCCAAGAGATACATCTTACGATCATCTTGTTTTAAAATGTAGAGCTCAAATGGGGTAAAACGGGTACAAATTGGAGCATATTTCACATAATCTAAAAAATTCCACTAAATATGAGACTGCAATGGTAGACGTGTAAGAAGATTTATAGTTGGGGGATGGTTTTAATTACCCAAAACTGAGGAGTTTTTTTATAATTTAACATTACCTCAAGGGTGGTCGATTGTTTACAAATATGACCCAATGAGAAAATACAAAGAGATTGATAAAAGAGTATATATACTATCAACTATGTTACTTTCTCTTGTTGCTTCATTTTTCTATCAAATTAAATTTGGATCATAAAATGCTATTCCATCTCATAAATATACAACACGTGTATACCGATGACAACGAGACGACGACGATGGTAATAATGCGGACGCGACAAATATCCGTAAATTAAAATACGAGATAAAATATCATTTTACAATAATTATTAGTAACCAGCCCAAATACACAAAACTTATCAACTATATCAACACCTCATATTATACATACAAATTCACTTACATCACCAATTGATATACACTTGACTTCCAAGCCAATAAACAATGGGGGGAAATTGTCTAAAAACAAAACATGTTTACAACAACAACAAAAAAATTATATATTTAAAAAAAAAAACCTTTTTTGGGGAGGTCATCTAATATGTAGACCTGTGGGGGGGTTTTTTTTCATGGCTAAAACTTGCCTTGTTTTTTTCAATTCTTTTTTTCTAACAAAATAATCATGAATTCTAATTCTAAAACATAAACCCGAAAAACAACAGACAGGCGCTTCCACAGACACATCACAAGAAGCACGTAATAAACATGTAAAAAAACTGCAATGGGAATTTTAATTTCCCAAGTTTTAAGGTTTTTTTCACTCAGCGGAGGTTGTACTTTGTGCATTGTTGTTTTCTTCGAATAAATCGGTCTGCGACTTACTAGGAATGATTGTAGGAGGTGACCATTGATCCGGGACCATCAAGAAATAGGTTGTCATTGCTTTCCTGAATCTCTTTTTGTACTGCTTCGGAGAAATTATAGTTGGCATGGCGTTTTTGGGCCCACCAAGAATGCCCGATGTTTTAACCCAAGTCTCGAGATGTTTGTCCCATGTATATTGTCTCATGAAGTCTATAATACCAAGCACAAGCTCGTTTTTCTCTTCGTCTACCCCAACAAGCAGCGAATAATCCATCACATCTATCGACTGTGATAAAATTATATTTAATCAATATAATAATAATCAAGGTGGCTAAAGAGAAAATAAATAATAGAAGATAATGCAGACAAACTTACAGCGAGAAAAGCGGTATCGTTCCAAACGGCTCTTTCTAATCGTCTCTTGGCTTTATTTCCAACAAAAATCGGACAAGTGGGCATTGCTTCGATCAAGTTTTGGTCCAGCAGAACCTTGTTGCTTCCGGAAGAATCTGGGTTGTACCGTGACCTTGTAGATCCTTTAAGATCATAAAGCCGAGTGAGATTTCTTCGGAAAAGAAGATTCTCCATTACCAGCACATCCATTTTCGACTCCTTTCCGCCTTTAACGTGTTTGGTTGTAACCTTTTTCAACAGAAAAAGAAGAAAATCATTCATGATGTTTCGGAAAGTTATAGCAAGCAAACGCAATAAAGTACTAACACAGTTTGATTCTAATGAGAATATTCCATATCCATCATCATGCAAACTAAAATTATCAATACCAAAAATTGGATTTCAAAATAGGACCATGTAAAATTATTAATAATGTCTATCAATGAAAGAAACTCTCTGTTTTGTAATGCAAGTGATGAGAAGAGAAACTAAGAGAAAAATGCTTGTTGTGACTAGGGGCGGAAATTGGAACGGAATTTTTTATAACTGCCAAATCCGATCAGAAATTTTCAGATTGTGGAACAATTTTTTCCACCCCTAGTTGTGACAATAGCAAAATAAACAAATTATAGTGATAAAGATTCAACGGCTCGGAAAGAAAAAAAAACCTGATAAATCCCAAGAATCTTTGCCAGGCATGTCGGACTTCCAGTACCAATTGATTCAGAAAGATACTTAAAATATCCAGGAGCAAACTTGATAAACGATTCGAGCTCAGTCTTAGTCACTTGCTTAACGATAAACCGATCGTCCAAAGTTTTGGCAAAGAAGACATTGCTCTTACCACCTTGCGCTCCCCATTTCTTACACCGGCTCAGAGATCTAATGTAATCAATCTCCGTCGGACAACATATCCTCCTCAAGGCCTCGAAACGTTTTGCGTAATAACAAGTAACACTGTATTTCACCTTCCCATGGGGTCCTTCATCCGCAAAAGACACCCTCGCATGCAAAGCCTTCGTATAAGAGAGCGGATCCAAAGGCAAGGAGTTACGAGAATAAGTCGAGGACAGCATGAACTCGTCTACAGATCCAAGGCTTCTAGAAGTTTCCAGCATCAGTTCGTCCAGCGAGTGAAACGACTGAAAACTCGCAGAGTCAAGAGACTGCATGGAGTAAATCGAGTCTGCTGTGTCCTTCAGCCTCTCTGGCTCATCTGACAGCTGGACGAGGTATTCAGGTGTAAGAAGCGCATAGGATATGACACTTGTCGGTTCGTCGTCGTAAATCGGAATAACGGTGTCGTTGACACCCACAGGCAGGAGAAGCTTGGCCCCACCTTGGATTTCCGACTCGCGGAAGGATGAAATGTAAATGGGGTCGTATTCGCCGACTGTGTCCAGTTTCTGAGCGTTGCCTAGGAAATTCTTGTTCAGTGATCTGTAGAAAGTCATGAACGACATGCCCAGCCAGCTGGCGGTGTCTTCAATTTGGTCTGAACTTTTGTAAGCCATAAAAGACGGTGAAGGGGATAGTTTAGGCATGTTCACGTTTACATCCTCGATCCTATGGTCTTCCACGTCTGGCTTTACGGACAATCCAACGGTCGATATATTATTATAGACTTCAACTGCTTCATTAAGGTGGTTTTTGCCGGTCCATGCTGCATCGAGAGTATCTGGCAAACAAATTGGAGCTTGCCCTTCAGACAGGGTACTAGGATGAGTAGTAACATCAGATTCCATAGTATCAGATTCATCAGTGGCTTTTGTCCCAATTGGATCAGAGTTGGAAAATGCATCTGTTTTTTGATGAAGTACCGGGGATTGATCTCCATCTTCAGGGATTGGTACAGGTTTTGCTTCCACTGCAATAGGATCAGAGTAGTCGAATACTTCGACTGTCTTAACTGGGACATTAATATGTAAGAGCTCATCTGTAACAGAGAGGGGTTTCTCGTTGGATTCTGAAAAGGTGGGCTCCATGTAGTCTGGTTTGTTCTTTTTATCCAAACTATCTGCATAGAGCAGGCGGTGGTCCCACACAAAAGACTGGAACACCAGTTGTCTTCTGAGTCGATTGAGCTCGAGAATATCAATGGCTGGTTGACCTTGTTTTGCTTCTTTGTTCCAAATTTTCTGGAGCGACTCCTGCCAAATTTCAAACGCCAAATTTCAAACATCGTTCAGCACCCACATACTTAAAAGGGGATCTACTCAAGAGGGGAATCTCTCAATGTAGTTTCGCGTTTAATCTTTTGATATAGACAAGAAAACTAAGCATTCTAAATTAATACGATACCTCGAATTCAGACTTCTCTCTCTGCAACATCCCTTCTAGATCTGTTAAATGTCGTCTAAATTCAGATACCTCCATGCCACTATTGAGCAGATTCAATCCAGATCTTTTTTCCACCAGAAGGCGAAGAGCATTAAGCACTTCAGAGAACAAAAGCTCAGCCCGACCAGCAACCTGTAAGATTATTAGGACAGTTAGAGTTTTGGAAATCTGAAACGGAAGCAAAAACAAACAAGCATACTCATTTCACCTCATTCCATTCTTGTTCTATCCAATCCTGACTTTCATAGTTGAAATCAAGTTTCGCAGGAGGCAGGTAGACAGAGTGAACATCAATTGATGCATACCGAAAGCAAGCAACCATTTTTCCAAATCTGCATTTAAAGCAACATCGTAAAGCATTCACAATAGGCCACAGACATTAAATGAATATCCCAGTCCAACTGCTTGAATGATATTTTTTATTTATTCTTGAGTTTTTCGAGATTCATAAAAAAGTGAAACATATAAACGACTGTCAAAATGACCAGACGATACAAAAACGACGGTCGAGAGATCATACCCGTAAAACCGAAGACAGTCTCTGTGTAGAGAATGGCCACAGCTTGCCACTCTGCTTGCAGCGGCATGATTTGAAAAGCTTAGCTCCAAAAATTTTCCGAAGGATAATCCCCATGCAGCATCAGACATCAAAACCCTTCGAGTTGCAGGTGGAAAGCCATTAGCTCTTGGACACTTTAGGCAACGGTGCCACATCCAAATCTTTCCATCCTTCTCACCGGGCAACAGAATTTCCGACAGTTTCTTAACTGAGATCGTAAGGGTACCTTGTCGATGAGTATAGCAATCAACATGAGCTTCTGCGGGCATCTCACATGAGCGGCATCTATAATTCTGTCACAAAAGATTAGACCCTCACAGTCTGAAACGAACCTAGAACATGTGTAACAACAGATATAATTCTTTTTTTTTCAGAGGGAGAGTGATGTACCTGATCAAATAAATGATCTCGTAAATAACGACCCAAAGGCTTGTCATTGTTTCCATAGTATTTGATCCGGAGAAGATGAGATCTTTCACAGACAGTACCCTTCCACACACATCGAGATGACAAGGAAAGCAAGATGCTTAGATGGTCTGACGGGGAAGGTGCAAACTCTTCTATTGAAGTAGAATGTTCCTCGAGAATTTGAGGTTTGGAGTCAAGTTGCAATGCGGGTATCTTTGAAACACCTTTATTAATTGACACGAATGTGGTATTTGAATCTTGAAAATCATTACTGAATAACTCTCCTTCAAAACTATTTGCCTCCAAAGTCCTGGCTAAATCTATAGTGCTTGTTTCTCCTAGTGCATGGCCAAGAGAAGGGTCGTTCATAGACGAATATTGAAAACCTTCAAAAGAAGATGAGGCAGGGAGGCACTCAGCGTGCTGAGAACTCGTTGGAGCAAGAAGGTTAGATGTCTCTACATGCTCTCCATGAATGGAAGCAATTGTTGCTTTCAAAAGGTCTGGATTGGGCACACTACGTGACCTCTGTGGTTCGCCGACAGGTTGAGGGCCAGGAGATTTCTCATTTTCTGGGACCGTAGAATGCGGTATAACTGAAATGGACCTATCAATCCTTTTTGATGGCTTATCAAGAAGTGCCCCTGTGATTGAGGCACTCAACGGAAGTTGTGGCAGAGAGGCACCTTCATCGGCAAGAAAAGATGTCTCCAGAGCAAGGTGATAAGCCGCAAAAACTCCATATTGTACAACATGCTTCACTTTCTTCAACTCATCCCCATTGGCACCTCGAAGTAATATCTGAAATCATTAATGAGATATATTTAGATCTTCACTGAACTCAGAAGCCAAACTTATGCACCCCAGGTAATTAAAACAGCATTTGCAGTAACGTCAATATAATGTTTGAAAATACAGCTGATCGCCCATAAGAGTTGAGCTATTAAAATATAAAAATATTGGTATTCATGTATAGATTGTGACAACTCACTGTGTAACCTAGTGGCTTTGGACATCCTTCGAAATGCATCAATGTCTTCACCAGCTTCTTTCCAGCCTGATGAGCACTGCCATGCTCTTCCAAATACTTCTCAACACGGAACATGTCACAATGACCTACTTTCTGGGATGACAGATGATCGATTGAAGGAACTATTTGGCCACCTGTGCACCGAGCTATACGCTCGAGAAGCGGCTTTTTTATATTAAGAACAAGCGAGATATCTTTTGCAAGAAGGTAATCCTGTGCATATCGGGAAACAGATTTTTCAACCAGAAGAATATCGGGATTATGTGCATCTATCTTTGCAACAGCCATCTTAAGATGATCCATTTCCTGGGAACAGATGCAATATAAAAACAATAGTATGAGAATAAACTACAGATTATTACCAAGCAATTAAAATGTTTCTGGATAAATAAATGGCCAGAAAAGTTTAATGGACTCAACCTGCTGCAACAGAGTATCAAAGCTAGAAAGAGCATTAGAAACCCGCTGGTATTCAAGAGCCCCTCCAAGTATCAGCAAACGAGGTTTCTCAATTTTTGATGTCATTCGTCGATGAGCCACATTTTTCTTGCAAACAACTCCTTTGACCACCATACTATTCCATAAAATGGATCATTAATAAGAAAAAAATAATTGTTACAAAGATACATGAGAAACAAAGCCAAATGTATTCGTCAGCAGTAGAACTAAAAAAATGAAACAACCTTAGAAAATATTGAGTACATTGGTAGTAGTTACAAAAGAAAAGCTGCTGAAGCATAGAGATGCTGCTTTAAATGCATATAGTGCATCCTACATTCAATGTTAGATATTCCATTGGGCTAGAGTTAATGAACTCAATATAGATCTGTAGAAATTAGAAAATGCCTACGTCAAGTCATATCCATTTGAGCTGATATTAAAACACGGCCATTCCCTAATGCAAACCTCAATCAACCAAGAAAGTATTTTATATCTTAAGTCAACCAGAACAGCCTGCGTCACATACAGGAAAACAGATTAACTTGTCTAGGGGATAACTTTCTGTGAATGAGAATGTTATATTATCCAAAGTATCCAATAAAACCATAGAAAATAATTAAGAGAAAGACGAATATTTCGGTGAATTAGTTGTCCATGGATTGTAATCTAATCAATTTTCCGTTAAGGCTGATTCAATGAGATGTCCGTAATTCAACACATTAACTATTTTTCTTTTACTCTTTTCACAATCAACACATTATTAATAAAACTAATAAACATTGAAACATATAATTTTTCAGCCCAGAAAATCCAAAAGTAATTAACACACACACTCAAATCGTTACCTCTCACTTCGATGTCCAGAAGCTAAGCATTTCACTTTAACATAACCACCTGGATCCATTTGCCCGCCTTTGCTCATATCTGGCTTCAATAACGTAGCAGCCTCCCATGACAATGCCGTGATTATTTCTAACCAACTTTCTTTGTCATTTTCCTCCCCTGGAGTAATATTCTCCACCTGCAAGAGCTGAGCTACTAAAGCTCGAAAATGACTATCAACCACATTCTTCATGGCTCTCTTGTGCTCCTCATTTGACTTGTCCCTGTTTCTAAATTCCCCACTCCCAAAGCTGTTTGAATTACGTAAATACCCCCATTCTCCAACAGCATCCCCATCATCATCATCGTCATCATCATCAAATAGAAGTGCTTCCTTTTCATCTTCTTCATCTTCTGGATCAGGAGGGAGCCAGAGATTTCCATTGTTTTCAAAATCCACAGGTTCAGTATCCATATCTTCATTCACGTATAAAGAAGGTGCCACACATTCGTCACTAATATCATGTTCAACATCCTTTTGCTCAACATGCTGGACTTGTTCAGGATCTTGAGAATCGATAATATTCTGTAGTGAGTAGCTTCCCATACTTGAATCAACAGCATCTCCAGCAGGATGAACTTTACGTGATTTATATTCTTTGTCAATGTCGTCATAGTGAACACGACCAAAGTAACCTATGTGAGACACTCCAAATTCTTCATCTTCATCATCACTTCTGTTTTAAAAAAGAATAGGAAAAAAAAAAAGAATGTAAATGGATGATGATAATAACCTACAAGTTTAGAATGAATAAACAAAATCAGGAGGGTAGTAATTGAAGGCTTAGAAAAATAAGCTCTCGGGATTTTGATGGCACATACAACTCCAACACGAATAAATGTATACTACTTGCACAGTGATAAGCACCATTACACCAGTCCTAAATCACTGAAGAAGTCCTTACCTACCCTTCCGACCAAAAAAGAAAATCCTTATACAGAAACTAACCTTCCTCAAAAGAACAGAAAAACAAGTAAAGAAGCTTATACGTTTGACTCCAAATCAGTTATGATACATGCATTCTTAAGAATTGCACAGAGATCAGATAGTGTCAAAATTACATGCAGCAGAAGAAGATACAAACCCAAACGCAACAATTGTAAAGTAGCTTCTTTCATTTGTATCAGGTTCCTACACATAGTAGAGCCATCATACAATAAGAAATTACATGCAACAGAAGCAGTGAACGGAAAAAACATAGACCATTATTATAAAGCAATTCCCATTTGTCTGAGGTTCTTACTTATAAGGAATAACGGAGCAGACTTATAAACCACAAAACTCTAATTCTGTAAATGAAAAATAAAAACAAATTTCGGGTTCAAATGTCTATGCTCAATTCAACCTAGAGCCACACACTCAGTAACAAAATCCGGAAGGGGACTGACTAGCTAACTTAACATAATGTGATTTCACTAATTAGGCAACCCAAAAAATATATTACAATCTAGATCTATCACAAATATGTTGCTTAGTTCGATACGCAGAAAGAGGTATGCGGAAAGAACCTGTTTGGAGAGAATCCAGATTGGTTTTGAGACAGGTTCTGTTCTCCAAAGTCCACGGCACGATCCATGGCTGCATCACTCTGTCCTTCTACAGTTGTTTCCATTATTATTTCCTCCGATAAAATTGGGCTAAATCCAGCAGACTGTGGCACTGAAACAAACGTAACGCTACTGCTGTCACAGGTTCCACTCGACTTAGAGCTAACGAAACTAGTAAATGATGTGGAACTACTGATGAGATCCAGGCTGGCCACCTGGACGCCATTTTCAACTGGCTGTGCCGCCAGTCCCTGCCGCCATTGCCGGAAACAGTAATTACAGGCCCTGATCTTCTCCCACTCTTCTAGTGGAGCGTTCGGTGGTTCGGTGGAAGGTGCGGGCACCCAATTCGAAGTACACTTGCCGCAGAAAATCCGGCCACAGAGGCGGCAATGGTGCCTACGGTTGAACAAGGTGAACTGTGAATCGCACTCGTAGCATACCCTACAGCTCTCATCGGGCATCCAAAAATCCCTTGACACGTGTGTGGGCTCCGCCCGCCAAGGGATCCATGATTTGAGTAACCCTATCAGATCGGAGAATGTCCTGTTCGGAGAGTCCATGGACTTGACAACCCGTTTTTCCCTCTCATTGTAATATTCTCATTTCCTTCCAACTCCAATATCCATTTGTAACCCCCACCCCCAAGTAACGAAACGGAATACGCGTCAAATAATCCAGTTACGAGGTCAATCAAAGTAAAACCAATTCAACAATGGAACCCCCTCAGATTCCTCACCAATTCACTGACTAGAAAAAGCTGCAACAAGTCTCGATCCTCTTCGATTTCGAATTCTAGTAAAATCCACAATCTAACGCCTTCTTAATACTCAATAAGACACAAAGCCCAAATTGGGAATGAATTTATCTCAACAACCACTTTCCTTGGTCAATAATTCAAAAACACATGAACACAAACCCTAAAATAAAAAATCCCAATATCTGAACTTATTAATTCTGAATTCCAGCAGTGACCCAGTAACCGAAACTCAATTCACAACAATAAAATCACAAAAAAAAACAAAAATCCCCCACAATTAAAGTAGAAACTTAAATAAAATCGAGCCCCAAATCAAAACCTGGACGCCTGCAATCTTCGAAGTAAATTGAAATCAATTCGATCCAGCTTCAAACCCTAATTCACCCAATTCACTCACAACGCATAAATTCGGATGATTTCCTCTCTTATTGAAGAACAGCTCAGCATGCCTCTTGATTATTTCTCCCCCAGTGAATAAATCAACAATCACGTCAACATCACAGACGCAAAGATATTTAAATAAACATTGAATAATTTCTGCATACTAATAAAAAAAAAAAATTTAAATATGGAATTTTCGTCGAAATAGACTGTCGGAAATGTGTGCTGGGCAGTAATTGATTGATATTCAAATAAATGGAAATGGATTTCCAATACCAAATTTATTGGAATTTATCAGACAGAAGAAAAAGGAAAATGCAAATTAGTTTCCACGTGGATATTAGTTTCGTTCGGAATTCTTACAAAAGTCAACAATCAAAAAGTCAGATCTTTTTGATCTTTGTATTAACTTCTTCTATTTTTCAATTTATTTTCTTCCGTATTTTTAGATTCAATTTTCATGTAATAAAAAATTTATTTCATGTAATAAATTATATTGTCACTACTCATTTTATACACATAAAAATATATATATATATATATATATATATATATATATATATATATATATATATATATATATCACCAAGCATAGTATTTAAAAAATTATGAAATTAACAATAAATTGAACAATAATTTTAAAAGAACATTAATGTCTTAATCATAATTGCTAATAATTAAGTTATTTTCAAATATTTTACTACATTTCAAAATCGACGTAAAATAATCATGATTACACCGCGCAAAAATATACTTAATATAATATCCGTTATCAACAAAACTAATAATCATATTTATAATTTTAAAATAGGGAAGATTTAGTAGTATTTTTGTACCAAGTTATTTGTATAGTTGTTATTTAATTTATGACGAGATCAATTGTCATTGTTCTTTTTTTTTTTTTTTTTTTTTTTTTTTTTTGAGTAAATTCAAGTCCATTACAAGGGGAAGTAGGGGAGGGAGGAGGGACTCGAACCCTAGACCATTACCCTATTGGTAAAGGCTAGGTACCAACTCTCCTAACGAGGGTTGGTAATTTTGTCATTGTTCTATTGTTCTATCAAATATTATTTCATTTACTTTATTATTATTAGGGTAAATTACACACACCCCCCTGAGGTAAGCTTAAATAACTGTAAGGTCCCTGTGGTATCGATAATTACATTCACCCCCCTGAAAGGTAGTTAAAAACTCTAACGGGATAATGCATTGTATACATTATTCCAATAGGGTTCTAATGGACTATTACTTTTAGCTAGTTGTGGAGATAACATAGAGTTATGGGGAGTTATGGGGTGACATGGCTCCCCCAATATTTTTTAAATCACTCATAACTCTTAGTTGTCTTCACCACTTCCTGAAACCAACAGTCCATTAGAACCCTATCGGAATAATGTATCCAATGCATTATCCCGTTAGAATTTTTAACTACCTTTCAGGGGGTGAATGTAATTATCGATACCACAGGGACCTTACAGTTATTTAAGTTTACCTCAGGGGGGTGTGTGTAATTTACCCTTATTATCTATATAATATATAAAAGTTGAATTCCATGCCTAATTGATTGACATTTGTCAATTTCAAATGCTTACATGTCTTTAATTTCATCCCACGTGTCCATTTGATTGGTTACGAAAATTAAGCAAAAAACATGTCATCATTTGTATAATTGTACATGTCATTAATTTGCATATATAGAAATTACCAATCAAATCATAAATATCACATTTATCATATAAAAAAGTCATGCGTGCGTTTGATATATATATATATATATATATATTTTTTTTTTTATTGCATTTAATGTTATATTACCAAATGTAATTGATTGTTTCTTTTTTCATTGGTCATATATAAGTATATAAACCCCTTACCGATTCACGTTATTCCACCATCATTTTTCATTCGATAAAAAACGTATGGTTATGTGCGTTTTGTTTTGATAAAATCGGCTCCTTTTTTAAATTGGGTTCTCTTGATTTTTTGCAAATGTTGTTATTTAGTTCTTTCGTTATTTTTTATTGATGATTTTTCTTTCATTTTTAATTTTATAATATTGTATTATCTCCAAAATTTCGTAATTATAATTTCAATATATTATATGCTCAAATTTGGTGTTTATACTTTTAATTATTTTATGAAAGAATCATATAGGTTCGTATAAATACATGAATAAATTATCTTTATCTCATGATTTTACCAATATGTTTTATTTTGTTTTTCTTACTAATTAATATTTAAATTTTATTATATTTTTCAGATGAATATCCTCTCGAAAGCTACGTTTGATAGGTTTAGGAAAGACATGTACCTTGCTTATACTTTTAATATGATTGAATCGTCCCGATTGACAGACGATGGTTTACATAACAAAGAATTGGTATTTGGGAATTGTAAGGTATTGTCATACACGGTTTTGCCGTTACAAGGTCGTATGATACTGCCTAATTCGTTTACTGAACGGCCGACAAATTTCTCTCGATATTAAAAATATTGCAGACATTCCATTTGGTTCTTTCACATTTGAATCGTTTCATTTATTACGACATTTTTTGTTTTTTCTATTTCATATTAAAGTGCTACATTGGTCTCGATATTTTCGATCTGTTTTTATGTTATGTTTGGTACTTTGACATTAATGGCATTTGTTTATTTCATGGTAAAAATATTCTATATTCCTTTCAATGTGATGTTAGTTTGCAACATTATACAGTGAACAAATTAAGCGATAAAATAGATCATGTGAGTATTTAGTATCCTATTTGATTCGGTTCGGATTTGGTTTGCAATGCTTCGGTTTAGTATGGTTTTGGTTTGGTTTGGTTCGGTTCGGATTCGTTTCACTTTCGCTCAGATGTTCTGATGGCAAGTGAAATATGTTCGAGGGGTGAGGAAGCCGGTTTTATAAGAAGAATTATTGTTTCCAAATGCAACTTTTAAAATTGCAATTACCTCCCAAAAGTTATGTACATTTCGAAATGTGTCAGGGCCATATAATTTTAATATGATTGTGTAAAGTTTAAGTATTATCATTTCAGTCCCCGATCTTCAACATCCCTATTAAAATAATGTGACATATTTACAACTTGCCCTTAACCCTTCAAATTGAAATATAACACACACACACACACACACACACACACACCACCGTTCATAAATTATTGTGATCTAATATATATATATATATATATATATATATATATATATATATATATATATATATATATATATATATATATATATATATATATGCTACGGACACAAACACACACACACCCTTCAAATTGAAGTATAACACACACACACACACACATAAACACGCACACCGCCGTCAGATCATATATTATTGTGATATGTACCAAATATAGGATTTATATAAAATTACCATACTAACTGGAAACCAAATCCAACACAATCTACTGATTTTTTTTGCAGCTAAAATAAAAAAAATACAAACGTCCGTTGCTTAAATAATACTACACGCATAATCACCAATACTACACGCAAAA
The DNA here is from genome assembly GCF_056151865.1 of Erythranthe guttata. Lineage (NCBI taxonomy): Eukaryota > Viridiplantae > Streptophyta > Magnoliopsida > Lamiales > Phrymaceae > Erythranthe > Erythranthe guttata. The sequence continues at coordinate 4,483,407 of NC_142536.1, forward strand.
TTACAACGATGAAATAACAGTACAAAAATATCCATGTATATTTTAGCTGCTTATACAAAAAAACCCTAAATGAATATATATTATCATGTATACACGTGATGACAATTATTATTTAAAATTGTGTCATAATATTTTTATATAATTACAAACAAAGTGCCACGTAGTTATTTAAATGTTTTTTTGGTTAATTTACCATGTACTACTTTGTAATTTTCTAGAAGTAAACTTAAATTCATGTAAGCCCTTCTATTGTTAATATTTATCATTCACTAGCCCAGTAGCCTATTATAATACTTTTGAAACATATCATATTCATTCACACACCATATAGTTCAATAAATGAATAATAGTCAAAGCTCATAGTATTACATAAAAAAAAAAAAAAAAACAATCTATATAATATATAAAAGTTGAATTTCACATCTAATTGATTGACATTTGTCAATTTCAATTGGTGACATGTATTCAATTTCATCCCATGTGGCAAATTGATTGGTGAAAATAAATCATCAAAAAACATATCACCATTTTCCAAAATTAAAAAGATATTAAATTATTTTATTATATATTTATATCATACTATTTATAAAATGCTCTAAATATATCAATTTTTTGGAAACTCTAAATAGTATTATTTAACTTTAATTTAATTTAAATTTATTTAAGTTCAATTTAAAATCTTCAATTATTATAATTGTATGATTGATGGTGTTACGAAAATTTTGTATTTTAATTCATAAACTTGGATTGATATAAAAAAATATTGCAGAATAAATTATTTGATATTATGCATTTTACATGAACATGACCAGAGAATATGTTTATCTTTTTTACTAATTTAATATCATATTCGTAATTACCAAAATTTCCCTGATGTTTGTTTCCGTCTTACACCGACCCCCTTAAGGTATGATTGTTCAAGGAATTTTTTTTATTACGTGGAATATTCCCCGAAAAATGCAGATTCTACCCTACACACGACATTTGTTTATGGTACGTTTTAAAGACAAAAATTACCCCGAGGGGGCCGGACTTTAAACGAAATATTTATTCTTCTTAAATAACATATTCACAACTTTTTAGTAGTACTATTACCTCCCCTAAGGGTAATTTTTGTATTCAAAAAGTATGATAAAAGAATTATCACGTCTGCAAGGGTAGAATCCACAATTTTTGGGATATTACATGGAATAAAAAAGATTCCGTAAAAAAATCACACTTGCTAATTTACAATGAGTGAATTTGAATTGTAGATCTGCATATAATCATAAACACACGTGTATGTATGCTTAATATATACTCATTTAGTTAAATCTACGATTCAAATACATCCAAAGTAAATACACGGGTGTAACATCTAACTCACCGTAAACCTCACTACAACTAATTGACCTTTTCAACAATTATTATTTTTTTTGTAAAAACTTCTTGATTAAGTGCTTGATTATATAAATTGGGTTAATTAAATTAATAGCTCAGCTATTCTATTGTCAAATACTCCAATAATGAATTAAACATGATTTTTCTTCCATGTGATAAATTGATTAGTGAAAATAAATCATCAAAAAACATGTCACCATTTTCCAAAATTAAAAAGATATTAAATTATTTTATTATATATTTATATTATACCATTTAAAAAATACTCTAAATATATCAACTTTTTTGGAAACTCTAAATAGTTTTAATTTTTTAATTTAATTTTAATAGTAATAAATTTAATTTAAATTTATTTAAAATCAATTTAAAATTGTCACTTATTATAATTGTATGATTGATGGTGTTACGAAAATTTTGTATTTTAAAAACCGATTTATTTCCGATTTATCACCGATTAATCACCGCCGCACCGATTAATCGTGAGTCGGTGCCTGACCGACTCGGACCCGATTACCAATTTTTACAACCTTGGTATTAATATTAGTATTAGTATTAGTATTAGCATTAGTATTAGTATTAGTGTTAGTATTAGTATTAGTATTAGTATTAGTATTAGTATTAGTATTAGTATTAGTATTAGTATTAGTATTTGTATTAGTATTAGTATTAGCATTAGTATTATTATTAGTATTAGTATTAGTATTAATATTAGTATTAGTATTAATATTAGTATTAGTATTAGTATTAGTATTATTATTAATATTAGTATTAGTATCAATATAAGTATCAATATTATTATTAGTATTAGTATCAACATCAGTCTTATTCTTAGTATTAGTATTAGTATCAATATGAATATTAGTATTAGTATTAGTTTTATTATTAGTATTGGTACGAGTATGAGTATTAATATTAGTATTAGTATCAATATCTGTATCAATATCCGTATTATTATTAGTATTAGTACCAATATTAGTATTAGTATCACTATTAGTATTAACATTAGTATTAGTATTTGTATTAACATTAGTATTAGTATTAGTAATTAGTATTAGTATTAGTATTAGTATTAGTATTAGTATTAGTATTAGTATTAGTATTAGTATTAGTATTAGTATTAGTATTAGTATTAGTATTAGTATTAGTATTAGTATTAGTATTAGTATTAGTATTAGTATTAGTATTAGTATTAGTATTAGTATTAATATTAATATTAATCGAATTAGTATCACCATTGGTAACAGTATTGGTAACAGTATTGGTATCTGTATTGGTATCAACATTGGTATTAGTGCTGGTAGTGGCGTATACATCATATCTCTTTTGCAATATTTATAAGATTTATTGTTCATTGAGTAATGTGCATCACTAATTGAACGCCATTAGTGATAAACTTGAAGGTTATTTGAATATCTATTGTGTTACTTCTCTGCTACCGTGTCTATTGTTACCTTAGTTATTTTGCAGAAAATTCACATGGTGTAGTAGATTGCAATCCAAGAAATAGAGTTATACCATATGTTTTAAATGATTTCACTTAATCTTGATATCGTGTTTTGCACGCTTCTTAACTTAATTTCATATGGTACAACTCTAAATTAAGAGATAAAGTTTATATTTTTTTTATTTCTTTCCATTTTGTTTTACTTGAATTGGTATTGTGCCGTTTACACAAGTTTATTTTTCTCATTTTAAAACTGACCTCCGTGCAACGCACGGGTGAAATACTAGTTAAAAGTAGAAAGAAAATGAATAAAAAAATAATAACTGTCATCCGGGAAGCTGGAATTTGGTTCAAATATTGGCCCAAATAATCTATTGTGGCCCAACTGGAATTTTATTGTTTGTGAATATATCATAACTTCTCCAACCAAATTGAGCCCCATTAAGGGTTACTTCTCATTTCTCTAATAAATAAATAAATAAACTAAATAAAAAACAGTGTTTCTTCTCATTATCTAACACACTTAGTGACTTAACACAATTTAAGATATTAATTCTATACTCTGACAGCTATTGAAGAGAGTCACCTACTATTCGCGCCTCACTTTGTCTATTCTACAAGTTCTTGATAATTTTCAGTAGCAGGTTTCCAACAATTTAAGATGAATTTCATTTCTATTTAATGGAGAAGCTTGCTTCGGTTGTCACTTCCACTGCCCATGCTGGAACAAATGAGCTCAATCGACAATGTCGCTTGATGACCAATTTTTCGAATGATGGGCCAAGAAGGTCATGTTCTACTTGAATCGCAATGACACCGCTGCATTTGATGAACAATAAAAACGTGATCTTCATCCTTTTAAAATGATAAATGTCGTTTTAATTTTATTAATTTTGTTTTGACTTCGTGGTTTGACTCTTTTTCTAGTTTGATTTTGGCAAAATTCAAAACACGGAAAATGTAGTCCTTTGAGTTCGTTTTTTATTTCAACTTGAATCTGCTAAATTGGATTTCGGATAGTAAAGTTATGCATAAATGGATTAGATGTTGAATTTTAAATAACCCAAAACATCAAAGTTGTGGGCAATGCTCATTAATTTATGAGTACCTTTCTCATCCAACATCCAATTTTGTTGATTCTGGTTGAATTAGAAAGCTAACTTAGAGAACTAAAGATTTCACGTTTTGAGTTATGCTAAATTTAGATTAGAAAATGATCAAAAACACATTCAAAGTTGAAACGTTGCTATTGAAACTGAAACGACATTAATCACATTCAAAATCATTGATATCACTGAATTGTGAAGCCCGAAGAAAATAGATTGAGACATGCTGAAACAATTCCTTTAAGATTATATTCTCTGGTTGTCGAATGTGCAACAATCTATTCCCCTCCCAAAATAAAACAATCCGATGTTTGAATCCCACGCAAAGATCAAACACACGGCGAGCTCAAACAACGAACAGAATTTCGACTCACTCTCACAATTGCCCTCTAATTAATTATTTTATTTATTACAATTTACTCTCGTATCTCGCAACTGCCCTTTAAACTGTTCATAAGGGTGGATATATAGGAATAGGAATATAACAAAAGCCAAATATATTGGTGGTTATTAGTTTACACTTTACATCATTCTGCTTACGTGGATGATACCATGTCCAAACAATGCATGACAAAAATCATGACAACAAAAGGAATATCATATATTTGCTTTCCAAATATTAATTGATACACACAATAATACAAAACTAATTACATTCTCAATAATAAACAACTTGTAAAGTGGTTCTAATCTATGAATAAAGGAATATCTAATCTATATTATATTCCTTTTTCTGAACTGGCTAGATTTACCTAACTGAAATATTGATGCTCTCTCTCTCTCTCTCTCTCTCTCTCTCTCTCTCTCTCTCTCTCCGTATATATATATATATATATATATATATATATATATATATATATATATATGCATGAGGGAGGGGTACTTACAATGTAAGTAATTAGGTCATGTAGGACAAACAGATGATTTACATTTTCCTCAACTTGCAGGCTTCTTTATTCATGTTACATATATAAAAACACGCACACACACATGTTGGTGTCTGTGATTTTCATAAACTAGATTATATGTATCTATATATATACAAGAGAGAATCATCAATCCCTATGCAAAGAATATAACCTAGATAAGTACATTAATGGCAAAAGTGCACCCACAAGTATTAGTTGCTCCTTCATCAACTTCATCGAAACAAGAAGTCTTCACCGTGTGGATGAAGTCGTTGATCCTCAGCAGTAACGGCTGTGCCGTGTTCGATTCGAACGGGCGGATCGTGTACCGGGTCGATAACTACGACCACAAACGGCTCGACAAAGTCCACGTCATGGATCCCAAAGGCAATATTTTGTTCACTCTTGTTAAAAAGGTAAATTATATTTTTCCATATTTTTGTTTTAATTTTGATAGGTATTAATTTTGTTATATTTTCGATCAGAAATTTTCGGTGCTTGGGCTGTGGAATGGCTACAGATCGAGCGACGGTGTGAATACAGACAAGGGGGGGCCCGGTTTTCGCGTGAGAAAACTCGTTGGAATCAGAAATATTCTTCTAGGGTTTCTTGGAGGATACTCTTCTTACAAGGTTGCTGTACATGTTAGTAAATTACCGAATGGTACGAACCGGCCTAACTGCGACGACGAATACGTTAATTACATAATGGAAACTCAGGTTTCGAAGGCCTCTTGCAGAATAATCGACACTTTCGGAGGGCTTGTTGCTGAGGTAATTAATTAATATAATATAGAATTATTAATTTACAATATATATATATCATATATATGTATTATGTGTGTATGTATAATGTATGTATATGTTAATAATGTGAAGGTAAAGAGAAAGATAAGTGCAAGTGGAGTAGTTCTTGGAGAAGATGTGTTGACAATGGTGGTGGAGCCACATATTGATCATTCTCTTGTTACAGCTTTGGTTGTTGTTTTTGGTCTCATTCACCACAAATTATGAGACCATATATATGTGTATGTATATGTGATCAAATACTTTTAATTAACATAATTTTGACATGAGAAGAATTTGTTGCATCTGTCCTAGATTTATATTATTTGTTTTCGATCTTACTATATAAATTCTTGGAAATTCAGACAAACAGCAAATCATTGTATCCGTAAACTAATACAGTTAAAATTCTATCAATTAATACAATTGAGGTCAGACAAATTCAATTAATTTAACGAAATATTAATTTAGTGCATTCTTCTTGAAAAAAATTATTTGAAAGAAGTTATTAATTTCTGGAGGTTTTAGTATGTTCCAATCTAGGTAAGTAATCAAATGTTATTGAGTACAAGAAAAATGCAGATTAATGTTAGTGGGCCTTTGTGCTCGGCCCTTTTAGACTTCATAATTTCATTTCGAGTCTATTGTAATTTAGAGCGGCTCAATTAATTAGTTAATACTTAGAGGGTGTTTGGTTAAGCTTATTTTAAACAGCTGATAAGCTCTTACGTCTGATAAGATGTTTTTAGAGCTGATAAGGTGTTACATCTTATTTTTATGATTAATTTTTAGAGTGTTTGGATAATGAACTTATTTCCTATTTTTACTCATTATAAGATCTTATAGAGGTACTTATTTAAAAAGATCTTATTTGGTCTCCAACAGCTTATTTAAAAAAAAATTAAGATCTTTTTTTAAAAAATTACCAAACACTTTGGAAGAGCTTATCTCTACCGCACCTTTTTATTTAAGATCTTATAATGAGTAAAAATAGGAAATAAGTTCATTTTCCAAACACTCTAAAAATTAATCATAAAAATAAGATGTAACAGCTTATCAGCTCTAAAAACATCTTATCAGACGTAAGAGTTTATCAACTGTTTAAAATAAGCTTAGCCAAACACCCTCTTAATTAAAGAGTTAAAAAGAGAAAAAGAAAGAAAATACACAGCATCATGGAGTAAGGGTGTAACGACCCGAGCTCGAGTTCTTCGTGTATTGTTGTTATGAGCTCGAGAGCGAGCCATTTTGTGTTTTTTTTTGTTTTTTATTAAGTATATTAGAAATTATAATTTAAAAAATCGAAAAAATACATGTAATTTATTTTTTAAATTTCTTGTATGAATTTCTTATTTATTTTATATTAATTATAACTAATTTTTTTTTAAAACAAAAGCTCGTGATCCAGCTCGCGAGCTCACGAACACAAAAAACAAGCTTGAGCTCGATTCATTAGAAGCTCGAGTTCATGTTCGAGCTTTTGTCGAACCGACACGGCTGATTTACACCCTTACTGTGGACTTCACTTGAAGAGTCAATATTTAATTAGATGGAAGTAGAGGTGAAAGTTTGAACGGATTTTTCAATTTATGTCGACTCTGATTTAAAATTTTCAAATTTTGGAACAATTTTTCATTCCGATTTTCGTTATCTTTCGATTTTTATGGATTGGAATTGGGATTATATAAAAAATATTTGGAATTTTCGATTTACAATCCGATTTTTCAAAATAAATACACCAGTATATACATACATAAAGAAAAGGAATAATTAGCAAAAACCCCCTCATCTAGGAAAATGGGTTAAGAAAACACCCTTAGCTAATATTCCACCCATGTGATATTTTCATAATTCCAAAATTTCCCTTAATTGTCTATTATACTTTTTCAAAACCCTAATCTTATTTTTATTTTTTCATCCGCCGTTTTCACGCTCCAACGTTTCTCTTCTTCTCTCTTTTCTCTTCTTCTTTGTTTTTTTTCCTCCGTTTTCTCCGTGACTTCTCCGTCACTGTCGCCGCCGCCGCCGCGGGGAGTGGAGAAAGAAAGAAGATGGAGCACCCATCAAACATTATAAATAATTTTGATAGCGATTCTGAATTCGAATGCCAGGAATGCTACGTCGGAGGCGAATAGAGATAAGATTGTCGATTTGTCGCCGGAATCTGATTTTGATGGCTGGTTGTTCTGCTTTGGTTGGTGGTGCAAGTTGTGCTTTTATTTATTTATTTGTAATAAAAAAACCGTCATAATGTCAAAGTAAGGCTGTGATGGTGTGTTGTGGCGGCGGTGTGGTGACGCTGGGAGGCAGATTTAGGATTTTTTGGTGGACCGGGCGGAGGACGGCGCCGGTGGAGAATTTCGCGTATGGTGAAACCTTAATCAACTATGTACATGTTTATAGTCGATTAAGCTAATCGCCTATGCTCTGGCAATCGATTAAGGTTGACCGACTCCAATTTTTTTTTTTTTTTGAATTTTTTGTTTATTGATTCCAATTGTATAAATCATTTATAATATTTGTATATTTTTTGTGTTTGTAATATATAGTTGATTTTGTATTTTTGTCGCAGTTGTGATTTGTTATTTTTAGTAGCAGATTCTTAATCGACTATGCTTCACATCATAGTCGATTAATATACCTGATATAAAATAAATTTTTAAAAAACAAAAAAAAATTAAATAATTAAATAATTTCCTTAATCAACTATGAAGCATAGTCGATTAAGGCTAATCAAGGGAAAAAAAACGGAAAAAAAAATCGCTGAGCGCGTGACCCAGTGATGATGTGGCGGGCGGGGGAAAAGCTGGAAAATATAATGGCTGAAAATGGGTGTGGACTTTCCTCAAATAGACTAAAATATTTTGGGCCTCCCTCCATTAAAAAAAGTAGTGAAGGGGTTTTCTCAAAGATACCCTAAAGAAAATAATGAGTAATAAAAAAGATTAACCTATAAAAAAAAACAAAAAAATGAAGCACTAATATCAATAGTATAGATTAGGGGTGTAAACGAGCCGAGCTCGAGCCGAGCTCGCCTTATTTCGTGAGCTCGAGCTCGAGCTCGCCAAGGCTCGGGCTCGAGCTCGAGCTCGAGGAGCCTATAAGTTTTAGCTCGAGCTCGAGCTCTTTGTGTTTCTAAGGAGCTCGAGCTCGTATACGAAACGAGCCCGAGCCCGAGCTCGAGCTCGAGCTCGGCACAACCAAAAATCCATCCATTAAATTTATTTTTTCAATTAAAAAAGTAATATTATTATTTTTTTATTTATTATTAATAATATCTATTATTATATATTATTAATATGTATTAAAAAATATAGAGAAAAGGTAAAGCTCGCAAGCCTGCTCGCGAGCTGTCGAACAACTGAAATGAAGCTCGAGCTCGACTCGTCGAAAAGCTCGGGCTCGTGAGCTCGAGCTCGAGCTCGATTTTTCGAGCTCGAGTACGAGCTTTTTTCGAGCAAGCTTCGAAAGCTCGCGAGCCGGCTCGTCTCATTTACACCAATAGTATAGATTCTAAAATGAATAAATTCGACAAAGGGTGAAAATTAGTTGTAGGTCAAAATGTGTATTAAGCGAGAACCATAAGAACAATTAAAGAAATAATCAAGCCCTAAACCTCACTAAACAATTTCTTCATTCCCAATTATCGCACAAAATTCGCCATTATCATCAAAACCCCTTTTCCGATAACCCTTAAATCAGATTACAGATGTGGCGTAGATCGGCGTCTTTCATCCTCGAGAAGCGGCAGCTACAGCAGCAGCAGCAAGGCGACACCGTGACCAACGCCGATAGCCGCCCCCTCTCCCCTTCATCCACCGCCATGGCCGCTGAAAACCCTAACCCTAAAATCTCCCTCTACTACCAAACGCGCGCCGCCCACCACGGCGTCGTGACGAGTGACTGGCTGGATCAGTCTAAGGCCGCCGCCGGTGGCCACCCCGACGGTGCGGTTTCGGAGAATTATGTATCTGGCGGTGAGGACGACCGCAAGGGGTTTAGCGTGGTGGATGAGTTTAATAATTGGCGGAAACAGCCGGACCTGGCGGAGGCTGTGGCTGCGATTAGGTCTTTGGCTTCGGTTATTCGATCGAGTCAAGCTACTACGATGATGGAGCTTGAAATTGAGCTGAAAAAAGCAGCTGATTCGCTTAAAGTAAGCGATTCATTTTCCTCTTTTTTTTTTTTTCTAATTTTTTAATATATATTTCTGTTATGTGCCCTTGATTGTGGAATCGAGCTCTCTAAACTAGACTTGGTGAAAAATGTCAACAAATTTGAATTGTAGGGCTTCAAATTGTTGATACCTAATAGATGAATAAATCTATCCTATTATATATAGCATGAAAATGTGTTGCTAAACCGTAATGCAGATGATATGGAAAAGCCAGAGATATCATCTTTAAAGATGCTAGCATCTTTTTAAATCATACCTGTTTTCCTTGATCAAATTAATCGAGAATGAGAAGCTGAAAACTGTTGAGAATTGAGATATAAACAACTGAATACTAAAATTTGCAGGATAGAAGTTTGTAAATGTACCAGTCAACTCAAATATGAAAATTACTTCCATTTGTATATTCTTCCTATCCGCCTCGTTTTGATAAACTGGTGCTAATATTTCGTTTCATGGGAAGCTAATTTCCTTTCAGTTCAACGGTGTGTAAAGTTAGAGTTCGTCTTTGGTGGAAATGGCTTCTTATAAATCCATGAAATCTGAATCCAGTTTGTTTACGATCTATCCCTTGACATAATACTACCCTCCCCACCCCAATACCACTCGGGCAATGCCTTCGCGGTAGTTTGTTTACTATCTGTCATCAACTTGAGCTGAGGGTTATTACTTTCGTATGTTGATTAAAAATTCAAAGATAATGAAGCATCAAATGCTGTGAAGTGTTATTACATGCCCCCAGATTTGGTGTCTCGAAATAGTTTTCAACAAGATCTTTGTCTGGTTGAGAAAATGAAGAATTGATTATAGTTATTTCACTTAGGTGTTTGACTGTCGTGTTCAATTGTTGTTTCTCCCTAATCTATAAGTTGGGTGGCGAATGAAGTGATGTCAATCAACCACTTAACTGAAGAATGTGTGAATATGGACTAATTTTTCGAACTACGTTTTTTGATGCAGTCATGGGATACTACCTCTATCTCTTTAACAGCTGGATGCGATCTCTTCATGCGCTACGTGACGAGAACTTCTGCTTTGGAATATGAAGACTTCAATTCAGCAAAGTCCCGACTTATGGAACGCGCCGACAAGTTTGGTGATATATCTTATAAGGTACCCATTGGCTCATTATTTTGCAGTCGTAGTTTTTTTTGCCGTTCTTCTTGTTTACTACATTTCTTATGTCAGGCTCGGAGGATAATTGCAAGTCTTGGGCAAGATTTTGTCTTCGATGGTTGCACCATTTTGGTGCATGGCTTCTCACGGGTTGTGTTTGAGATTTTGAGAACTGCAGCTCAGAGTAAAAAACTATTTCGAGTTTTCTGCACAGGTCATATCCTCTCTGCACCACTCTCCTATTATAAAGCTGTATCACATGATTAATGTGGTTTTTCTCTGCAAGATCTGAATACCCCGAAAATCTGTTCTAAACTTTTCTTCAAATTATAAAGTTGTATCAATTTATAGTTAAGGCGAAGAAAAAAAAGAATATCCTATGTATGCAGCTTTTTCACACATCCGTTCTTGAAATGGCTATAGTAGTACCCCGTCCAAAACACTAGTGATTATATGGTTTAATTTGTGATTCTGTTATTACATCAATGCTTATACACATGCGTCCTGTTATTAGAATTTGCAACGACCCTTTATTGCTTTGACATGTTTTAGTTGCACGATATCTAATGTTAGATGTCCAACGAAATGCAGAAGGGAGGCCAGACAGGACAGGTTTAAGGTTAGCCAACGAGCTCGCGAAACTTGATGTTCCTGTTAAGCTGTTGATAGATTCGGCTGTGGCGTATAGCATGGATGACGTGGACATGGTTTTCGTTGGAGCAGATGGTGTAGTCGAAAGTGGAGGTATAATAAATATGATGGGTACCTACCAAATTGCACTGGTTGCTAAAAGCATGAATAAACCAGTTTATTGTGCTGCTGAAAGTTACAAGGTAATCAAAATGCTCAGAAGTTTTTTTTTCCTCATTTCTCATCACTAATACATCGTACCAAAATATCTAAATTGAAAAGACAAACTATATTGGTTGTTCTTGCAGTTTGCTCGACTCTATCCGTTGGATCAAAAGGATATGGAGCCCGCATTACGGCCCATTGATTTCGGGGTACCGATTCCATCGATGGTCGAGGTTGAGACATCTGCTCGGGATTATACGCCACCACAGTATCTCACTTTGCTTTTTACAGATTTGGGTGTTTTAACACCGTCTGTAGTAAGCGACGAGCTCATCCAGCTATACCTATAAGTTTCTCTGCTGAATTAATATCGCTTTTTCTAGATCATAATTATGTGATTATCTTGTAAATTTAACGCTGTTTCTCCTCTAGATTACGCCCCTATTTCTCATAAATTCAATTTTTGTAGGATCTAATGTCTTTCTCGATCTGTCGTTTTCTAGTTATCCGTTGAGTGCATTTGTTGCGGAAAATATCTAAGCAATACTTAGATATTATCTGATAGCAGGATGGCAACTGCTAAAGAGAGATTTTCAGCCCATTTTGTTACTTGCTCTGTTTCTGTAATTTGTTTATCATTTTCGAGAATTGCTGTATTTCAAATTATTTGTTGCTACTTTATAGTTCCAAAAATCTTGGAACCACTCTTTTGTTTCAATTTAGTCCTTAAAATTCATTAATTTCAAATATTAATTCTGAAAGAAATAATTTATAGAGAGATATTCTAGTTGTATTATATATATTTTTCTTGAGGTTCATTTGTATTTATTATTGTGGGCCAGAAAATGTCACAGGCTAGCTAGTCAACAAGTGGGCCGTACTATAATTAATACAAATAGGGGTGTAAATGAGCCGGCTCGATAAAAGTTCGAACTCAATCTCGATTTTTTTGATCTCGAGCTTTCTACGAGTTTAAGTTCATTCTTAGTTTGACTCGACGCTCGTGAGTTTTGTTTTAAAAATATTACTTTATTTTTTATTTTAAATATAATTAATAGAAAATTAAATAATAAATGCGTATACATAATTAAAAAAATTACAGGTTATGTTTTATTTCGTTTTTTTATTACTTTATAATAATAAAATTCTAATAATATTAACAAATATTAAAAAAAATATACACTCAGGCTTAGGCTCGAGCTCGACATGCTCGGCTCACTTGAGTTCAAGTGGGAGCTTGAGCCCAAAAAAGAAATACTCAAAAATCTCGAGCTCATGGTCACCCAAAACAGCAAGTTCGGCTCGTTTACATCTCTAAATAAAAAACTGTTTTGACATATTTAAAACCAGCGAATTTCTAATGGTGGTCCACTGACTTTCACTTCACATGTTTCTCGTCTTCTATATATCTATCTTTGTGATGTGCAAGAGAAATCAAATATATATTATATAATAATTGTCAAGTGTTCTATTTTATTTTTATTTTTATTAAACGAGACGCTTAGAAATGTAAATATTTATATTTATATTTATAAAATATACATCACCATGAACCCCAACACATGGACGGTGCATACTAGCTGGACCCTCCAATGTAAATAAATTAACTTATTATTATTAATTTTAAAATTTTCTAATAAATAATTCCAATGCACACCTTCCACGTTTCAAACTTTAAAAAAATGAATTAATCCCGCGTGGATTCTCCGAGTCCGCAGTAAAACAGTAACGCGGTTATTACTTTTGCAGATGCTGCATTCGGTAAAATACACCGAGCAAACTTGAACCAGATGAATATCTTTAGTGATTGTTATTTGATTGGTTTTATAGATTTATAGTTCAAAACCAATAAACGACCTGGTATGTTAGACCATGTGTAGTATCTCATAGACTATACCTACATCTATAAAGACACTAGTCAAATGTTTAGAAGTTTTAACAACTTATTTTTTCAAAATTAGAAAAATAATTCTATTCCAAATTGATTATGAACCTTAATCCCAGAGACATCATAAGTTATAAATACTAAAAGAGAATTTGCAGTAATGATTATTCACTCAAAAAGGAGTTAGTTTTTTTTTTATTTTATTTTTGGCAAAATTAAGTTAAGGACAATGACTTTTAGAACAAGATAATATATTTCCTATTGTAGTACCAATTACGCACGTGTTTCAAATATGTTCCAACTTTTGTTGTCTACCCCCATTAAATATCCCAACTTCTCCACCTCACAATCTTCATCTCTCTCCCTCTCATCTCTCTCTCTCCCCTCTCTCTCTAGCACACATAATCAGCCACTCTCTAACTGGGGGGCAAGTCCACAGAGATTTACACACAGTCAAACATACACACATACATATATACATATACACATAGTAGTGAGAAAACCTAAGAAATCATGTTTCCAATCTGGAGAAAGAAAAAGGGTTCATCTTGCAAAGCCCGGCCCGAAGAACAAGGAGGGCCCGAAGAACAAGGGCTGAGAATTCTTACAGAGATTTCAAATGGGAATTCAAATGTTGTTGTAATAATTAAAGTGAAGCCCATTTTCTTGTTCAATATTAATCAGATTCTCAGATCCGATCATCACTCTCATAACTGCTATCTCAAATCATGCCATCTTTGCCACAAGCCATTGAATCTCGACACAGAGATCTACATGTACATGTAAGAATATTTAATTTTTATTTTTTTTTTTAAATTTATTTTCATTAAAAAAATTGAAGATTTAATTAAAGGGTTGTGATATTTGCAGGGGTGATTTGGGGTTTTGCAGTGTGGAGTGCAGAGAGAGGCAAATTTATCTTGATGAGACGAAGGAGATGGAGATCTCCACTCAGAAAATACTGGCGAGTTTCCGGCGGCGGCGCAATCGAGACGGCGGTGGTCGATGTGAGACCGCCGGACTCTTGGAGGATTACCGGAGGCGGCGCCACCCGTTTTCGTCGTCCCAAAAGAGTCGAGTTATTTTCTTGTAGCGGGGGGGGGGGGGGGGGAATATATATTTTAATACAAGGCGGATAAGTAATAAATTTACACGTGTAAATTTACACTATTTGCTTGAAAAAAATGTATTGTGAGTATAAACTAATAAATCGTAATTTTTTGTTTATTTTTGTTTAATGAGGAAATATAATGAAATATCGCACTTTCTCTCACTGTTGAAATGTGATAATTGTCGTTTCAGTTTTAAGAATAACGTTCGGACTTGAAATGTGATTTTGAGCGTTTTCAAATATTTATTTGGCAAAATTCAAAAACACCGAAAAAATTAGATTTTTGGGTTAAATTTTTAATTTAATTTGAATTACTAAGATTGGATGTTGGTGGCAAAGATACGTATGAATCTATGAACACTGGTTACAACTTCGATATTTCAAGTTACCTAGTATTCAGTTATTCACAATGTAACATATTCATTTGTAACTTTGTTGTCCGACATGTAATGGAGCTGATTTAAGTTGGATTGAAAATCTAACTCAAAATACCACACTTTTAATTTTTTTATATTTTGTCAAAATTCAAACTAGAAAATGGTCAAAATCAAGTTCAAAGTCAGATCGTATTAATAAAATTAAAACGATATTTAACATTTCAAATTTCGTTTTGTGACAATCTCAAGCCCAAAAAAAAAAAAAAAAAAAAAAAGGAAGAAGAAGAAAAGAAAATCAACAAATCATGTTTTATAATCCAATTAAGACGAGCCCAACTTTAAGTTGGCCCAAAACTCTTAACTACAACAACCCATTTTCTACAGTCGTACACTTGGATTTTATTTTATTTTAGGGTAAATTATAAAAACCCCCCTGAGGTATGGTCAAATTACAAAAACACCCCTCTTGTTTGGATAATTACAACCACCCCCTCAACTCATCAAATTTAGTGGAATCTTCGAGATTATATGGAATATTATCACTTTTGTACCCGTTTTATCACATTCAAACTCTACATTATGAAGCAAGATGATCATAATATGTGATTTTTAGCTTGTATATATCAGTTTGTGGTGCATTGGAAACTGTATTTTTTACACAAAAAGAGTACAAATTAGAGCACATTTCACGGAATCTAGATGACTATGTTGAATTTGGCACCATAAAGGTGGAGGTCTAAGAAAAAATCATAGTTGAGGGGGTAGATGTAATTATCCAAACAAGAGGGGGGTTTTTGTAATTTGACCATACCTCAGGGGGGTGTTTGTAATTTACCCTTTATTTTATTATTACTTAGTTTCGCGTAATATTGAGATATAAATATAAACTTTACTAGTTTAAGCTATTTTAATATTATGTTAAGAGAAATAATAAATGTATTGGACTAGTAAACTAAGACTGTATAACTAAAAGATCTAAATGTATAGGACTAAACATAATTAAAAAATATAATAATGGGCAAATATATGCCAAGTCAAATAAAAATAGGGTAAATTACAAACACCCCTGAGGTATGATCAATTTACAAAAAAAAAATAATCCTCTTGTTTGGATAATTACATCTACCTTCTTCAACTATGTTTTTTTTCTTACACTTCCCTCCTCATGGTGTCAAATTCAACATAATCATCTAGATTTCGTGGAATATGTTCTAGTTTGTACTCATTTTGTGTAAAAATACTGTTTCTGATGCACCACAATCTGATATATACAATTAAACCTCTATAAATTAATACAGTTGGGACTATCAAAATTTCATTAATTTAGCAAAATATTAACTTATCGATAAATTAATAATTATTAATTTATACATTAATTAATAATTTATTAATTTATGAAATTACTTTTATTATTATTTTCAATAAATATATATATTTTTTAATTTTTTACGTGTATATTATTCATAGTACCATTAGTTCAATGCACTATAGAGCCCGTTTCACGAGCGGAAGCTCTTAAAGCAGCGATGTTATTGAACAATTTCATGTTGATTTATGTGAAAGCTATAACAGAAGTTCTAACCATGTTAAAAAAGTGAGACACAAGATTGGTGGTAATGTAAACTTTAACAAAACAAAGGGAAATGAAATTATATTTTATTAAACCTTCATAGATCTATAAAATATGTATTGTACCATGTAATTTAAAAATTATTTTTATGAATTATTAATTTATATATTATATGGGGCTTCTTAAAATTTTCGAATGTGTATTATCTTATAAATTTAGCGAATTATTAATTTAGCCCGTTGTCCCCGAGTCGAGACCGGGAAAATTTATTATTTAAGCGAGATTATTAATTTATCGAGGTTATACTGTACAAGCCAAAAACACATATTATGATCATCTTGCTTCAAAATGTAGAGTTCGAATTGGATAAAACGGATACAAAAATGATAATATTTCATATAATCTCGAAGATTCCAGTATATTTGAGGACTTGAGGAGGTGGTTGTAATTATCCAAACAAGAGGGGGGTTTTCGTAATTTGACTATATCTCATGGGGTGTTTGTAATTTACCCAATAAAAATATGCTCGCTTCTACAATAAAATATTATTTATTAAATTTTAATTAGTATTTGTTAGCCTAAGCTTAACAACGATTATACACTTGTGAATGTTCGTATATTTTTGCATGTAGATTGCACTAGAAAACAAAATTCTAAAACCTATGAAATATTTAGTCAATTTCTAAGTAGCATCAATATTAATAATTATAATCATAATTATATTTGTATGCTATATAATTTTAATAACACATTTTATTATATATTAGGGTCATTGTGTATATAGACTATCATGGAGGGATATATTTGAAAATATAGAAGGTGAGGGTGAAATTGGTAATATCACTAATTCTGTGATGCATTGAATTTGGCCCTTACCCACTGATGATGAAATCACCCGCGGTTGATACCCCTGTCTGATTGGGCCAATATATTTTGTTGTGGGCCCACTTTTGTTGTCTTGCTTATTTAAATAATTTTATTTAATATTATTTTGGGCCTACATATTTTATAGGACCATAGGTGATGGATCTAATATGAAATATCTAAACAATAAATATGATTTTAGAAATTGTAATTTTGAAAAACAATTATTTTTTTTCTCCAGAAAGTGAAAATAATTAATTACATCAAATATACAAAAAATTAAAAAATCCGAATTCATTTGAATTGAAATAAAAAAAATTGTTTTCGAATAAATTTTTTTGGACCGTAATAGGCAAAATTAGGAAATTTTGATTGTTATTATAACGCAAGTGTTATTGTGAAGATAGGGGAGACAAATAAGAAAATGATAGTCGATATTTACATTTAGGGTGGGTTTAAAATTATTTAATGTATATAAAAGATCAAACTTTAATTAGATTTTTTGAGCTTGAGTTCATTATTAGTTGTTCTTAAGCTCAAACAGTAAGTAATTCTAATAATTTTAATCAAAATAAAAAATACTATAAATATAACCTCAGGGTCGATCTCAAAATAAAAAAATCGAAGAGCTCGACTCGTTGAATTAGACTCGAGCTTGCTAAAATAGTCGGGTTTGGCTGGAGCTTGGCTCGTTTACACAATGATCAATCATAAGATTTTCTTTTAGCTACTATCATCATTACGTTTGTCATTTATGTAGACTTGAAACCAAGATTTCATAATTATTGAAAATCAAGACCGCAATATGTATAGATTTCAAATTAGGACCTCAATTATATTTTTAATTTAAGCTAAATGTTCCAAAAAAAATAAAGATATTTTCTTCGCGTGTCGGAATTTGTGTGTTTATGTGGGCCCTCTCAAGTTGTCATGTTTATCTTTTTTATGCTAATTTTAGATTGAAATAAAATAAAAATAAAAACTATGGTCCACGCATTATTTAACGTGCCAAATTTGGTACATGCACCTAGAGGCAAATAAACTGAGGGATGTAAATGAAATAAAATAAAATGGGTTTAAAATAGACGTGTCTATGTCGTGTTTATATTCGAACCTAATTCTCACTAGTCTAAACCCGTTATAACTTATATATGTTCTTTTAATAAATTATGAAAATTACGCAAACCTACTTAGAAATTAAAATGAAAGATCATGCGTAAAATCTTATATTAAAATTATCGTGAATACCAACAATGATAAATTTCAAGAGTAAATTAAAAATTGATACATTTTAATCTTAAATTTATTAAAAATGAGTAACTAAATTCAAAATTTTATAAGACAAGATTTTGAAATAAAACAGATAACTATGGGCAAAATGAGTTGATATCGTCGTTATAGATATAAATTATGATACGCAAGAGATATTTTATTCATGTATTATATATTATTAATTTCTTATACTATTGATTAATCGATCCTTTTAATCCCAACGGGACGGTGATTTTACGTTTGACAGGTTCAGCGGGTTGATGAGTCCGACTTACTGACTCCAATATATTAGAAAGTAGAAGAAACTATTAAAATAACAATGTTAATTTACAAAAAAATATCTTTGAATTCAATTTATTTACATATATTTCGTACTTATTAACATCTCACTAAAATATTATAAACACTCTTATATTTTATTTTTATTTTATAAATACTACCACTTAACTACTACTTAAGTAATCAAAGGGCAATTCAGTCCAATTGGGCAGCCAAACCGCAATTACGCCATATAACAGGGGCAAATAAGTAAACTCCATCGCCACCTCCCTCTCGCCACCCTCCGTTCACTGGAATAATACCTCATTTTTCCAACTCTATAAAACCCCGATTCTGTTCAAAATCAATTCTCAATTTGAAGCCAGAAATTTTCACCAGTAAACAACAAACGTGAAAACCTAAGTTGAAATGTGTGGAGGAGCTATAATATCCGACGTGGCACCGCCGGCGTCGTCTCGCCGGCTCACTGCCGACCTGCTATGGGGCAGCGCCGCCGCCGCCGCCGCCGATCTGAACAACAAGAAAAATCCCGGGAACTATCACTCGAAGCCGCTGATATATCAGAAGAAATTTCATTTATACGAAGATTTTGAAGCCGATTTTCAGGATTTCCAGGAGAGCACTGTGACAAAAGCGTTCTCCTTCTCCGCTTCGGAAAATCCTGATTTTAAAGGTAACGGTCATTTTTTTTTTGGTACTGATACTGATTTCTCTTGTTTTGGTTTATGTTTATGATTTGTTGACTTTGTTTAGAGTGCTATCTGATTGGTTAGGGTGTAATTTTGATTTTGATTTACTACTGTATTGTTTAATTTTTTGGCTGAAACCTAAATATTGGGTGAATTTATTTAATACCTGGTTTGATGATCTATGATCTGGGTACTTTTTTTGGATTTTGAGTAGCTTCATATGATATTTGGGGTTTAAGTATGAATTTCGAGATTTATGATTGAATTAAACGATTGAAATTGTTATCCTGAGTTCTGGATTTTAGTATGCTATTTAAGGATTGAAAATGTAATTTATGATTTATTATCATATATTATGGCTCTGTTTAATTTGTTTGATGAAACATATATTGTTATGTGGATTCCATTAATGCTTCACTAAAACCATATTACCTGCAAGTTCACAATTGATATATGGAAATTCGATTTGTGTGTGTGTGTGTGTGTGTGTGTGGTAAGTTTCAACTCTCGGAGTCGATTATTTCTTTCCCAACTCGCATTTTCGACCTGCTTTACGGTTCTTGTTTTACAGAATACAAAGGTTATTTATAATTAGGACTTACCTTTGCGTATTGAATTATATTTCGGCTCATCGTTTTCATGTATATTCTTCCTGAAGGTTTGAAATCTGCTGACTCTGCTGAATCCCATGAAGAAAAGTCCACAAAGAGAAAGAGAAAGAACGAGTACAGAGGAATCCGACAGCGCCCATGGGGTAAATGGGCCGCTGAAATACGCGATCCGTCAAAAGGGGTCCGTGTATGGCTCGGTACTTTTAACACCGCTGAAGAAGCTGCTAGAGCTTACGACAGCGAAGCTCGTAAAATCAGGGGCAAGAAAGCCAAGTTGAATTTCCCCGAAGATTCACCACTCTCTGCACCAAGACACACAGTTAAGGTGAACTCGAGAAATGATTCGATTAACCCTAACCTGAATCAGAACACAAGTTTTACGAACATCCACAACAATGAATACTGTTTCTTGAAACCACTCACTCCTCTCTCCCATGACCAAGGGAGTAATTCGTTTGACTGCTCGGATTTCGGCTGGGGAAGTACTAACTGTGAGAAAACCCCGGAAATATCGTCTGTTCTTACATCTGTTGTCGTCGAGGATGTTTTGTCGGTGTCGAAGAGAACAAAGGTGGGGACAGAGGATTTGGGGGGGGCCACCTTTGATGGTAAACTAACCGATGATCTATCGGAATTCGACTCACAGATGAAGCTATTTCAGATGCCGTATCTCGAGAGTAATTGGGATGCTTCTATAGATGCCATTCTCAATGGAGGGAATGCAGTGGATCTTTGGTCTTCAGACGATGTTTTTTAAGGTGCCCTTTCCAAATATACTCTTAACTAAACTATTTTTAACATAGAAAGAATTTTCAAAATCGAAAGATATCGTAACCTCGGTAGTAGTTTTCGGCATGAATATTCATATCGAATGCACTTTTTTTCCTTTTTTAAATTTATTGTATATGACGGCGGGTTTGACAGTTTCTTGCTTGTGTTTTTCTAGGAGGACGATCGAGCGCAAGAATCGAGCTCGGTTAAGCAACGAGGAGCTTTTGCTGTACATAGTAACTATGTTTAATCAGTGTTTTTTGAGACTTGGAATTTAGGATTAATTTTTTGAATTATGTCTGTATGGAGTATGTAATAATTATTAATATTAAACTTCTGATGATGATTATGGTTGATTATGTAATAACTATTTACTTGGTTTTTACTTTTTAATAATTGATATTATTTTATTGATAAAGGAAAGCATATTATTATATACTAACTCCAAAGTTGGCCACTTGGAACCAAATGACAGAAAAAGTGTCACTCAAATGGGTTCTTCTAGGCTTTAGAAATGTCATTAAGCAAGTTGGCTACTGAAATACTAGGGTAAATTACAACCAATTAGGTAACTTTTATTTACGAAAAAATCCTTTATTTTTTTAGAAATTATATTTACCTTTTTATAAATTTCTTATATCAAACCCCTCCACAAGGGTGTTAATGTAAGAAATCAACAAATGTTAGGGGTGAATTTAATTATGAAAATAATGAGTAATGAAATAAAATAACCTTAATATCATCTGACTCTCATATGCACATCAACATAGATGTCTAATTTCTTTTCTTAATTATATACAATTTAATATGGAAAATAAAATAAATACGAAATCTAGAGTAATGACGTAATATTCAGTTTTGTTTTAAATATATTTTGGCGGCGGATATATGCAAGTCCATTTTTTATTAGTTCAAGACCTCCAACATAAAAATACTAATTTACCCTTAATGAAATTCAAAACTAAATAAAAAAACACAAAACATTAAAAAAAAAAAAATCGGCATTACAACGTCGATTTTCACTTGTAAAGTCGACGTTGTGTCGCCGATTTGGTTAACATAAATCGGCATTATAACGCCGATTTTTGTGTACAAAATCGGTTTGGGTAAACCGATTCGGGAAATCAACGAAAACACAAAAAAAAAATCAATTTCAATCTCAATTTTTTTTTCAAAATCGGCTAAAGCATTGCAACCCAACAAGAAGTAAGCTAGATTAATGTTCATCCACGCATATTTATCAAAAATCGATGCCCGATTAATGTTTTCGAATTTACAAACAAAAGTTTAGGAAAAATGTGGTGATGGTGCAGTGGGTGGGTCGCTGGCCATCGCCGGTGCAGTGGAAGTCTCGCTGGTCGGCGTTGCGGCCGCAGTCGTGCGGCGGTCTTGCGGCAGCCGTGAGTTTTTTTTTTTTTTTTTGATTTTTTTGTCTTGAACAAATTAAAAATAGGGTATGTTTATATTTTGATATTATTTGTGGATAGAGGTATGTTCGTCATATTTGATCTTAATGTAATAAAATTATATTAATTTACAAACTTGAACTAATAAACCCCTTTATATGGGTTGAACTAATAAAAAAATGAGTTTATATATATCAGCTATATTTATTAAGTGAAAATAAATGCACAATGATAGAGCAACTACAGCCCATTGGCAACTTGAAGATATTCTTTTATTTGACAGGTCCATTTTTCACACATGGGCCCAAATCCTTTTTCAATTTTGTTTTATTTATATTTTTTAAATAAAGTATATATTATTTAATAACAAATATACTTTATTTGGTGTTCTTGGCCCCTAATTCTAAAAATACCAATTATAGTAATATTTAAGTAAAGCCAAACATACCGAGTTTGACAAAAAAAAAATTTTAAAAAAAATTCTAGATACTAATATCGATCTATTTTTATTTCAACCGAGTTTAAAATATTATTCAACTAATATTTCGATATTAAATAAGTCGAGCTCATGTGAGTTTTAATAAACTAATGAGATTGACCCGTTACATAGAGTTGTACCCGACGCATATAATAACTAATAGGCTCGTCAGATCGGCCTAGAAAGACATATCAAATTTATGTTCAATGCTACTTACTATCATCGTCGTTATATGCAAAGAACTTCAATCTACGACGAAATGAATTCACCCGGACGCACGTTTTTGAAATTCATTTAAATTTTTATCGAACTTCCGGAATGGAGTTTTAGCTTGATTTGATAAGCAATTGAGCTGTTTCTAACCAACTTTGACCGAATACGAAGATATCTAGATTAAATAAACTCTTTTTTTTTTTACATATTTTATTATTTTTTTCTACTAAGCTATCAAATGAAAATATGTATTCATGTTTAATTACTTAACAAAATGAGCTCTCTCCATATATATTTTTTGAAGTTTTTTTTTTTTTTGAAATTATCACCCTTTTTTTTATACATAAAAAATGTGAAATTAATCAAATAATCACTTTATTTTGTGGTTTCCTTTCCCATTTCAAAAACGACAAAAAGTAAGAAAAAAATAGACAAAAAAAGCTAAAAAAAAATAGTAAACACAGAAGCTTCTGGAGACGAATCCCCCCAAAAATATCTACCCAAACAGTTGATCTCAACCGTCCATCTTAACTCACACCATCTCTATCAAGTAGCCAGCCCACATATTCTTTTTTTTTTTTTCAATATATCTTTGAACTATTCAATCTTCCAATTAATTAATTAATTAATTCTCTCACTATATAAATTAAAACTTTCCTGCATGCTTCTAGAGACTTCCCACCATATAGCAATCTTTTTCCCAGTACTTTTATACAGTACTGTTGTTCCATACAGATCGGTCGGTGTGATTTTATCACCATGTTCTTGAATTAAATTTATAGTATATAACTTATAAAAAGATTGAATTTTTATTTCTTTTTAATTAATAAGAATGGCAGCTGATGAAGAGAAAAGCAGCGATTTTTACGGCGTTCTGGGGCTGAGGAAAGAATGTACGGCGGCGGAGCTCAGGGTTGCTTACAAGAAACTTGCAATGGTGATTTTTTTTTTTTTTTGTTTTTATCGAAAAGATTTAATTTTTATATGTGGGTTTTCAGAAAAGAGGGGTTAGGAAATATTATGGGTTGGGAAATCGATGTGGGATTTAATGAAAGTTGACCCCTTTTTTTTTGTTCGATTTATTTTGCTGCAGAAGAAGTCTATGCATATTGCATATATATATTTTCTTGAAATTAAAATGTTGAATTTAATAAATAATTTGAATTTGTTATAGAAATGGCATCCAGATCGCTGCTCTGCTTCTGGGAATTTAAAGTATGTGGAGGAAGCGAAGAACAAGTTTCAAGCTGTCCAACAAGCCTATTCTGGTAATTTCACAACTATATATATATATATATATATATATATATATATATATATATATATATAGAGAGAGAGAGAGAGAGAGAGAGAGAAGAATCTTGATAAATTAATACTCGATTAAATAATAGTTTCTCTCGGTTCCGACTTGGTGAAAACGTGTTAAATTATTAAATCGATAATTTAATAATTCGCTGAATTAATAGAATTTCCCTAGTTCCGGCTCTATTAATTTATAGAGGTTTCGACATAATGAATCAATAATTTTTGGGTAAATTACAAACACCCCCCTGAGGTATGACCAAATTACAAAAACACCCCTCTTGTTTGGATAATTACAAATACCCCCCTCAACTCATCAAATTTAGTGGAATCTTCGAGATTATATGGAATATTATCACTTTTGTACCCGTTTTATCCCATTTAAACTCTACATTATGAAGCAAGATGACCATAATATGTGATTGTTAGCTTGTATATATCAGTTTGTGGTGCATCGAAAACTGTATTTTTTACACAAAGAGTACAAACTAGAGCACATTTCACGGAATCTAGATGACTATGTTGAATTTGGCACCATAAAGGTAAGAAAAAATCATAGTTGAGGGGGGTAGATGTAATTATCCAATCAAGAGGGGGGTTTTTGTAATTTAACCATACCTCAGGGGGGTATTTGTAATTTACCCATAATTTTTAGATCATCAATGCAAGTGCGAATATATGTGATTTATTGTATGGCAATCGGATTAATTACGGGACGATGCTATTTTTTATTTAGTGCTTTCCGATGCCAACAAAAGGTTTCTCTACGACGTAGGAATCTACGACTCCGAAGATGACGCTGACGAAAACGTGAGTTCTAAGTTCTAACTATTGCATTACACTCCATATGTTCCAAATTAGTTGTCGATTTTGCAAAAATATGAGTTGATTATGCCGTAAGAATTATTTGCAAAAGTTTCCGTTGATTGCGAAGGGCTATTTTCGTACTCACACATTATGAGTTAGGGATAAATGATAATTCATCTTTTTTTAAATGTGTAGTGTGTGATGCCTATGCAGGGTATGGGTGATTTCTTGAATGAAATGGTAGCAATGATGGGCCAAAGTAAACCAAACGTGAGTTCTTTTTGCACGTGAAAAACGCGCCTCGTAACAATGTTTTTTTTTTCTGCGCAATGTTCATACGAAGCTTAATTTATGGTTGAAATAGGAAAATAAAAACGAGAGCTTCCAAGAATTGCAAGTTCTATTCGAGGAAATATTCCACAACGACGCGGAAGAGGTTTTCAAGATTCCTCCTCCGCACTTTCCGTACCAAGATTCTTGCGGCGGGACCCGCACCGTATCGAACAAGAGGAACGCCCGTGAAATGAGCTCCGTAAATTTCAGCAATATCGAAGCCACACCATTTGAAGGCTTCTGCATAGGGGTAGGTATTTACAGTAGAAGCTCGATAAATTAATAATCTTGCTTGAGTAATGATTTCTTACGGTCCCGACTCGGTAAACACGTACTCGATAATTTAATATTTCACTAAATTAATAGAATTTTGTCAGTTCCGACTCTATTAATTTATAGAGGTTTAGCCGTATATCATGTTTTATTTGTTATAGCTTTTTCTCGTTGAAGGTTTACTTTGTCTAATCCAATAATTATGTTTCTGATTCGATACACGCTTCGGTTTTTCTAATAATTAATGCGATATCTGCAGGAAAATGTAATTTTGGAGGGAGAGAGAATACAAACGAGGCCCGGAGGAGGTAGTAGGAGGACGAAGCCGAAGATATCGTCATCGATCGATGGTTTAATTAGTTGAAGATACACTATATGAATCATTTGATTTTTTTAAGTTTCCCTTGTCACATTGTTTATTAATTAGTTTTGTAACATATAGTTTCTTGCTATATTGTGAGTTTTAATTCGTGCAAGAACATTTCAAAGTTGACATTGAAATGGTTTTTGAGTTTTGCTTCGTTAGGAAAAAGAATTGCCTGAATTTTATAAATATATGGAGTATACTTTTTGCACTTTGCACCTTCAAGTTTTTTTTATAGCACTTTGCACCCTTTAAAGATAATAAATCATGAATAATGCACCACGAATGAATTTTTTAAACTGACGAATGCAATTTAATATATATTTTTAGTGGCGGTTTTTAAGATGTCAAAATGTTAAATCAATTTCTTGTTCATCAATTCTTATGAAACTACAAAATGAAAAAAAAAAACATCTCATTAACACATTAATTATTAAATTGCATATCCCATGTTTCACCAACTTGTATTTGTTTAATTTTATTCTTAAAAAAAGTGCTAACTTATTTCCAATTTGGTCTTGCTTTGTCTATAAAAGTGACATCAACTAAATCACTTTATTAAAAAGTTGTTTAGTATTTACAAGTTGCATTACCTTTTCATCTTAATATGAACAAATGCTTGTTTTAAATGGTCATTAAATATTCACTTAATTAGTTAATGATCTTGTAAGTGGATTATATAACAAGCCTTTTAGATTGCACAAATACTCATTGTCGGCTCAATAAGGTATATCATTATGCCCCTAACTCTCGGTCGAGTCTCGAGTAGCGAGCCACGTTCAGAGTGGATGCTTTTGATATGTTCGCCACGTCATTTGTTCGCCAGATCTAGGGAGTTAGTTGTGGTTTTAGAGTCGTTGAAAACCATTTTTTCCCATTTTCGAAAGTTAAGTTGTGAGGCGTGGGCGTTGGGTGGCAACGCGATTGGGTGAGGTGAACCGGTTAGTGGGGGCCTGGGGTGGGCCAGGGCGGGTGTGGTGTTTCGTGGTGATTTAGTAAGTGGTTGATAAAACGAGCCTTTTAGATGATCCAAATACTCATCGGATCACTGATGTATGTCACAAAAATTACTAATTTGTGAAATGGTAATAATAAACTTTAAGCCAATTGTGAAATAATTTAGTTTTCTTGGGCCTAGTAGTAATGAGCCCCAGTTAAGTTAGACATTGTCAAAAAAACAGCCCATTAATTAATAATACCCAAATTCCAATTTGGCCCATAGAAATTGAAATAATTACATAGTCGGTAGACCATCCCCATCACGTGACAGTAGGGTGGACCCCACCACACTGAATCATTCCACCATTCTAAACAAAAAGATAGGTAGATCTGGATATCAATCTTATCTGATGACGTGTTGGAATAAGTAAAAAAAAAAGTAAAGAAAGTCTTAGCCGAGCTGTCAAGCTACTTGACTAAGTCAACTTACTCACTTGATATTCTTTTGTCACATCCAGGGGCGGACCCAGGGGTGTTTTCTTGGGGGGGCGGAAATATAGGGGGTAAATTAAGAGAGAATTTTTTTTTTTGTTTTTAGGGACTAAAATGTACAAAATTAAAAGTTTGGGGGGGCGAAAGTGTATAAACTAATACATAAATACCCAAAAAAAAAAAAAAAAAAAAAAAAAAACAGCTTAAAAAAAAATTCTTGGGGGGGCGGGGGCCACCCCAGCCTTAGGCGTGGGTACGCCCCTGGTCACATCAATGCCAGCCGGCTTCATCAAAATCTCGGCTCGGCTAATACCGAAGCCAACAAAACAAGAAAGCTAACCCATCAAAGCTTAGCTGAAGCCACGAATTATTGAGCCATAAAAAAAATATCTTTTAATTTTCAATTTTCTTCTCTATAAAAGAACCTCCCCCACACCCCAACTACATTTTTTTTATTACAAAAGAAACCCCATTTCTTAATTTATTTACACCTGGGAATTTCTTTTTTAGTCCATCACAATCATGGGACTTCTCGACAAACTCTGGGATGAAACCCTAGCCGGTCCAACACCGGAATCCGGCCTCGGAATACTCCGCAAGCACAACTCTTTCTCGGCCAGCCTCACCGCCGCCGCACCGCCGCCGCCGAGCACCGACGGCCAGGCAGTCCCGGTTTCCCGGAGCATCACCGCGCCTCGAGACATTCCGAAACGTAATCTCAGAGTTTCCGTTGACTCTCCGTCTGATCCGTCGTCTCCTTCTGGCTCCGGCGATCCAAGCTCGCCGTTTTCACGTGAGTGTTTTTGAGCTATTGAAAAGTTTTGGGGTTGTTTTTGGAAATACTTTAATTTTATGGGGTGGTTTTGTAATTTTGGTTTCTTTTGGGGTGTTTTTTAGCATGTACCCCTGGTAGTAATTTGAAACGGATGGCAAGGAGAAAATCGACATCGGCGGCTTTGCCCAACTCTTACTCCAAGAGCCCCTCCGGCTATGATTGGTTGGTTTTTTGTAATCTTTTGACTTTTTTGATAACAATTGATATTTTGCTTGTTAGTCCTTCAAGATTGCTATATTCGAAAAGTTACCTTGTTAGTTTTGATGTTATATTGATTAGTTTCATTTAGTAATTTTTTTCACTTTTAATTTAGTAGATTGATAATAGATGTTTATCTAAATATTTATGGATCTCTATACACTGTATAATCAAATATAATTCCGTAATGTTCAACTAATGTAACATTTATATGAAAGTTCTAACGATGTTCGTTCGCGGTATAAATAAATTAAATTAATTCCGTAAAAATACTGAAATCGAGTTCAACATTTTTACTTGGATCTAACATTTAACATTTACTAAAATCGTGTTTTCAGGATTGTGCTAAGTGCTTTGGAACGTTAATTATCTTCGGAGATTCGGAAGTAAAAAGTTTATTAAAAAATATTATTGTAATTAAGTAAGTATTAAGTGCTCATATATTGTTAATTAGCACAAAAAAGAGGGTTTCGCTAATTAGCCCTTCACGAAAGAAAAAAGAAAAATCGAGTGTGTTAGGATTGTATTTTTTTTTTTTTTTCTTTGCGTTTGTACTTTGTATCGTGCGTGTGTTTTAATTAATCAGTTCTTGTCCGATCGCGATCGATCTAAGAGTTTTACATGTAATAAGTATCGGTATATATACCTTTTTCCGTACCATATTTATATATAAATCTGTGGATTTTGGGGTGAGTAACAGTGAATGTTAAATTCGTATTTGTAGGGAAAAAATGGACTAATTTATCACGACGAGATACTAATTGATTTTAAGCGAGAGTTGATTATATTGTGTTTTTATTTACGAATGTGTATTCACTAGCTAGCATGCAAGAATCACGCTAAAGCTTGTGTGTACGATGACCTAATTAGAGGAGTGAGAAAGCACGACGTGTAATAATTAAAATTCGATTACTTTGTTAACACTTGCTAGGTTGAGTTTGTCGCACACGACTTATCTAATGCAATTTAGGCATCTAGTGAGATTCACGATCTATTGTAGACGAGCGGAGTTTACCAAATGTACATTTGTGCAAATGCTAACAAAAGAAAACGAGACACAATGAAGCTGGTTAATTAATTAAACACCGGTAAGTTCCGTTTCGTACGTAGTTTTTCACTTTTAATTTACACATAATTAACGCAATTTTTATAGATATTTGTCTAAAATTCACATATCTATACATGTGTATAATAAAATATATAGCAAATTACGGCCACTCCTGAGTTATGGTTAAATTACGAAAACTCCCATCATGTTTAGGTAATTACAATGACCTCCCTCAACTATGTATTATCTACAAAAAAGCCCTTCCAGAGGTAAATTTATGGAGTGAAATCGAACCGAAATTTTGGTACGCCAACATTTCATACATACAATTTAGTTCAGTAAATAACCGAATTACATAAATTTTATGTAAAAATATTTAAAAAAAAAGGGCTGATCGTAATTACCCAAACATAAGGAGTTTTTTTCGTAATTTGACCATACCTCAGGGGTAGCCGTAATTTGCCCTAAAATATATTTCGATAAAGTTCAACTGATGTAGCATAGGACAAACCTCTTCCAAATTCTACTAAAAAAAAAGTTAAGTTAGAGGTTTGATCTTCATGATCTATACGGAAGTTCTAACGTAACAATGCTCTTTCGCAATATAATAAATAAATTTAGTTTTTCTGAAATTAAAATATCGAAATTGCTAATTCCCAATTTGTTTCAAAAAATATTGTTAATGGTATTTTAATTTGTATTGTTGAAACAATGTTTTATTAGTTTAGGTTTTGTAAAGTAGATAGGAGTCTTAACTCTTAAATCTTACGCCAAGTTTCTCCTATTTAATACTCCCTTTATTCTCTTTTCTCAACTATCTATCTTCTGCTTTTTTACGTTTTGAGTTTGAACAAGGTTAGTTTTTTTTTTTTTTTTTTCTTGCATTATTTTCGTATGATTCTTTTATGTTTTTTTGGATGTTTATGTTGGTGTTGTGTTTTTTGTTGTTATGCACTGGGTAAACCTAGCTAGACTCTCGTACAATAGTTTCCAAACCATACGAGAAACGTAAATCATCGTCTAATCTGGGCTTTATCTGGTCAAAGAAGAGAAACACCAGCTTTACGCCGAATTTTACACCCCTCGGATGTGTTTTTACATATTTTTTTGTTCAATTTTATTTTGTAATCTGAATTTATTTTGTAATCTAAACTTATTTTGTAATCTGATTTTTTTTTGTAATCTGAATTTATTTGTAATCTAAATTTATTTTGTAATCTGAATCTGACCAAAATCCAATTCTTCTATGATTTAGCTTATAAAAAAATAATTATTCTCTGTTTATTATTTGTTTCACTGGATGATTGAATAGCTGAATGAACGATTAATAATTGTGCAGGAGTAAATAACAAGATGAACACGTCGCGTGTCGACCCGTTGCAATACCTGGAACTGTACATGTCGGCGACGGAAGAGTTACTCAAGGAAGTGGAGTGCGCAATGGACGATTTGAAAGAAAACCTGGGATACTATTTTGACGTTTCAGACATAATTAACCGACTACCACCGCCGCGGCTGCCGGCAATCCTTGTACAACCCGAGGAGGATTATGGCGACGATGACGAGATGATGACGTGCCCTGAGATTGAGGAGTTGTTCGTTCGGCACGAGCAACAGGAGTTGGAGGTTATCACCATATTCCTGCTGATTGATTACCTCTACCATGCTATGAATTGGCCTTACGGCTCTGGCTATAACCAGATTTCTTCGATTATACAATGCTACCACGACCGGCTACACAACGCTGTCAACTTTTATGACGCCGTGTTGAATCCACCGGGTCCGGCTTCCAGCACCATATTCTGTATTAGTGATTCTTAAATTCAAGTTTGTCAAATATATATAAAGAAGGTTATTGGTATTCAAGCTTTCTACTTTATATACTTGTCCACTATAGTTGAACATCTACAAATTAATGTAGTCGAAACTGATAACATTCTATTTGGTGAAAGGTTTTTATCGAGTCGGAATTAAAAAAAAACTATTATTTAACGAAGTTATTAATTTATTAAGATTCTACTGTATTTGCCAACGAACCCACACAAAATATCTAAGCGAACCAACGATAACATGTAAACATGTGGTCACAAAATAATTTTAACAAAGTATTACTCGAAGGGCGTTTACACACGTAATTTTATATGGTCATTATTAACAAAGTAAATTATATCAAATTATGAAAAACCCCTATTGTTTAGGTAATTACAACCATCCCCTCAACTATAAAACTTCTTACACGTCCATCCTTGCGGTTTTAAATTTAATGGAATCTTCGAGATTATATGGAATATTATCACCTTTGTACCCCTTTTATCCCATTCGAACTCCACAATTTTGGAGCAATGTGATTATAATATGTGTTATTTGGCATGTAAATTGACCAAACAAGAGGGGGTTTTTCGTAAATTGAGGGGAGTAGATGTAATTATCCAAACAAGAGGGTTTTTTTCGTAAATTGACCATACCTCAGAGGTGATTGTAATTTACGCTTATTAAAATAAAAGGTCCTCCTCTATTAACATAATTTGTCACTTTCACTTGGTTGAATATGTCAATATGATCCAATCATGCCATTTTTTCTTTATAGGAAATTAAATAAATAAAATAAAATAAAACACCACCTCTTTCTTAAGATTCCCGTTTCAATCTATCGGCGAAATTGACATTTCCCCCAAAAAAAAGAAATGAAAAGAAGAGCAAATAAAATATTAATTAATAGGCGAAATTGAGATTGAATGTTCTGCGGGGTTTTGCGGACAATCGACCTCGTATACGATGATCGGGTTCGAGAATTGAAGATCTCCGCATTGGCATTGTTGGGGTAAGTTTGAATTTTCGCTCGATCTTCTCGCTTTTAGTGGTGGTTAAGTTAATTCGGATTTAATGGGGTTTTCAGTTGATTTACTCGGTTGTTGTGATAAAGTTTCGATGTTTTTGGCATTGCCTTTTCGAGCTGAAGGGGATGATTGTTAAGCATTTTAGTTCGATTTCTGTATAGTCAGATCTGTGTGGATACGGATTGTATGTTTTTTTTTTCTTTTCTGATTGCTGTTGTGGTGGTGGTGTGGTGTAATTCAGTCTCAAGCACACTGTACTCGTACTGCAGAATTTGGCTAGTGTAGTTCAATATCGAGTTTATCTGTAAAACGATAATCGGGTTTGTACGGTTTGTAAATACTCCTGAAGTTTTAGAACTGGTCAATACTTTAGATGCGAAGATATCGCAGTTGGAAGCAGCTCGTAGGTTTGTACGGTTTGTAGGTCATAATATACGTTTCTCCACTCTGTTCCTTGTTTGTGTCAAGCATGCCAAGTTAATAAGTTATCAAATCAATATGAGCTATATCCCCTATTGGCATATCTTTTGAATATTATTCCTAGGCCTTCTTGTTTTCTGCGTTTCTTTACTTTTTAAGTTCAGGTTGCTGAATAATTCCATGTTGTTGCAAGATTTTGTGTTTACTTTCAAAGTGTAAGTCACACTTTTGTCTTTGGTAAGCACTTAGGCCGTCGTGGCAGTGCTGTAGAAACACTATTTGGTATAGGCCAAGTTGATTAGAGGATCATTCATTGTTTCTGCTGGAATTCTTATTATTATGCTACTATGCTTGTAATCTGAACTGTGCACTGGATATATCAATTTCTATAGGTGGAGGTGGATCTGGGGCGACAGCTGCAGATGATGCAACGAAGTATAACCTCCTCAATTCTCTATTATTGGTTTAGTTTCTTAACTGCCTATGTGTATTTTTTGCTATGTGAGATGATCTTATTCTACATGGCTGATATGTGCATCACTTGGTTCCAATGGACCTCAGTTGGGTACAGAGCTGTAATTTTTCAATCGTTCTTGATCCTGCTTCAATTTATTTGTTATTTGAACAAGTACAAGTTTTTTCTTGTACATGGGAAATGTGTAAGCTGTGTTATTTCACTCATATACCTGTAAACAACTGTAGTAACTCATGGCTGTTTTAGTTGTTAGGGTGCCTTTTAACATAAATACATTAACTACGTTGGTGCTACTTCGCTGAAACTGGATAGAGAATAGCTCACTCAGAAAATTCAATGCAGTTGTGTGCATTAGTTGAATGGTATATGAAATCAACTTGTACCCTTATCGGCTGCCAAAGTTATGATGAAGTGTTTTTTCTCTTGGTGCACTGGCCGGAGAGATGAAACAATTCCTATTTAGTTTGTCTTTGCTTGTAAATGGCATTTTTTTTCTCTATCGTTATCTTCATGTTTAGCATTACCGATGGATGCCATGAAACAACTGTAGTTGACATATATTAGGGGCAAATGGAATTTCATCCTCATTTACTTTTTCCCCTCTCTCCCTGTGCTTCTCCTCTTCCTCTCGTCGTTCTTTTGGTGCTTATTGTTTTGGTTCTAATCGGTACAGGAAGGAGCTTCTAAGGGCTTTTGATGTAAGGCTTGTTGCAGTGCGGCAGGACCTATCTACCGCCTGTGCCCGTGCTGCTGCTGCTGGCTTCAATGTGGACACTGTCTCGGAACTTCAAATGTTTGCAGATAGGTTTGGTGCTCATCGTCTAAAGTAAGGACTCCAATAATTCCTTTTATTCACTATAGCAGCTCCAAAACCAAATTTCTCCCTCCCCACAGCGTTTAGAAAAGTGCCTGCACCATGCAAGCTTGATTAAGGATAACTAAGCTAACAATTAAAAAAAAAGTAGGGCAATAGTTGACTCCTTGTCGCTGGTAATGACTTATATACTGCTTAATTAGGCATTTGAACTCGCCTACTCAACTTTCCTTGGTCTAAATATTTCAAGAAAAAGAATACAGGGGTTTGGGATTTTACTGCATCTTAGTGGAATAGAATATTGGGCTATAGGATATACCAAGGCCATGAGAATGTTGATTCTTGCCTCTCTGGACGACTGATGTGGAGAAAATTGATATGCAAAACCACTTTGTTTCAGTTATAATTTCCTTCAACCAGTGTAAAGAAGTTGCACAAAACAATACCACTTCTGATAATTGTAAATGCCGGAGGATATTTTGTGTGTATTTTTCCCTTTTCATTCCTGAAATGCTATCTTATTTGATGGTAGTCGATATTAAAAGAGTCCATCTTGTCTATGGCTTTGCAGCAACGTGTGCAGCAAGTTCATCTCGTTAAGCAAGAGGGGTCCCGAACTCGGAAATCAGGATGGGGCCGTCCGTTCCTCATACGAGTCGGACATGTCCATCGATGACGACCCGACATCTCCACCACCCGAACCGGAAACCGCTACGTATCAGCATCCCCCCTCCACCTGTTACAGTTCCCTTACGTCGTACTTTCAGCAGAGAATCAAGTGTTGACAGGGAAGATGGAAACAAGACACATGACACCGTTCCAGAAAAAAAAGATAGGAAAGATGAAAGCTCAAGTCCTGATCAGAGTGTGCCCATTTCAGCCAGTCAGCTTGCAAGGCGGCTCAGTGTTCAGGACAGGATACGTCCGGAGGGAAGCCCGTTGTAGTGAAAACTGTTGAGCTGCGCAGGCTGTCCTCTGACTTTTTTTCGTCAAGCTAGTGATATGAGCATCGACTCGAGTGCTGAGAAGAAGGATATTGAAAGCCCATCATGCACACCAGCTCGAAAGGGATTGAAGGCGATTTTCCATCATTTCAGCTCGAAAGGGATTGAGGCAAGATCTGTTGGGGAAGCAGAAGGTATCCAGTACTTCTTTATCAAGTGTTGAGGCAAGAACTGCTGGGGAAACTGAATTTGCTGGAGAGAAGGTATCTATATAGGCTAAATTACATCCTCGCTGAGGGAAAGTCTAATTATAAAAAACCCCTTATGTTTCAGAAATTACATCCAGATCCCTGGAGTTTGTAAATTTCTTACATCCACCCCTACAAAGGGTGTTAATGTAAGAAATCTATTAATTGCAGGGGTAGATGTAATTATGGAATAATAAGGAGGGTTTTCGTATATAGACTTTAATATAAATAATAATAATAATAATAATAATAATAATAATAATAATAATAATAATAATAATAATAAAAAATATATTAAGTATATATATATATATATATATACTTGAATTAAGCAAAAGATAAAGTCAAATAATTTCTTTTTTGAGATTAGTTAAAACGACCACCAGCACAGCCCATCTCGAACATCCGCACTTTTACCCTAGGGTGTAGGGTCCATCGCATGGCCGAGTGGAAATTAGCTCAATCTTCCACGACGCCGTCTTATTTATGTTTTTCCGACACGGAGAGGTTCAGCGGTGTGACTCCGCTGAATCTAATTGCCATCTTAATGGTAAGATTCGATTCCAGCTCCTTCATTTTTTTTTTTTTTTTTTTTTTTAATAATATTATTTTTTTTGAGAAAAAATAAAAATAAAAAATAAAAATAAAACCAGAATGGCATGAAGGTAATTTCTTCTTCAATTAAAACAAACCAACTGCCTATAAAAAACGAACTCTCACGAAGTTATTCAAATTATTCTCTGTAACACTCTAAATCTTCACAATTTTCTTTGCTGTAAAATCTACTCTCGTGTTGTCATGTATTATTTAATTACAGAAGTAGTCGATTCATTATCATGCATTAAGTTCTTGAATTAACGGCAACGTTTTCTTGGTTTCAGGATTATGGATCACGAGAAGATGGCGCACTTAGAAAGCTTGAACAAGCAAAGAAACGAATGTATTCAAGTTTTGAACAAGCAGAACAACGAGAGTCTACAGATTCTCAATTCTCAAAACAAAGATCATTTGTTGGTGTTAATCCGCCAGCAGCAAGAACTCACGGAGGCTGTTCACAAACTTTTTGATTCTACAGCTCCCCCTCGACAAAACCATAACCAAAATGATGAAATAAATCCGGTAATGCTAATTTTCTTTAAAAAAAATCGAGTTCTTGCATTGTAATAGATTATTTTTGGCCTTCTTGAGTCTTAATAAATACTGTTTGGACTTCTTTGATTTTTTTTATCTAGGATATGAATGTGAATCTCCAGCAGCCCGTCCAACCACTTAATCTTTCATTGCCTGAGGAGGAGTTGCCTCAGGTAAAATCAAATTGTTTTTTACTTTTTTTAGATTTTTAGTAATTCTGGTAAGAGGTATAGATTATGATATCCGCATCTTCATTTAAAATTTTTAAGTTGATTTCTTGATTTGTAATTAGATATTTTTTAGGGTATGTAGTGATTTCTTCATGAGTTGTAATTTATTGCTCAAAATTTATTGTTCAGGGCGTGAATCGAAACCACGAGCAGCTGAATGTGAATCAAGAGCTGACCGCCATGCCACTAACTCTTTCGCCTGAGGTAGAAACAAAACATTGATTGTTTTCATTTTCATTTTTATTTTTAATTTTAATTTTCTCCTAAGAAAGGTTTTCGGGATTCTGATCATCAAGATATATTATTTTAGATTATATCAAATAATATTTTTAAATCTTCATAGAGACTTGTTATTTACTAGGAATAGCTAACCAGTAGTATATATACAGAATTCATTAGTATATAGACAGAATTACAGACCATTATTGTAACGCCCCGCATTTTCATAAGCATATGATATGAAATTATATTGAGTAAATTGATAATTCCCATTTCATGAATTAATTAGTAACTTTTACTTACCCTAAAATGACTACGTGAATTACATACAGTGCTGTTTTATGTTATGTCTATATTAGAGGAATGTGCGCGCGACTCGATTTGATAAGATGATTAAGTAATTCTAATTATGTGATTAAATGAATTATGTGCTTTAAATGAATAATTAATCTATGCAATGTATCTTTAATTGTTTTACGATTTATGGTTTAATAAAAGTAGATACATGTATGAATGTTGTGTGTATATGTATGCTGCGTGAGTTGATGCGGTATGTTGTGTATGTGGATGTATGACTTACTCCCCCAAGTGTTCTTTAATTGCTATTAGGACCCTATATTGTTTTAAATATTGCATAATGGTCCTTAAGGAAATTTCTGAAGACTTTCCAAGCATAAGCTTGTATATTGCCAATTACATCTTCTTTCTCCCTTCTTCGTCTTTCGTGGCAGCATAACACACACACACAAATCTCTTTTCTCCTCTTTGAGTCAACCAAGGAAGACTCCTCTTCTTTTACTCCCAACTTCTCTCACCTCACGACAGCTAACACACAATAGCAGAATTCCCTTCTCTTCACACTATCGGCTGCCTCCCCCAAGATACAACGAGAACTCTATCAAATTTCCCCTTCTTCTCTGGGAAGTTTCATATCTAATTAATGGGATTAAGTTCCCTTTAAAATCCCCCAAACTATGAAGAGGATCGGACAGAAGGGATAGCTCGAAGTTCAGCCCCAAAAGCCTTCAGCCAAAGCTCCGAGAATCCTTCGGTTCCCTCCTCTTCATTGTATTCGATTTTCTTCAAAGAGGTAAGGACTTTGGTCTTTACTGAATTGATGATAAATAATAAGATAGGTTTATGTTTTTAATTGATTCATATGTTTAGGAATCGGATTTAGGGATCTAGGTCAAGAAATATAGATTTCAATGAACCCTAGTTCGATTTTCAGATTCGTAGCCTCAGATTCCAGTGCATGATTCATCGATGATTTATTTTCTGAAAATTATGAAATTAATTACGCGTGTAGATGTTTCTGTTAGCTTCGTTTTGATATATGGTATGCGTAATTTGGAATTATATTGATCAAGTTATAAACCGTTTTCTGAAACTGCACGATTTCTGAGTCTTCTATGATTTATGTGTTAAATTAGATTTTATCTTACTCCGATTCATGCGATTCTAACTGGATATGATTATAGACTTATAAATCTGATTCTCATTGAAATTTCATGGTGTTTGGGTCAAAGAATGATTTATTTGGTATTTTTAAAGTTGAATGCTCTGTTCTGAAATTCTGTTGGTGTTACTGTACTAAATGAATTATTTCTCTCCCATGGATAGGTATTTTACTGAACTGTTTTAATATGGTATAAATCGCATATATGTGAACGTTGTGTGATAATTTCATTAGGTTTGTATGTACGGTTTAAGAGATATGAATTTTCAAAGTTGAAGTACCGAAGCTGCCAGATTTCCTTGTAGTTCTTTGGAATAGAGTATGTGGACTTGAACTTCATATATTATGTGCGTATGTGCTATTGTGATTATCGTATGCTTATATGTTAACATAAATGTATAACCTAGAAAACGTATGAATGATGCATTTAAGATAATCACGTTGGTATGTTATAACTATGAAAGTGGTTATATGAAATAATATGATAATTCCCTTCTCTTGTATGTGATATCTCTTGTATGTGGTACGTGTACGTTGCATAATATATGTGAATTCATGATGTCGATGAATTATAAGAATGTTTATTTATGAGTTTTGAGGTGATCATGTGATTTATTTGAATGAGAAGTTCCAAAGGAAGAAAATGGTTTGAATATGTTTGTTAGCTCCTTGGTTATGTGTCATATGGTTACGTGTTTTATGTTTAGTGCAAGTTTGATCTAACATGACTATATTATTGGAGTCGAATGATTTGTCATTTACGGTATTGCATGGTCAAGTATAGGAATGTCAGTATCTTAATATGGTTATCGGTCGAGTAGACACGGGAATACGAGGGGCCAGTATTCCAACTACGGTACTATAGACTAGAGTGGGTAGCTCCCCTCAAAACAGGCTCAGAATATCGACGTCTATTACCGATAACCATGTTATGAATCTGCTAGGGATACCGTCACATTATAGTAATTGCATTGACATAAGTATGAGTATGTTTATTTATACGTTTTGAATTGTTTATATGATTGGTCATTTATGATATTGCATGGTCAGTATAGGAAGTCAGAATCTTAAATGGCTATCGGTCGAGTAGACACGGAAATACGGAGGGGCCGGTATTCCAACTACGGTACTATAGACTATAGAGTGGATAGCTTCCATTAATAAACGGGCTCAGAATATCGACGTCTATTACCGATAACCATGTTATGAATCTGATAGGTATCCCGTCATATTGCATTTATGTGTTATATTTGTTAATACAGACTATAGGGACTTGATGTCTATATGTACTACAGCTAAGTGGTCGTTGCATCCCCATGTTAATACACCATTTTGTTTACGTGAGTACACCTTGTGAGTATACGTTAAGCAGGGGAAACTCGTCGCCCATGTCAAGGTTGAGGTTCTCGAAGCGGTTATGGAAACTGGTGGAGCGGAGTTCGAGGAATCACGAGCTTTTATATCGACCGACTTTTTTCAAAGATTATATTAGTCACTTGATTTTTAAGTGTTTTAACTTGAGAAGTTTATAGTTGTAATTACAATGTACTTTATTAAGGAATCTAGTCTATTAAACCGGGGTGTGTGTAAAATAAAGTTATTTTGTGTTCCGCTGAATTACAAGTATTTCTTTAAAACCCCGTCTATGTTGAAGTAGCACTCTTTATGAAAATTATATCTTTCAAGTGTGAGTTATGTTTTGAAGAAAGAAAAATACTTTGACGATTTCCAAACTTATTTTCTAAAGGATCAATTAGAATCCGAATGTTTTAATAAAGTCCATTTTTCTAAAAACTGTTCTTAATTATATAAACGACATGGAGGGTGTTACAAGTTGGTATCAGAGCAGTGTTTAATACACTGGATTCCTGATTATGGCCGAAGGCATTCGTGATCTCTCCTCCAGCTCCTGGCCGTAATACGAGGTTAGATTTATTGTTGTTCGAAATGGTATGATCTAATTTTTGAAGTAGAGAATTGGAATTTTATATAGACTTGTCTTTATATTCGATTGTGATATGTTTAGTTGATCTTAGTAAGTTATATATATACTTGTACTATGTGATATAAAGAGTAGTTCATATGATGTGATGCTTGAAGTAAAACTGAATTTAGCAAGGTATGATATGTCCTTTGTTTCAATTTTACAATTGTTGAGAGTTTGTTTAAATGGGCGTGCTTCGTATATGTTGGGATCTTGAACATCTCATTGGATTGACATTTATATGACTAATTTATCTAATCTTATCTCTTGATAGTAAACTTGAGTTAAATGATATGATCACGATGGTCGATTGTGCTAATCCTTAGTTATGTAGAATTCGAGCTATACTATTCATTTATTATCTTTAATTCGATCTATTTGATTTTAGAAATTAATTGGCTGATCGCTTGAGTCCGAATTATGTGGATTGGGTAGAGTATTATATGCTCTTTCTTTTAAATTGAATTATAGAATTCATGTTTATGCTTTGGGTGATATTTAACATGAGGCTTGTATGCTTGATATATGTCAAAACTTTGAGTATTTTATAGCTTCTCGCTTGTATGTTTATTTGATGAGAATTAATTCCTGGTTAATATGCTCAAATCTATTTATGTGACCATAAGAGTAGATTGTGTTAAACTTTGATTTTATGAACTCGAGTTTTGTGTTGTTACTTGATTATCCTTGATTCGAGGCATACGACTTTAGGAATTAACTATCCTATCTCTTGAATCGACTTATGTGAATTTTTATGTGATCATAAGAGTAGAGTGTGGTAATCTTTGATTTTATGAGTTCGAACTACATGCTTAAATTATATTGTTACTCGAGTATCTTGTCTAAGGTATGGGACTTTAGAAATTAACTATGTGGATTATATGTGTGTTCAATGTTTCGAATTTCTTGAATTATCTCATGCTATGTATGATTGGACGAAAGGTTATGATTTGAGTATTTGTTTGATGCTATGGTATGTTTGAATTATGTGGTAATGTTAAATCTATGAATTTGTTATTGAATGACTGAGAACTCTTTTAAGAGTATAATATATGGGGAGAATGGTTTTAATTATGAAGTATAAGGGCTCAAATGTTTTGATTTTGGAACTTGAGTATCAAATTGGGATTTTAATAAAGACTTTTGAAACTACTGACATATTTCAGATTTCATTTCATTTTACTCGATTGACTATTGTGATGCCTCTACATGGTCAAGATTATTTTGATAAGAGGATATTTGTAAAACCTTCTTCGAGTTATTTGAAATGCTCGAATGGATTTAAAAAAAAACTGATTTCTTACGAAACTTTGAGTTTTAAAGAATAAAAGCTAGTAAGAAGTATAAAAAAAAAAAAAAAAAAAGAAGTTCTTTTATATACATTCGAACCACTGTTGGTCATATTTATCTTTATCGCGAAATCGAAGAAGCTATACAGGGGTTTTCTCAGGCTTGTTCATATAGTACCTAACTTGGATAAGGAATTCTACGATATCAGTAGGAATTCAAATCTCTTCACTTCAACTAGGCCCACAGTTACAGAAATTCTACGGGAATCAAGATCGAGAAAAGGAAGTTTTCCAATCACTGACTCAAACCCATTGTCAAATTGTACTCAGCAGAAAATGGAGGTATGCAATTCATATCCTTAAGTTTTGAAATTATGTTCTAGCTTTGGTTTATGTGCAATTTATGTGTAGGTGATTATCTATTTATGTGACTTGAAGAGATTGTAGCATGTACTAATTCTCGTTATTAAAGGTTAATGAATCAACGATATATGATATGATGAAACCTATCTGAGTTAAACTATGTGATGCATTTTATTGATTGGTGATGCCATACATTACAAATTGTTTATGTGAATCTTATGTGCATATTAGGACTAAGCATGATTAATATGCATCCAGGGGTACCATGCGGCAAAATGTTTTTTGTGAGGGCAAGAGAATTTTAACTGTTAAAGGGTATTTCTAAATTGAATTTTATTTCAGAAAATTTGGAAGTCTCACTGAGACTCGATTTCGATTTTCCTCGAGTAATGATACTCATGCTAAGGCTCTTTTCAAAATTTCATTTAAAGAATCTTTTACGAAATGCATGTTTCAGATTTTAGTCATGAAATGACTCTTGCCAAGAGTTGAGGAACTATTTTTCAAATTATTTGGTAACCTCGATCAAAATGAATTTTACCCAATCATGGGTAGAAAAGGATTTTTGTCATAACTCGGTATCATCATCTTTTATGGAGATTTTTTTTTAAATTTTGAGGACAAAATTTATTTTAAGGGGGGAAGATTGTAACGCCCCGCATTTTCATAAGCATATGATATGAAATTATATTGAGTAAATTGATAATTCCCATTTCATGAATTAATTAGTAACTTTTACTTACCCTAAAATGACTACGTGAATTACATACAGTGCTGTTTTATGTTATGTCTATATTAGAGGAATGTGCGCGCGACTCGATTTGATAAGATGATTAAGTAATTCTAATTATGTGATTAAATGAATTATGTGCTTTAAATGAATAATTAATCTATGCAATGTATCTTTAATTGTTTTACGATTTATGGTTTAATAAAAGTAGATACATGTATGAATGTTGTGTGTATATGTATGCTGCGTGAGTTGATGCGGTATGTTGTGTATGTGGATGTATGACTTACTCCCCCAAGTGTTCTTTAATTGCTATTAGGACCCTATATTGTTTTAAATATTGCATAATGGTCCTTAAGGAAATTTCTGAAGACTTTCCAAGCATAAGCTTGTATATTGCCAATTACATCTTCTTTCTCCCTTCTTCGTCTTTCGTGGCAGCATAACACACACACACAAATCTCTTTTCTCCTCTTTGAGTCAACCAAGGAAGACTCCTCTTCTTTTACTCCCAACTT
Organism: Erythranthe guttata; assembly: GCF_056151865.1. Taxonomy (NCBI): domain Eukaryota; kingdom Viridiplantae; phylum Streptophyta; class Magnoliopsida; order Lamiales; family Phrymaceae; genus Erythranthe; species Erythranthe guttata. The sequence goes on from NC_142536.1 coordinate 4,526,893, forward strand.
CTCTCACCTCACGACAGCTAACACACAATAGCAGAATTCCCTTCTCTTCACACTATCGGCTGCCTCCCCCAAGATACAACGAGAACTCTATCAAATTTCCCCTTCTTCTCTGGGAAGTTTCATATCTAATTAATGGGATTAAGTTCCCTTTAAAATCCCCCAAACTATGAAGAGGATCGGACAGAAGGGATAGCTCGAAGTTCAGCCCCAAAAGCCTTCAGCCAAAGCTCCGAGAATCCTTCGGTTCCCTCCTCTTCATTGTATTCGATTTTCTTCAAAGAGGTAAGGACTTTGGTCTTTACTGAATTGATGATAAATAATAAGATAGGTTTATGTTTTTAATTGATTCATATGTTTAGGAATCGGATTTAGGGATCTAGGTCAAGAAATATAGATTTCAATGAACCCTAGTTCGATTTTCAGATTCGTAGCCTCAGATTCCAGTGCATGATTCATCGATGATTTATTTTCTGAAAATTATGAAATTAATTACGCGTGTAGATGTTTCTGTTAGCTTCGTTTTGATATATGGTATGCGTAATTTGGAATTATATTGATCAAGTTATAAACCGTTTTCTGAAACTGCACGATTTCTGAGTCTTCTATGATTTATGTGTTAAATTAGATTTTATCTTACTCCGATTCATGCGATTCTAACTGGATATGATTATAGACTTATAAATCTGATTCTCATTGAAATTTCATGGTGTTTGGGTCAAAGAATGATTTATTTGGTATTTTTAAAGTTGAATGCTCTGTTCTGAAATTCTGTTGGTGTTACTGTACTAAATGAATTATTTCTCTCCCATGGATAGGTATTTTACTGAACTGTTTTAATATGGTATAAATCGCATATATGTGAACGTTGTGTGATAATTTCATTAGGTTTGTATGTACGGTTTAAGAGATATGAATTTTCAAAGTTGAAGTACCGAAGCTGCCAGATTTCCTTGTAGTTCTTTGGAATAGAGTATGTGGACTTGAACTTCATATATTATGTGCGTATGTGCTATTGTGATTATCGTATGCTTATATGTTAACATAAATGTATAACCTAGAAAACGTATGAATGATGCATTTAAGATAATCACGTTGGTATGTTATAACTATGAAAGTGGTTATATGAAATAATATGATAATTCCCTTCTCTTGTATGTGATATCTCTTGTATGTGGTACGTGTACGTTGCATAATATATGTGAATTCATGATGTCGATGAATTATAAGAATGTTTATTTATGAGTTTTGAGGTGATCATGTGATTTATTTGAATGAGAAGTTCCAAAGGAAGAAAATGGTTTGAATATGTTTGTTAGCTCCTTGGTTATGTGTCATATGGTTACGTGTTTTATGTTTAGTGCAAGTTTGATCTAACATGACTATATTATTGGAGTCGAATGATTTGTCATTTACGGTATTGCATGGTCAAGTATAGGAATGTCAGTATCTTAATATGGTTATCGGTCGAGTAGACACGGGAATACGAGGGGCCAGTATTCCAACTACGGTACTATAGACTAGAGTGGGTAGCTCCCCTCAAAACAGGCTCAGAATATCGACGTCTATTACCGATAACCATGTTATGAATCTGCTAGGGATACCGTCACATTATAGTAATTGCATTGACATAAGTATGAGTATGTTTATTTATACGTTTTGAATTGTTTATATGATTGGTCATTTATGATATTGCATGGTCAGTATAGGAAGTCAGAATCTTAAATGGCTATCGGTCGAGTAGACACGGAAATACGGAGGGGCCGGTATTCCAACTACGGTACTATAGACTATAGAGTGGATAGCTTCCATTAATAAACGGGCTCAGAATATCGACGTCTATTACCGATAACCATGTTATGAATCTGATAGGTATCCCGTCATATTGCATTTATGTGTTATATTTGTTAATACAGACTATAGGGACTTGATGTCTATATGTACTACAGCTAAGTGGTCGTTGCATCCCCATGTTAATACACCATTTTGTTTACGTGAGTACACCTTGTGAGTATACGTTAAGCAGGGGAAACTCGTCGCCCATGTCAAGGTTGAGGTTCTCGAAGCGGTTATGGAAACTGGTGGAGCGGAGTTCGAGGAATCACGAGCTTTTATATCGACCGACTTTTTTCAAAGATTATATTAGTCACTTGATTTTTAAGTGTTTTAACTTGAGAAGTTTATAGTTGTAATTACAATGTACTTTATTAAGGAATCTAGTCTATTAAACCGGGGTGTGTGTAAAATAAAGTTATTTTGTGTTCCGCTGAATTACAAGTATTTCTTTAAAACCCCGTCTATGTTGAAGTAGCACTCTTTATGAAAATTATATCTTTCAAGTGTGAGTTATGTTTTGAAGAAAGAAAAATACTTTGACGATTTCCAAACTTATTTTCTAAAGGATCAATTAGAATCCGAATGTTTTAATAAAGTCCATTTTTCTAAAAACTGTTCTTAATTATATAAACGACATGGAGGGTGTTACAAGTTGGTATCAGAGCAGTGTTTAATACACTGGATTCCTGATTATGGCCGAAGGCATTCGTGATCTCTCCTCCAGCTCCTGGCCGTAATACGAGGTTAGATTTATTGTTGTTCGAAATGGTATGATCTAATTTTTGAAGTAGAGAATTGGAATTTTATATAGACTTGTCTTTATATTCGATTGTGATATGTTTAGTTGATCTTAGTAAGTTATATATATACTTGCACTATGTGATATAAAGAGTAGTTCATATGATGTGATGCTTGAAGTAAAACTGAATTTAGCAAGGTATGATATGTCCTTTGTTTCAATTTTACAATTGTTGAGAGTTTGTTTAAATGGGCGTGCTTCGTATATGTTGGGATCTTGAACATCTCATTGGATTGACATTTATATGACTAATTTATCTAATCTTATCTCTTGATAGTAAACTTGAGTTAAATGATATGATCACGATGGTCGATTGTGCTAATCCTTAGTTATGTAGAATTCGAGCTATACTATTCATTTATTATCTTTAATTCGATCTATTTGATTTTAGAAATTAATTGGCTGATCGCTTGAGTCCGAATTATGTGGATTGGGTAGAGTATTATATGCTCTTTCTTTTAAATTGAATTATAGAATTCATGTTTATGCTTTGGGTGATATTTAACATGAGGCTTGTATGCTTGATATATGTCAAAACTTTGAGTATTTTATAGCTTCTCGCTTGTATGTTTATTTGATGAGAATTAATTCCTGGTTAATATGCTCAAATCTATTTATGTGACCATAAGAGTAGATTGTGTTAAACTTTGATTTTATGAACTCGAGTTTTGTGTTGTTACTTGATTATCCTTGATTCGAGGCATACGACTTTAGGAATTAACTATCCTATCTCTTGAATCGACTTATGTGAATTTTTATGTGATCATAAGAGTAGAGTGTGGTAATCTTTGATTTTATGAGTTCGAACTACATGCTTAAATTATATTGTTACTCGAGTATCTTGTCTAAGGTATGGGACTTTAGAAATTAACTATGTGGATTATATGTGTGTTCAATGTTTCGAATTTCTTGAATTATCTCATGCTATGTATGATTGGACGAAAGGTTATGATTTGAGTATTTGTTTGATGCTATGGTATGTTTGAATTATGTGGTAATGTTAAATCTATGAATTTGTTATTGAATGACTGAGAACTCTTTTAAGAGTATAATATATGGGGAGAATGGTTTTAATTATGAAGTATAAGGGCTCAAATGTTTTGATTTTGGAACTTGAGTATCAAATTGGGATTTTAATAAAGACTTTTGAAACTACTGACATATTTCAGATTTCATTTCATTTTACTCGATTGACTATTGTGATGCCTCTACATGGTCAAGATTATTTTGATAAGAGGATATTTGTAAAACCTTCTTCGAGTTATTTGAAATGCTCGAATGGATTTAAAAAAAAACTGATTTCTTACGAAACTTTGAGTTTTAAAGAATAAAAGCTAGTAAGAAGTATAAAAAAAAAAAAAAAAAAAGAAGTTCTTTTATATACATTCGAACCACTGTTGGTCATATTTATCTTTATCGCGAAATCGAAGAAGCTATACAGGGGTTTTCTCAGGCTTGTTCATATAGTACCTAACTTGGATAAGGAATTCTACGATATCAGTAGGAATTCAAATCTCTTCACTTCAACTAGGCCCACAGTTACAGAAATTCTACGGGAATCAAGATCGAGAAAAGGAAGTTTTCCAATCACTGACTCAAACCCATTGTCAAATTGTACTCAGCAGAAAATGGAGGTATGCAATTCATATCCTTAAGTTTTGAAATTATGTTCTAGCTTTGGTTTATGTGCAATTTATGTGTAGGTGATTATCTATTTATGTGACTTGAAGAGATTGTAGCATGTACTAATTCTCGTTATTAAAGGTTAATGAATCAACGATATATGATATGATGAAACCTATCTGAGTTAAACTATGTGATGCATTTTATTGATTGGTGATGCCATACATTACAAATTGTTTATGTGAATCTTATGTGCATATTAGGACTAAGCATGATTAATATGCATCCAGGGGTACCATGCGGCAAAATGTTTTTTGTGAGGGCAAGAGAATTTTAACTGTTAAAGGGTATTTCTAAATTGAATTTTATTTCAGAAAATTTGGAAGTCTCACTGAGACTCGATTTCGATTTTCCTCGAGTAATGATACTCATGCTAAGGCTCTTTTCAAAATTTCATTTAAAGAATCTTTTACGAAATGCATGTTTCAGATTTTAGTCATGAAATGACTCTTGCCAAGAGTTGAGGAACTATTTTTCAAATTATTTGGTAACCTCGATCAAAATGAATTTTACCCAATCATGGGTAGAAAAGGATTTTTGTCATAACTCGGTATCATCATCTTTTATGGAGATTTTTTTTTAAATTTTGAGGACAAAATTTATTTTAAGGGGGGAAGATTGTAACGCCCCGCATTTTCATAAGCATATGATATGAAATTATATTGAGTAAATTGATAATTCCCATTTCATGAATTAATTAGTAACTTTTACTTACCCTAAAATGACTACGTGAATTACATACAGTGCTGTTTTATGTTATGTCTATATTAGAGGAATGTGCGCGCGACTCGATTTGATAAGATGATTAAGTAATTCTAATTATGTGATTAAATGAATTATGTGCTTTAAATGAATAATTAATCTATGCAATGTATCTTTAATTGTTTTACGATTTATGGTTTAATAAAAGTAGATACATGTATGAATGTTGTGTGTATATGTATGCTGCGTGAGTTGATGCGGTATGTTGTGTATGTGGATGTATGACTTACTCCCCCAAGTGTTCTTTAATTGCTATTAGGACCCTATATTGTTTTAAATATTGCATAATGGTCCTTAAGGAAATTTCTGAAGACTTTCCAAGCATAAGCTTGTATATTGCCAATTACATCTTCTTTCTCCCTTCTTCGTCTTTCGTGGCAGCATAACACACACACACAAATCTCTTTTCTCCTCTTTGAGTCAACCAAGGAAGACTCCTCTTCTTTTACTCCCAACTTCTCTCACCTCACGACAGCTAACACACAATAGCAGAATTCCCTTCTCTTCACACTATCGGCTGCCTCCCCCAAGATACAACGAGAACTCTATCAAATTTCCCCTTCTTCTCTGGGAAGTTTCATATCTAATTAATGGGATTAAGTTCCCTTTAAAATCCCCCAAACTATGAAGAGGATCGGACAGAAGGGATAGCTCGAAGTTCAGCCCCAAAAGCCTTCAGCCAAAGCTCCGAGAATCCTTCGGTTCCCTCCTCTTCATTGTATTCGATTTTCTTCAAAGAGGTAAGGACTTTGGTCTTTACTGAATTGATGATAAATAATAAGATAGGTTTATGTTTTTAATTGATTCATATGTTTAGGAATCGGATTTAGGGATCTAGGTCAAGAAATATAGATTTCAATGAACCCTAGTTCGATTTTCAGATTCGTAGCCTCAGATTCCAGTGCATGATTCATCGATGATTTATTTTCTGAAAATTATGAAATTAATTACGCGTGTAGATGTTTCTGTTAGCTTCGTTTTGATATATGGTATGCGTAATTTGGAATTATATTGATCAAGTTATAAACCGTTTTCTGAAACTGCACGATTTCTGAGTCTTCTATGATTTATGTGTTAAATTAGATTTTATCTTACTCCGATTCATGCGATTCTAACTGGATATGATTATAGACTTATAAATCTGATTCTCATTGAAATTTCATGGTGTTTGGGTCAAAGAATGATTTATTTGGTATTTTTAAAGTTGAATGCTCTGTTCTGAAATTCTGTTGGTGTTACTGTACTAAATGAATTATTTCTCTCCCATGGATAGGTATTTTACTGAACTGTTTTAATATGGTATAAATCGCATATATGTGAACGTTGTGTGATAATTTCATTAGGTTTGTATGTACGGTTTAAGAGATATGAATTTTCAAAGTTGAAGTACCGAAGCTGCCAGATTTCCTTGTAGTTCTTTGGAATAGAGTATGTGGACTTGAACTTCATATATTATGTGCGTATGTGCTATTGTGATTATCGTATGCTTATATGTTAACATAAATGTATAACCTAGAAAACGTATGAATGATGCATTTAAGATAATCACGTTGGTATGTTATAACTATGAAAGTGGTTATATGAAATAATATGATAATTCCCTTCTCTTGTATGTGATATCTCTTGTATGTGGTACGTGTACGTTGCATAATATATGTGAATTCATGATGTCGATGAATTATAAGAATGTTTATTTATGAGTTTTGAGGTGATCATGTGATTTATTTGAATGAGAAGTTCCAAAGGAAGAAAATGGTTTGAATATGTTTGTTAGCTCCTTGGTTATGTGTCATATGGTTACGTGTTTTATGTTTAGTGCAAGTTTGATCTAACATGACTATATTATTGGAGTCGAATGATTTGTCATTTACGGTATTGCATGGTCAAGTATAGGAATGTCAGTATCTTAATATGGTTATCGGTCGAGTAGACACGGGAATACGAGGGGCCAGTATTCCAACTACGGTACTATAGACTAGAGTGGGTAGCTCCCCTCAAAACAGGCTCAGAATATCGACGTCTATTACCGATAACCATGTTATGAATCTGCTAGGGATACCGTCACATTATAGTAATTGCATTGACATAAGTATGAGTATGTTTATTTATACGTTTTGAATTGTTTATATGATTGGTCATTTATGATATTGCATGGTCAGTATAGGAAGTCAGAATCTTAAATGGCTATCGGTCGAGTAGACACGGAAATACGGAGGGGCCGGTATTCCAACTACGGTACTATAGACTATAGAGTGGATAGCTTCCATTAATAAACGGGCTCAGAATATCGACGTCTATTACCGATAACCATGTTATGAATCTGATAGGTATCCCGTCATATTGCATTTATGTGTTATATTTGTTAATACAGACTATAGGGACTTGATGTCTATATGTACTACAGCTAAGTGGTCGTTGCATCCCCATGTTAATACACCATTTTGTTTACGTGAGTACACCTTGTGAGTATACGTTAAGCAGGGGAAACTCGTCGCCCATGTCAAGGTTGAGGTTCTCGAAGCGGTTATGGAAACTGGTGGAGCGGAGTTCGAGGAATCACGAGCTTTTATATCGACCGACTTTTTTCAAAGATTATATTAGTCACTTGATTTTTAAGTGTTTTAACTTGAGAAGTTTATAGTTGTAATTACAATGTACTTTATTAAGGAATCTAGTCTATTAAACCGGGGTGTGTGTAAAATAAAGTTATTTTGTGTTCCGCTGAATTACAAGTATTTCTTTAAAACCCCGTCTATGTTGAAGTAGCACTCTTTATGAAAATTATATCTTTCAAGTGTGAGTTATGTTTTGAAGAAAGAAAAATACTTTGACGATTTCCAAACTTATTTTCTAAAGGATCAATTAGAATCCGAATGTTTTAATAAAGTCCATTTTTCTAAAAACTGTTCTTAATTATATAAACGACATGGAGGGTGTTACAAGTTGGTATCAGAGCAGTGTTTAATACACTGGATTCCTGATTATGGCCGAAGGCATTCGTGATCTCTCCTCCAGCTCCTGGCCGTAATACGAGGTTAGATTTATTGTTGTTCGAAATGGTATGATCTAATTTTTGAAGTAGAGAATTGGAATTTTATATAGACTTGTCTTTATATTCGATTGTGATATGTTTAGTTGATCTTAGTAAGTTATATATATACTTGCACTATGTGATATAAAGAGTAGTTCATATGATGTGATGCTTGAAGTAAAACTGAATTTAGCAAGGTATGATATGTCCTTTGTTTCAATTTTACAATTGTTGAGAGTTTGTTTAAATGGGCGTGCTTCGTATATGTTGGGATCTTGAACATCTCATTGGATTGACATTTATATGACTAATTTATCTAATCTTATCTCTTGATAGTAAACTTGAGTTAAATGATATGATCACGATGGTCGATTGTGCTAATCCTTAGTTATGTAGAATTCGAGCTATACTATTCATTTATTATCTTTAATTCGATCTATTTGATTTTAGAAATTAATTGGCTGATCGCTTGAGTCCGAATTATGTGGATTGGGTAGAGTATTATATGCTCTTTCTTTTAAATTGAATTATAGAATTCATGTTTATGCTTTGGGTGATATTTAACATGAGGCTTGTATGCTTGATATATGTCAAAACTTTGAGTATTTTATAGCTTCTCGCTTGTATGTTTATTTGATGAGAATTAATTCCTGGTTAATATGCTCAAATCTATTTATGTGACCATAAGAGTAGATTGTGTTAAACTTTGATTTTATGAACTCGAGTTTTGTGTTGTTACTTGATTATCCTTGATTCGAGGCATACGACTTTAGGAATTAACTATCCTATCTCTTGAATCGACTTATGTGAATTTTTATGTGATCATAAGAGTAGAGTGTGGTAATCTTTGATTTTATGAGTTCGAACTACATGCTTAAATTATATTGTTACTCGAGTATCTTGTCTAAGGTATGGGACTTTAGAAATTAACTATGTGGATTATATGTGTGTTCAATGTTTCGAATTTCTTGAATTATCTCATGCTATGTATGATTGGACGAAAGGTTATGATTTGAGTATTTGTTTGATGCTATGGTATGTTTGAATTATGTGGTAATGTTAAATCTATGAATTTGTTATTGAATGACTGAGAACTCTTTTAAGAGTATAATATATGGGGAGAATGGTTTTAATTATGAAGTATAAGGGCTCAAATGTTTTGATTTTGGAACTTGAGTATCAAATTGGGATTTTAATAAAGACTTTTGAAACTACTGACATATTTCAGATTTCATTTCATTTTACTCGATTGACTATTGTGATGCCTCTACATGGTCAAGATTATTTTGATAAGAGGATATTTGTAAAACCTTCTTCGAGTTATTTGAAATGCTCGAATGGATTTAAAAAAAAACTGATTTCTTACGAAACTTTGAGTTTTAAAGAATAAAAGCTAGTAAGAAGTATAAAAAAAAAAAAAAAAAAAGAAGTTCTTTTATATACATTCGAACCACTGTTGGTCATATTTATCTTTATCGCGAAATCGAAGAAGCTATACAGGGGTTTTCTCAGGCTTGTTCATATAGTACCTAACTTGGATAAGGAATTCTACGATATCAGTAGGAATTCAAATCTCTTCACTTCAACTAGGCCCACAGTTACAGAAATTCTACGGGAATCAAGATCGAGAAAAGGAAGTTTTCCAATCACTGACTCAAACCCATTGTCAAATTGTACTCAGCAGAAAATGGAGGTATGCAATTCATATCCTTAAGTTTTGAAATTATGTTCTAGCTTTGGTTTATGTGCAATTTATGTGTAGGTGATTATCTATTTATGTGACTTGAAGAGATTGTAGCATGTACTAATTCTCGTTATTAAAGGTTAATGAATCAACGATATATGATATGATGAAACCTATCTGAGTTAAACTATGTGATGCATTTTATTGATTGGTGATGCCATACATTACAAATTGTTTATGTGAATCTTATGTGCATATTAGGACTAAGCATGATTAATATGCATCCAGGGGTACCATGCGGCAAAATGTTTTTTGTGAGGGCAAGAGAATTTTAACTGTTAAAGGGTATTTCTAAATTGAATTTTATTTCAGAAAATTTGGAAGTCTCACTGAGACTCGATTTCGATTTTCCTCGAGTAATGATACTCATGCTAAGGCTCTTTTCAAAATTTCATTTAAAGAATCTTTTACGAAATGCATGTTTCAGATTTTAGTCATGAAATGACTCTTGCCAAGAGTTGAGGAACTATTTTTCAAATTATTTGGTAACCTCGATCAAAATGAATTTTACCCAATCATGGGTAGAAAAGGATTTTTGTCATAACTCGGTATCATCATCTTTTATGGAGATTTTTTTTTAAATTTTGAGGACAAAATTTATTTTAAGGGGGGAAGATTGTAACGCCCCGCATTTTCATAAGCATATGATATGAAATTATATTGAGTAAATTGATAATTCCCATTTCATGAATTAATTAGTAACTTTTACTTACCCTAAAATGACTACGTGAATTACATACAGTGCTGTTTTATGTTATGTCTATATTAGAGGAATGTGCGCGCGACTCGATTTGATAAGATGATTAAGTAATTCTAATTATGTGATTAAATGAATTATGTGCTTTAAATGAATAATTAATCTATGCAATGTATCTTTAATTGTTTTACGATTTATGGTTTAATAAAAGTAGATACATGTATGAATGTTGTGTGTATATGTATGCTGCGTGAGTTGATGCGGTATGTTGTGTATGTGGATGTATGACTTACTCCCCCAAGTGTTCTTTAATTGCTATTAGGACCCTATATTGTTTTAAATATTGCATAATGGTCCTTAAGGAAATTTCTGAAGACTTTCCAAGCATAAGCTTGTATATTGCCAATTACATCTTCTTTCTCCCTTCTTCGTCTTTCGTGGCAGCATAACACACACACACAAATCTCTTTTCTCCTCTTTGAGTCAACCAAGGAAGACTCCTCTTCTTTTACTCCCAACTTCTCTCACCTCACGACAGCTAACACACAATAGCAGAATTCCCTTCTCTTCACACTATCGGCTGCCTCCCCCAAGATACAACGAGAACTCTATCAAATTTCCCCTTCTTCTCTGGGAAGTTTCATATCTAATTAATGGGATTAAGTTCCCTTTAAAATCCCCCAAACTATGAAGAGGATCGGACAGAAGGGATAGCTCGAAGTTCAGCCCCAAAAGCCTTCAGCCAAAGCTCCGAGAATCCTTCGGTTCCCTCCTCTTCATTGTATTCGATTTTCTTCAAAGAGGTAAGGACTTTGGTCTTTACTGAATTGATGATAAATAATAAGATAGGTTTATGTTTTTAATTGATTCATATGTTTAGGAATCGGATTTAGGGATCTAGGTCAAGAAATATAGATTTCAATGAACCCTAGTTCGATTTTCAGATTCGTAGCCTCAGATTCCAGTGCATGATTCATCGATGATTTATTTTCTGAAAATTATGAAATTAATTACGCGTGTAGATGTTTCTGTTAGCTTCGTTTTGATATATGGTATGCGTAATTTGGAATTATATTGATCAAGTTATAAACCGTTTTCTGAAACTGCACGATTTCTGAGTCTTCTATGATTTATGTGTTAAATTAGATTTTATCTTACTCCGATTCATGCGATTCTAACTGGATATGATTATAGACTTATAAATCTGATTCTCATTGAAATTTCATGGTGTTTGGGTCAAAGAATGATTTATTTGGTATTTTTAAAGTTGAATGCTCTGTTCTGAAATTCTGTTGGTGTTACTGTACTAAATGAATTATTTCTCTCCCATGGATAGGTATTTTACTGAACTGTTTTAATATGGTATAAATCGCATATATGTGAACGTTGTGTGATAATTTCATTAGGTTTGTATGTACGGTTTAAGAGATATGAATTTTCAAAGTTGAAGTACCGAAGCTGCCAGATTTCCTTGTAGTTCTTTGGAATAGAGTATGTGGACTTGAACTTCATATATTATGTGCGTATGTGCTATTGTGATTATCGTATGCTTATATGTTAACATAAATGTATAACCTAGAAAACGTATGAATGATGCATTTAAGATAATCACGTTGGTATGTTATAACTATGAAAGTGGTTATATGAAATAATATGATAATTCCCTTCTCTTGTATGTGATATCTCTTGTATGTGGTACGTGTACGTTGCATAATATATGTGAATTCATGATGTCGATGAATTATAAGAATGTTTATTTATGAGTTTTGAGGTGATCATGTGATTTATTTGAATGAGAAGTTCCAAAGGAAGAAAATGGTTTGAATATGTTTGTTAGCTCCTTGGTTATGTGTCATATGGTTACGTGTTTTATGTTTAGTGCAAGTTTGATCTAACATGACTATATTATTGGAGTCGAATGATTTGTCATTTACGGTATTGCATGGTCAAGTATAGGAATGTCAGTATCTTAATATGGTTATCGGTCGAGTAGACACGGGAATACGAGGGGCCAGTATTCCAACTACGGTACTATAGACTAGAGTGGGTAGCTCCCCTCAAAACAGGCTCAGAATATCGACGTCTATTACCGATAACCATGTTATGAATCTGCTAGGGATACCGTCACATTATAGTAATTGCATTGACATAAGTATGAGTATGTTTATTTATACGTTTTGAATTGTTTATATGATTGGTCATTTATGATATTGCATGGTCAGTATAGGAAGTCAGAATCTTAAATGGCTATCGGTCGAGTAGACACGGAAATACGGAGGGGCCGGTATTCCAACTACGGTACTATAGACTATAGAGTGGATAGCTTCCATTAATAAACGGGCTCAGAATATCGACGTCTATTACCGATAACCATGTTATGAATCTGATAGGTATCCCGTCATATTGCATTTATGTGTTATATTTGTTAATACAGACTATAGGGACTTGATGTCTATATGTACTACAGCTAAGTGGTCGTTGCATCCCCATGTTAATACACCATTTTGTTTACGTGAGTACACCTTGTGAGTATACGTTAAGCAGGGGAAACTCGTCGCCCATGTCAAGGTTGAGGTTCTCGAAGCGGTTATGGAAACTGGTGGAGCGGAGTTCGAGGAATCACGAGCTTTTATATCGACCGACTTTTTTCAAAGATTATATTAGTCACTTGATTTTTAAGTGTTTTAACTTGAGAAGTTTATAGTTGTAATTACAATGTACTTTATTAAGGAATCTAGTCTATTAAACCGGGGTGTGTGTAAAATAAAGTTATTTTGTGTTCCGCTGAATTACAAGTATTTCTTTAAAACCCCGTCTATGTTGAAGTAGCACTCTTTATGAAAATTATATCTTTCAAGTGTGAGTTATGTTTTGAAGAAAGAAAAATACTTTGACGATTTCCAAACTTATTTTCTAAAGGATCAATTAGAATCCGAATGTTTTAATAAAGTCCATTTTTCTAAAAACTGTTCTTAATTATATAAACGACATGGAGGGTGTTACAATTATGATCGGACAAAGATTTTCTGTCTAATCAATTACACAATATCGACATCATTAGTTACATACATTTATATACTGTATGCCAGAATTCGTAAACTATTGTTTGCAGCCTGCAGGTCTTGATGCACATTTGATGATTTATATTGTGATCTTTCTTTCAGGACATGAGCATGGACCACGAGCAAACCTCTCCTGTTCTATTGCCACCCGAGTTGGGTCAGGTATAAGTGAAATATTAATTAAATTTGATTTTCATTTTGTAGATTTTTACTATTTTGGTTCGGGCATTGTCTTCATTTAAAATCGTTTGTGTATGTTCAGGAGATGGATATTAATCCCGAGCAGACTGTTATGCCGCTTCCTCTACCTGTGCCTGAGACATATCAAAATTTGGACCAAAATTCACACATTTTTTATTTTCAGGTTTTGCCTCAGTTAACTACAAAATACATAATACATTTGTTGTTTTTTTTTTCTTCGTAGAAATCAACGTCTACAATTATTTATTAGAGTCGTACCTTCTTGAACAGGGATTCGAACCTATGGATCATGATCAAATGGATGAAATTTTACCCAGCAGCCGCGTTTCTCTTCCGCCGCGTGGGTCGCGTCAGGTAATTACTGTTTTGTAATTTTCTCTATATCAGATGTATTACTCCGCTTGAGTTACAATTTCTAAATTATAAACCAGCAATTTTTTAGGCAATTTCTACGTATTAAAAAGGTTGTTTCTTCGTCTTATTTTGATATTAAATTGATTAGCATGATAATTGCATTGCAGCGAACAAGGTCTCGAACCCAGAATACTAGTGGCATCTCCGTCTATGCTGGAGTACGAGATAGGAACCGAGGTATGGCTTTTCATCAAATGAGAGACGTCAAGATCTGGAGGAAGCCATTACCCTCTTCAGCAGAAGTGTGCGGAATTCACCGTTGGGAAAAGACGAAAGGAAAGAGAAGCAAGCTACGCCTGTAATTAGTTGGCCAGCAAAATTTTACATACAATGCCTGGTTTGGTATTCACATTTATATTTCTATGATGATTTTTTCCGAATAATATGTTAAGACAGGTACGAGAATTTGCTTAAAACTTGTGATGCATGCATATAACATTTTTTCCGTAATTGGGTTTTTTTTTTCTGTACCTGGTGTACATTTCGATTACCAGGTGTATAGCAAAATTTGATCGTCATAGATATTCGATTGATATACTAATTGATTGAACTCGACTTCGTTTTGAAAGTATGATATGAATTTCGATAAATGTTTCATCCATTTGAAATCAAATATAGGGCCTAAATCAATGGACATTAATAATTGGAGGGAGATAACAATTATGGGAGGGATTAATCCTCCAACAACAAAGGAGAAGAAGATTATTCTTTAGGTTTAGGTGTTGAGATTAGATAATTTTTTGTTTAGAATTTTATTTAAATTTGTTTTAATGTCACATTTCCACCAAATTATAAAATTTTCATTTATTTTAAGTTTATTCAAATACCTCAATTTAATTTTATTTTAAAAAAGATATCCATTTTTATGTTTTGCATTGAATAAAAGATGTTTCCGAAGACCTCAAAACTAGGGGTGTAAATGAGTCGAGCCAGCTCGACAAAAACTGGAACTCTAACTCGATTTTTTCGAGCTCGAGCTTTCTGACGAGAGTCCGAGCTCATTTTTTATGAAAGTTCGGTTAGAAAAGGAAGTTTTCTTGGAATAAATCAGAATTTTGTTATTATTTGTACCCCAAATAAAAACATCATTTAAAGTACTATTTAATTTTTATACTAGCATGTAACCAAATAAAAATGGGATCTTTAGCAATAAACCCATTGGATGAGTTATAAATGGTGATATGTTCAAGCCTTAAATCTTTCTTTGTGATATGTCCAACCCGTAAATCTTTCTTTGTGATAACCCCTACAAATATTAATTCCAATACTACCCTTCTAAAATTAGAAAATCTCCTACCCAATAATTCATCCCAATAATCCATGTCGCTTTCCTTAAATAATGCCAAAATAATAGCAATTTTTTTCCAACTCAATATTCCAATTCCTTGAAATCAGCCAACTAATAAAAAAAATAAAAAATCACCTTAATATGCTCCATAAAATCAGCCAACAAATAAAAAAAAAATTGTTTTTTCACATACAAAATCAAAACCCACGTGCAGATGAAGTTTTTTTTTATTAAATTTTTAATTATTTTTTATTTTCATATTTTTTTAATATTTTCTTAAATTCTTTTAAACGAAAAATTGATTTTTTTTCCCCCAACAAGTTTACTACGCCGAATATGACTATAGTTGAATATGATTATAAGCATATTTTCTTAATTTTTTTTAAACGAAAAATTGATTTTTTTTCTCCGACAAGTGTACTACGCCGAATATGACCATAGTTGAATAAGACTATAGTCTAATATGACTATATCAACTGTAGTCATATTCGTTCTTTATATTGCACTTTTTAAAATTTTTAACTTCAAAATTCCGATTATATAGTAATGTTTACCAAATTATATAAAACAACTAAGACTCCCTACTGTTTAGGGAAACAATGCAATCAACATCCACACAAACTGAAACCATGACTAGGTTGGATTTCCAAATTAAGAAAATCCTGTTTTTTGTTGATTTTGGTTTCGTTCCGGTGGATTACAAATTCAAAGAATATGTATGATATTTTATATAAATCTGGTGGTAAATTGAACTAATTTAAAGGTGAAAATCACAAACAACCCCTTAATTAAATCCAAACAAAAGTCTTGAGCCGAACCACCGGACATGACAACTTTATTGTGAGGGCAAATTAGTGAATTACGATCACTCCCCTGATTTATGATCAAATTACAAATACCCGCCTCATGTTTGGGTAATTACAACCACCCCCAACTATATATTATTTTATGAAAAAACATTTCCAGAGGTAAATTTAGGGACTTAATTTGGTAAAACGAAACGAAATTTCGGCACGCCAACATTTCTTACCGTTTACCGCACCGAATATACGATTTGGTCATGTAAATAAACGAATTACATAAATTTTATATAAAATATTTAAAAGAAGGGGATAGCTGTAGTTACCCAAACAAGAGATGTTTTTTCATAATTTGGTCATACTTCAGGGTTGGCCGTAATTTGCTTTTATTGTTAATCAATCAACTTTGTCTAAACAAGAGTTTAGATTTATTATTATTTTTTATTTTTCTGATGGTTTTGTTTTTGAGATTTATTATTTAGGGTACATTACAACCACCCTTGAGGTATGATTAATTTTAGACACGGTCTCGGGTCGGGTCGAGTCCGGACCGGATTTTTAAATTTTGGCCAAAATGTGATATGTGGGTTTCTAACTCGGGTGGCCACACTCATGTAAAGCATTCCAAAGCACAGAGACAAGGAAATATTTGTGCAATTACTTGCAAGAAATATATATAAGGTAAACAATGTTAAATAGATTGTTAATTATCATATTCATTATTATTAAATAATTATACTCAAAAAAAAAAAAAAATTATTAACAAATATAATATAATATAATATAATATTTAAAGGACTTGAGATTAATCCATTTAAATCATACGATTTCATTCTAATATTTGAATAAAACGTAAATGTAAATGTAAAAAAATGATTAAATCATATAATCTACAAATTAATTCTTACGTTTTTTACAAGTTAAATCAATTATTAAAAGAGAACTTACATCATAATATTTTGATTACACTAGTCATATATAATGTTATATTGTAGTAAGAATATTAATTGAAATGAGATATAATCTATTTTTGTTAAAATAAACATCATTTATATTTTTAAATAATCATCTTATGATAAAATACTCAATAATATTAATAAGTTCTTGTCAACAATTGAGGTTAATCGATTTAAATTAATTGAAATGAGTTATAATCTATTTTTTTAAATAAACATATTATTTTATTTTTCATTCGATTTTTTCACGCTATCAATTTTAATAACATAAGTGAATTTGTAATAAGTCAACGCATTTGTTTATATATTGAATTGATTCAACACTTTATATTTTTCAGTAGTGGAGATTATATTGATATAGTAATTAATAATAGATGTTTTGAAGTATTGAACCGTGATTTTATATATTTTTTTAAAAAGTTTCTTATATTGCATTTGTTAATTATTTAATTAAAATTATTTAATAATAATTAATATGAGAATTTTTTCATAATTTAAAAAATAAATATATATGCCTTTGTTAGGGAGATTTTTAATATTAATGATAATGAACATGGCAATTAATAATTTATTAAACATTAATTATAGAATAGTTATAATTATTTTATAATATTATTTAGTTATATATTTATAGATATCTAATATTGTAACTTTGCCCGAGTGGTTAGTACTCACTAATTCACTCGGGCTACCCGGGTTCGAACCCCATATGCTGCATTTTTGGTGTATAATTACATTGAAAATCCGGGTGGAAACGGGTCCTCCGGGTCCACCCGCCGGGTAGACCCGTCGGGTCTCGGGTCCGAAAAATCGGGACCCGAAACCGACCCGTACTGGGTTGGGTCCGGGTCCATGGTCAACAGGCCAGGTCGGGGCGGGGCAGTCAATGGGTCGGGCCGGGTCCGGGTCAAACCCGGCCCGTGGCCGTGTCTAATTAATTTATGAAAAATTCCCTCTTGTTTGGATAATTACATTTACTCCTCAATTATATTTTTTTCTTACACCTCCACCTTTATGTTGTCAAATTCAACATAATCATCTAGATTTTGTGAAATGTGCTCTAGTGAGATAAAATTGGTACAAAAGTGATAATATGCCATATAATCTCGAAAATTCCAGTAAATCTAAAACTGCGAAAATTCCAGTAAATCTAAAACTGCAAGAATGGACGTGTAAGAAGATTTATAATTGTAATAGGTAGTTGTAATTATCCAATAAATCTAAAACTGCAAGGATGAACGTGTAAGAAGATTTATAATTGTAATAGGTAGTTGTAATTATCCAAATATGAGGAATTTTTTGTAATTTGACCATACCTGGTTGTAATTTATCGTATTATTTATGATATTGTATTGTTTTAACGATGTTTTATTGGTTTAGGTTTTGTAAAGTAGATAGGAGTCTTAAATCTTACGCCAAGTTTCTCCTATTTAATACTCCCTTTATTCTCTTTTCTCAACTATCTATCTTCTGCTTTTTTACGTTTCGAGTTTGAACCAGGTTAGTCTTTTTTTCTTTTTTTTTTTTTTTTTTTTTTTTTTTTTAATTTTCTTATGATTCTTTTATGTTTTTTTGGACGTTTATGTTGGTGTTGTTTTTTTTTTTTTTTGTTATGCACTGGGACCGGGTAAACCTAGCTAGACTCTCGTACAATAGTTTTCAAACCATACGAGAGACGTAAACCATACGAATCTGGGCTTTATCTAGTCAAAGAAGAGAAACGCCAAACGCCAGCTTTACGCCGAATTTTACACCTCTCAGATGTGTTTTACATATTTTTTTTTGTTCAATTTATTTGGTAATCTGAATTTATTTTGTAATCTAAACAAATATTCTCTGTTTATTATTTGTTTCACTGGATATATGTTTTGCATACATATATGATGATGATGATTAATGTAATGATTGATTAATAATTAATTGTGCAGGAGTAAATAACAAGATGAACCCGTTGCGTGTGGACCCGTTGCAATACCTGGAACTGTACATGTCGGCGACGGAAGAGTTACTCAAGGAAGTGGAGTGCGCAATGGACGATTTGAAAGAAAACCTTGGATACTATTTTGACGTTTCAGCCATAATTAACCGACTACCGCCGCCGCGGCGGCCGTCAATGCTTGTACAACCCGAGGAGGATTATGGCGACGATGACGAGATGATGACGTGCCCTGAGATTGAGGAGTTGTTCGTTCGGCACGAGCAACAGGAGTTGGAGGTTATCACCATATTCCTGCTGATTGATTACCTCGACAATGCTATGAATTGGCCGTATGGCTCTGGCTATGACCAGATTTCTTCGATTATACAATGCTACCACGACCGGCTACACAACGCTGTCAACTATTATGACACCGTGTTGAATCCACCGGGTTCGGCTTCCAGCACCAAATTCTGTATTAGTGATTCTTAAATTCAAGTTTGTCAAATATATATAAAGAAGTTTACTGGTATTCATGTTTTCTACTTTATATACTTGTCCACTATTGATAAACATCTATAAATTAACATAGTTGGGACTGACAAAATTCTGTTAATTTAACGAAATATTAATTTATCGAACTAATAATTTAATAGGTTTTTATCGAGTCGGGACCTGAAAAAACTATTATTTAAACGATGTTATTAATTTATCGAGTATTTTGGTGACGAAACCATCGAGTGAACCAACGATAACATGTTAACATGTGGTCACAAAATACTAATTAATAATTTATTAATTACAAACACCCCCTGAGGTATGGTCAAATTACAAAAACACCCCTCTTGTTTGGATAATTACAACCACCCCTTCAACTCCTCAAATTTAGTGGAATTTTCGAGATTATATGTAATATTATCACTTTTGTACCCGTTTTATCCCATTCAAACTCTACATTATGAAGCAAGATGATCATAATATGTGATTTTTAGCTTGTATATATTAGTCTGTGGTGCATCGGAAACTGTATTTTTTACGCAAAACGAGAACAAACTAGAGCACATTTCACGGAATCTAGATGACTATGTTGAATTTGGCACCATAAAGGTGGAGGTCTAAGAAAAAATCATAGTTGAGGGGTAAATGTAATTATCCAAACAAGAGGGGGGTTTTTGTAATTTGATCATACCTCAGGGGGTGTTTGTAATTTACCCTAATTTATAATAATGAAATTCTAATAATATCAATGAAAAAAAACACAAAATGGGCTTAAACTCTAGTTTGACTAGCATAGTTCGCTTGAGCTCGTCAAAACAGCCAGAATCGACACGCCCTATTAACACAATTTGTCACTTTCACTTAGTTGAATATGATTCAATCATGCCATTTTTTCTTTATAGGAAATTAAATAAATAAAATAAAATAAACACCACCTCTTTCTTAAGATGCCCAATTCAGTCATTAGGCGAAATTGACATTTCCCCCACCTTAAAAAGAAAAGAAGAGCAAATAAATTATTAATTTAAAAAAAATGAGCAAGAGTTGAATTCCTTTTATTTTAAAAGAAAAATATTTTAAATAATCCATAAATTTTGTTGGATTTATTGCCGAAGAGGAAAACATTAATTTAAATTAAAAAAAAACAATTAGCCCCAAGGGCAAAACAGTCATTTCATACATGAACAAAATGGGGAAAAGACATTCACAGTTCCACAGCCATCAGGGAGTGTCTGTTTTGTCTTTCATCCCCCAGCAAAGATATTACCCACAACAACAATCAGAAAAAGTCAAATAAATAAATAAATTAAATAAAAAATAAAAAATTAAAAATTAAAAATATAAATAAAAACTAAAAAATAAAATAAATAAATTATTAAAAATTGTTGGATGAAATCACAAACAATAAGCAAAGCAGCAATCCAGCACCATTTCACATTCTTCATCTTCACTCCACCACTCTCCTACTTTCTCTCTCTAGACACACTGTTTTTCCTCCTCTCTCTGTATTCGCATAGTTAGAGAGAGAGAAGCTGGAAGAGAGATATATATATATATAGAAGCATATAGGTGGAGTATACGTACACAACTCCATTTTTGCGGAGTAAAGCGAAAACCTAAGCCCCATTTTTTTTTTTAGTTCTTTTAAACTTCTGCAAAACCCCACCCAAACCCTTGCATTTTGAGATTGATTTCCTGAGGGGTTTTGTGGATAGTTGGTCTTGTATACGATGATCGGGTTCGAGAATTGAAGATCTCCGCATTGGCATTGTTGGGGTAAGTTTGAATTTTTGCTCGATCTTTCTCGCTTCTAGTGGTTGTTAAGTTAATTCGGATTTAATGGGGTTTCAGTTGATTTACTTGGTTGTTGTGATAAAGTTTTGATGTTTTTTGGCATTGCTTTTTCGAGTTGAGCTGATATTGAGTTGGGGTAATTTTGAGCTGAAGGGGATGGTGTTGAGCATTTTAGTTCGATTTCTGTATAGTCAGATCTGAGTGGATACGGATTGTATGTTCTTTTTTCTGATTGATGTTGTGGTGGCGGTGTAATTCAGTTTCAAGTACACTGTACTCGGTACTGCAGAATTTGGCTAGTGTAGTTCAATATCGAGTTTATCTGTAAAATGATAAATTTTTTAATTAGCATCCTGGGACTGTTAGTTTTCATCAATAACATGGTCTTATTTTTATCTCGTTGCATGTGCATATTTAAAATCTGAATGTACGCACATTTTGGGAAGCACAATCTCATTTGTCGTATGTTTATACTTTATAGTCTAACTTTTTCGCTTGGAATGCAGGCTGTTTCTGGCTGCACATTGTATGTTTGGTTCTGAAACTAGCTAAATTATCGTATATATAGAGATACAGGGGGATGGGAGTGCATTGATGAAAAAGGACCAAAAAAATAGTGCCTTTCTGTAGTGTTGCAAAGATGAAATCAGACTCCACTCTAGACTATGCTGAATTTCAGCTTTCACCGAAGCACTCACGGTGAGAAATTTAGAAATATTTTGCGTGATTTCACTATCGATGATGTTCCTAGGTGGTATTGGTTATTTACAGTGAGCTCCTTTTGGCCAGATGCGAATTGTTCGTCTCCAGTGGTGGTAGCACAGAGAAATTAGCATCAGGGTTGCTTAAACCATTTGTTGCACATTTACAGATTGCAGAGGAACGAGTTGCCTCTGCTTCGCTGTCAGTCAAGCTTGAAGTTGGGAAAAATAAAAATGCTGAAACATGGTTCACAAAGGGAACACTTGAGAGGTAAAGCCATTTGTCATTACTAAAAAGTTAGTTAATTGTGATGCATTACATCTGGTATGTTTAATTTACAGTTGTAATAATCAGGTTTGTACGGTTTGTAAGTACTCCTGAAGTTTTAGAACTGGTCAGTACTTTAGATGCGGAGATGTCGCAGTTGGAAGCAGCTCGTAGGATATATTCGCAGGTATTTTTTTTAGTATCACCTGAAGCATTAATTTGTAATTATCTTGGAATGATCATGACTAAATTTACTCCTCTAATAAATTCCAGGGAGCTGGAGATCAACTTTCTGGTATGGATTCATATTGTTCGCTAGGTTCTATTACTCTTAACAAGTGTACTATTTGTTCTTTCTATTAGCCGATTTTTCAGAATATTTATATATATTTTGTTTCTTTAGCCAAGTAGGAATCCGGAGACCTTTACTACTGTCGTATAAGTTTCTAAATCTCACTCTGGATGACAAACAAATGGATGATATAACTTAACTATGCTTACATGATTTTTTGTTAGGTTCCACACTACTTGGTATTGGAATTTTTATGACCTTCTATTTTTGTTGGTGGTGAGACATGCTTTGCTTAATATAGGGCAAGTTGATTAGAGGATCACTCATTGTTTCTGCTGGAATTCTCATTAGTATGCTACTATGCTAGTAATCTGAACTGTTCACTGGATATATCAATTTCTACAGGTGGAGGTGGATCTGGGGCGACAGCTGCAGATGATGCGACGAAGTATAACCTCCTCAATTCTCTATTATTGGTTTAGTTTCTTAACTGCCTATGTTTATTTTTTGCTATGTGAGATGATCTTATTCGACATGGCTGATATGTGCATCACTTGGTTCCAATGGACCTCAGTAGGGCACAGAGCTTTAATTTTTTAATCGTTCTTGATCCTGCTTCAATTTATTTGTTATTTGAACAAGTAAAAGTTTTGTCTTGGTACGGGTGGGACTAATGAACCAATTTTGTGAGTCTCAGGTGCTTATGTTTCCTTTGACTTAATTTTTGTACATAGCAAATGAGATTGAATTCTTTTAACATCAAATTTGTAAGCTGTTTTATTTCACTCATACAACTGTGGGAACTGATGGCTATTTTAGTTGTTAGGGTGCCTTTTAACATAAATACATTAACTACATTGGTGCTACTTTGCTGAAACTGGATAGAGAATAGCTCACTGTGAAAATTCAGTGCAGTTGTGTGCATTAGTTGAATGGTATATGAAATCAATTTATATCCTTACGGGCTGCCAAAGTTATGATGAAGTGTTTCTTCTCTTGGTGCACTGGCCAGAGAGATGAAACAATTCCTATTTAGTTTGTCTTTGCTTGCAAGTGGCATTTTTTCTCTCTATCTTTTATCTTCCTTTTTAGCATTACCGATGGATGCCATGAAACAACTGTAGTTGAAATATATTAGGGGCAAATGGAGTTTCATCCTCATTTCCTTTTTCCCCTCTCTCCCTGTGCTTCCCCTCTTCCTCTCGTCGTTTTTTTGGTGCTTATTGTTTTGGTTCTAATTGATACAGGAAGGAGCTTCTGAGGGCTATTGATGTAAGGCTTGTTGCAGTGCGGCAGGACCTATCTACCGCCTGTGCCCGTGCTGCTGCTGCTGGTTTCAATGCGGACACTGTCTCGGAACTTCAAATGTTTGCAGATAGGTTTGGTGCTCATCGTCTAAAGTAAGGACTCCAATGGTTCCTTTTATTCACTAAAACAGCTCCAAAACCAAAATTTTCCCTCTCCGCAGCGTTTAGAAAAGTGCCTGCACCATGCAAGCTTGATTAAGGATAAATAAGCTAACAATTAAAAAAAAGTAGGGCAATAGTTGACTCCTTGTCGCTGGTAATGACTTATATACTGCTTAATTAGGCATTTGAACTTGCGGCTAGTCAACTTTCCTTTGTCTGAATATTTCAAGAAAAAGAATACGGAGGTTTGGGATTTTACTGCATCTTAGTGGAATAGAATCTTGGGCTATAGGATATACCGAGGCCATGAGAATGTTGATTCTTGCCTCTCTTGACGACTGATGTGGAGAAAATTGATATGCAAAACCATTTTGTTTCAGTTATAATTTCCTTCAACCAATGTAAAGAAGTTGCAAAAAGCAATACCACTTTTGATAATTGTAAATGCGGTAGGATATTTTGTGTATTTTTTCCTTTTCATTCCTGAAATGCTATATTGTCTTCTTATTTGATGGGTTCCTATAAATACTGGCGGTCGATATTAAAAGAGTCCGTCTTCTCTATGGCTTTGCAGCGAAGCGTGCAGCAAGTTCATCTCGTTAAGCGAGAGGGGGCCCGAACTCATCCACCCACGGAAATCAGGACATGAGGATCGGGCCGTCCGTTCCTCATACGGGTCGGACATGTCCATCGATGACGACCCGACATCTCCACCGCCCGACCCGGAAACCGCTACGTATCAGCAGCCCAACCCTCCACCTGTTACATTTCCCTTACGTCGTACTTTCAGCAGAGAATCAAGTGTTGACAGGGAAGATGGAAACAAGACAAATGACACCGTTCCAGAAAAAGATAGGAAAGATGAAAGCTCAAGTCCTGATCAGAGTGTGCCCATTTCAGCCAGTCAGCCTGCAAGGCGGCTCAGTGTTCAGGACAGGATAAGTATGTTTGAGAACAAACAGAAGGATACGTCCGGAGGGAAGCCCGTTGTAGTGAAGGCTGTTGAGCTGCGTAGGATGTCCTCTGACTTGTCTTCGTCAAGCACGGTTGTAGAGAAGGGAGTTTTGAGGAGATGGAGTGGAGCTAGTGATATGAGCATTGACTTGAGTGCTGAGAAGAAGGATACTGAAAGCCCATCATGCACACCAACCTCTGCAGTGGTTTCTCAGGACAAAAAGGTTTTGAGATTAAATGACGATAATGCAGAGATTTCTTCTGTTTCTAAGCCAGAGATCAAAGTTATTCCTGGTTTGGTTCGGGGTAGTGATAGCAGATTGAAAGGGATTTCTTTTAATAATTCTGAACAGTATTTTGAGTCTACTAAGTCTAATTCTAATCTGGGTCTTGGTGAAAGTGATGGTTTGGAAGATGCAGTGCGTGGGAAGTCTCGGTCAAGCCCTTCTATAAGTGGGGGTGAGGATCAAGAAAGTCCAAAAGAGAATTTCAAAACTTTAACTGGTGGTAAAAAATCAGGCTCAGTTGGGTTTGGGAATCAAGGGAGATCGACTGGTGAAGAGCTTATTGGCCTTGGATCCCAGAAAAAGATTACTGGTGGCAATGATCCCACTCAGATTAGGCCTTTTTTACGCAAGGGTGATGAGCAGTTGGAAATTCCAAATCAAAAGGAAGATTCTGAACCAAAGAACGAGTCTGTTAAGAAAATTCCATTGAAAGCTTCCCAGAGGAGTGCAGTAGAGTTGGGGGTACTTGAAGGTGGTCCTGGTTCAAGAATTAGAAAGGCTTTTGCTTCCCGTTACAAAGGGATTGAAGGCGATTCTCCATCTGTTCAGCCAGAGGCAAGATCTGTTGGGGAAGCAGAAGTAGCTCAAAAGAAAGAATCCTACTCGTCTGAGAAGGTATCCAGTACTTCTGTATCAAGTGTGGAGGCAAGAGCTGCTGGGGAAACTGAATTTGCTGGAGAGAAAGGATCCCGCACGATTGAGAAGGTATCCAGTACTTCTATATCAAGCTTTGAAGATTCTGTACCTCGGAGTCTGAAATTCAATAAACGAGGTTTGTCAACTGAACTGAGTAAAAAGGCACGAGTTCAACGAGATGAGCACAGTTCTAGTGGAAACATCAGCAGGACACAATTTTCTGGTAAAGTCATAATAGAGACTCAGGAAGGTTCTGATTCTTTTTCAACACCACCTCCAGAACAAGCTCAAAGAATAAGGCAATCAAAGGGAAATCAAGAACTTAACGACGAGTTAAAGGTGAAAGCAAGTGAGCTTGAAAAACTCTTCGCTGAGCATAAATCGCGAGGCCCGGGAGATCAATCGAACCCTGCCCGTAAAGGCAGATCAGGAGACACACAACCTGAACTATCAAGTAGTTTATACTACACAAAACCAGTAGCAGATATTTCTTCTCAGTTGGCCAACAGTTACCAGCCAACTGAACCTATTACGTTTTCAAAGACCCCAACCAAATTCGATGTTGGCTCTCCAGTGAAAACAATTGATAGTCAGTACTATGGTGATGCTATAAATAAGTTCTCCGAGCTTAGTGTTTCAGAAGGTTCTCGAGGGGAATTCTATAATAGTTATATGCAAAAAAGGGATGCAAAGCTGAGGGAAGATTGGATTTCCAACAGGGCAGAGAAAGAAGCCAGGTTGAAATCCATGCAGGATAGCCTTGAGAGGAATCGATCTGAGATGAAGGCAAAAATTTCGGGATCTGCAGACAGACAAGATTCGGTATCAAGTGCTCATCGACGTGCTGAGAGACTCAGATCATACAATAGCAGGTCATTTATGAAAAGGGAGCAGGTAGATTTATAGTTATGTTATGGAGTGTAAAGAATGGAACCATCTTCCTTTTGTTTTCTAATTTCAGGATTTACTAGAGTTAGTCTTTTGTTGATTTTTAACCGACTGTATAAAAGTTTCCTTTTGACAGCAACATTTAGATTTTGGGGATAGTGAGAATGATGAGGAAGCATCGGAGTTTTCAGAGCAGAATCATCTTCGTGAGAGTAGGGCTTTAGATGAAACCTCTTTTAGGGATGGTGTTTCTAGGGGTACACAGGGAAAGAAGCATCTACCCAGTAATAAAAATTTAGCATCATCTACTCCTCGTACCTCATCAGCTCCTGTTCCGAAGTCCGCTAGCAAAATTCCGACCATCAATTCTGGGAAACGAAGAATGCAGCCGGAAAATCCACTTGGCCAATCTGTCCCAAACTTTTCTGACTTAAGAAAAGAAAATACAAAACCTTCTTCTGGAGCCGGTAGAACTACTCGTTCTCAAATAAGAAACTATTCCCGTAGCAATAGCACAAGTAATGAAGCAGCCTTTGTCAGGGAAGATAAGTCACGCCTGTCACAGTCACTGAGGAAAAGCTCTGCAAATCCAAGTGAATTCGGGGAAATGTACCCTCTTGACTCTGATGGTGTTGTTTTGACACCAACAAAATTTGACGAGGAAATTCAGAAAAATGTCGTGACCAAGCCTTTTCTTAAAAAGGGTAGCCGCAACAGCTTTATTGCTCGAACTAGCGCAAGGGAGAAGGCCTCTGTGGGATCCGAGTTTATAAAAAATGAAGAAGAAAATAGTAACATGGAAACTGAACCTGACGAGTTCACGAGTACAGGTAAAGATGAAGGCGTGGAAGAATTTGAGACCTTTAACACTGATATGGAAACTGATTTCGACAATGGCCACCCAAGAGAGGGGATGGAGTCAGAAAAAAATGTAAATTCAGAATCAGAAAATGGTGACGGTACTCTAACATTTTCTCTGGTGGACCAGGCTTTGGGTTCTCATTTGCCTATTGAATCTGTGCAAGATTGGCCAGAGGAAAGTCCCGTCTCATGGAATTCGCACACACAGCATCCCTTTTCTTATGCCCACGAGATGTCTGATGTTGATGCTTCTGTGGACTCCCCTGTAGGAAGTCCTGCCTCATGGAACTCCCATTCTTTAAATCAAATAGAGATTGATGCTGCTCGAATGAGGAAGAAATGGGGAACTGCACAAAAGCCCATGGTGGCACATTCATCCAATAATTTATCTCGCAAAGATAGGACTACGGGGTTCAAACGGTTGCTCAAGTTTGGACGAAAAAGCCGCGGCTCAGAGAGTTTGGTTGACTGGATCTCTGCTACTACATCTGAAGGAGATGATGACACTGAGGATGGACGGGATCCTGCTAATCGGTCTTCTGAAGATCTGAGGAAGTCAAGAATGGGATTTTCTCATGCCCAACCTTCCTATGATAACTTCAACGAGAGCGAGTTTTTCAACGAATCTGGTAATTTATTATATTTTTTCAAATATTTATGTTTATGTCTTTACAAGCAAAGTTATTTACTGATGTCAAAGTTTCCATACATGTCTGTTCAGTTTCGTTGTTTGAGTTGATTTTCACATTTTCACTTCTTTGTGGTCATTTTCCGGAGTTTGGGAAGCATTCATTTTTAGTGATTTTGCACTTTTAGCTTGGAATAAGTAATTCTAAAGTAATTTCTGGAAATTGAGCTTTTGCTTCTCTGAATCCAAGCCAGGAGCTAAAAGCATCTCTCACCCCCAATTTCTATGACTTCTACTATTTTGGCGATTCCTTAAAACAAATTGTGATCATTTTATCTTTTAAATATTTTTTATATTGCATTGATATTTAACATTATCTATCCCAATCACTTTATGTTACTAATTATACCTCTGTGGAACTGATATTAAATATTTACATATATTCGTAATTTCTGTATATTTTATATTTTATCCAATTTTATCCTTTAAATATCATGTATATTTATAAGTACTTTTGTTACATACCATTTTGTGCTCCTTAATTTTCATAATCGGTTATATGCATTCTTAACGTTGTTGCTGACGTGTGCCTTTTTCCCACAGTTCAATCTTCACAAAATTCTATCCTAGTACCTCCAGACAACTTTAAACTGAGGGAGGATCACATGTCTGGGAGCTCAATTAAAGGTGAGATTTACAGTATTACTATTGCTTCGATTTAACTATCATTAAACATTATCAGCCGAAAAAATAGACGATGACTAGAAATCATTTCCGATTTCGACCTTGTCATTTAAACGAAAAAGCTAAAACTGCCCTTGATATATTAATTCATAGAACCTTCGCCACGAGCCAAAAAAATAAAAATAAAAAATATCCTGCGCATTGACATTTTTGAGTTGTTTTAATTTTACAGCACCAAGATCATTTTTCTCGTTATCCTCGTTCCGAAGCAAGGGAAGCAGCGACACAAGGCCTAGGTAATATTTATTCTCTACAGAAGCTGCTCCACACCACAAAGTAAGTTTGCCTCCTCGAACACAGCATTTTGAATATGAAAGCAGAGTTGATGATATCGTACATAAATATTATTATGGTATTGATTGCATATGTTGATTGATATAAGTGGGAGGGCTCAAGAGTTATTTATTGTAGATTTAAAATGTATGTTGTATATTGTAATGAGTTTATCGTTCCAAATTGGTGGAACAACAATCTGATTTTTTGGTAGCTATATCATTTTCTTGGAAATGTGAAGCCCGTTTCACGATTCTCGTAGTTCGACGATGAATTTGTCTATACATTATCGAAAATTGGTATACACACACACACACACACACACACACACACACACACACAAACACACGTTTGTAGAAACATTCAAACATCAGAAATCATCACAAATAGATTGACAGTTGTAGTAGTCAATCCAAGGGGCAGAAAAGCAGGTAATACAATCTAAACCAACAATATATTACAATATTTAGTATTTTAATTTATGTATGATTGTTTACTTTTTTTTTTTTTTTTTTAATATAAATTCTTTGAGATTGTATTACTACTTTTGTCATTATCAGATAGATTAAGATATTATAATTACTCCCACCTTTCAAAATGTAGCCATTCCCTCTTCTTCGAAATTGAAATGTCAACCGTTGGTTCGAATCTTGGCCAATCAAAATATATATATATATATATATATATATATATATATATATATATATATATATATATATATATATATATATTTGCTGGCAAACCCCATGTATTAACTATTTTACCAAGACTTTGTTCCGATGGGAAGGGCAAAATTGTAATTTCACAACCATGAAAAAGGGCCCCATTTTACTTTCAAAAAAAGATATTCTCTTAGCTTAAAAGCCAAGTAGAAGTTTTTCCCTCCATGGTTACGTGCCTCCCATGTAAAGCAGTTCATGCCTTCCACCAAGTTTCAATTTTTTTCTTTTTTTTTTTCAAGATTATTTTTTTATTTATTTGTTTTATTTTTTGATTTTCCCTCTCATGTATATTCAAACTAATCATTTATGATTCAGTCGCCACATTATCATCAGAATCATGATCACAGATCTACACTAAAAAAAACTCGAAAAAACCGAAAAGAAATGGCAACTCTAGTGCCGGGAGTACTAATAAAACTCCTCCAAACAATCGATTCCAACCTCAAAATCCGAGGCGAGCACCGATCAATCCTCTTACAAGTAATCAGCATAGTACCCGCAATAACGGGGTCTGAATTATGGCCCGAAAACGGCTTCTTCGTCAAGGTCTCCGATTCTTCACACTCAACCTACGTTTCACTGTCGAAGAACGACACCGATCTCATACTCAACAACAAGCTCCAGCTCGGGCAGTTTCTGTATGTGGACAGAATGGAGGGTGGGACCCCGGTCCCGATTCTGGTCGGGGTTCGGCCAATCCCGGGCCGCCACCCGTTTGTTGGAAATCCGAAGGATTTGATGCAGTTGGTTGATAACGACGGCGGTGATGGTGACGTGGCGGTCGTTGGCGTTGACGGTGATGAAAGTGGCGGGAAGAAGAAGATTGTGATAAAAGAGGAGAAGGGGGGAGTTGCATCTAGGTATATGCAGGGTAATTATTTGAAGCACAAAATTGATGTTAAAGAAATTGATCAAAGCTCTTTTATTGGTGGTGGTGGTGGTGGTGGTGGTGGTGGTGGTGGCGGCGGCGGTGGTGGTGCATCTTTTAAAGCAACTACTAAGCTTAATACTGATCATCTGCTTAAAGGTCAGGTATGAATTTAGTTTTTTGTATTTTAATTTGTATATATATATATATATATATATATATATATATATATGATATCGGAATGGAATTATTGAGTTTGGATTAACTTTTTTTAGTCCCAATTGTCAAATTATCAATTTTTGATTTTTTTTTTAATCGAAATTGGAATTATATATGAAATTTCGATCCTATTCTACTCCGAGATTATATTTTTAAAAATTCTGGAATTCGTTTATACTTTCTGAATTTCGAGATTACGATATGAAAATTTTCATGTTTTAAATATCTTTTTTCCTCTTTGATTTCGGACGATTGTGATCCAATTCTACCCCCAAAAATTTCGAATTTTATTCGAAAACGACATTTTATATGATTTACTATGACAATACATCTATATTATACTAGTACATATACATTACACTAGAAGTGAAAAATAGAAATATAATTTTCGACCTCCGCGATTCTGATATGATTCTTTTCCTACGTTCGGAACAAAGTTTTTCGTTGCGATTTACAAATTCCCATTTTTTGCTTTCTAGCTTTTTTTTTTCAGTTTTCTTTTTTACTTTTGGCATCCGAATAAAATCAATTCTGGTTGAATCTGATCCGTCCAATTTCCGGGAAGGGCGGAAAACAAACCCTATATATATATATATATATATATATATATATATATATATATATATATATAGTTGCTTACAAGTGAATTTTTGCTGCAGCCAGGTGCACCAGCAGCAAGTCCTGAAGTTGTTCAAACACATAAACCAGACACAGATTCTGCTAGCAGCAAACCAGAATTTACTTCTTCCAAGATCAAATCCACTAACAAACAAGAAAACATAAATTTCAATTCTTTCTCAAATAATAAGAAGCAATTATCTTCAACTGAACCAATAATATCTTCTTCATGGTCAACTCTTCCACCCACACTTGTCAAGTCTGCAAAGGTATTTACTTTATTTTCTTGGGTAATTTATGAAAACCCCCTAAACTTAGGCCAGATTATGAAAAACACCCCAAATATATATGTAATTACCAAAATGACCCCCCAACGCTTGTTTCCATCTTACACCAATCCCCTTAGGGTGTAATTTTTCGCAGTATCTTTTTGAGACCATGGAATAATGCCCAAAAAATACAATTTTTCCCTCAGACATGACATTTGTTTATGCTACTTTTTAAAGACAAAAATTACCCTCAAAGGGGTAACGGTAATACTAAAAGGTTGTGAAAGTGTTATTTAAGAAGAATAAATATTTCGTGTGAAGTGCCTCTAAGGGCAATTTTTCTCTTTAGAAAAGCAGCATAAAAAGTTGTCGTATGCAGGCGTAGAATTGGCATTTTCCGGCCAATATTCCATGAACTCAAAAAGATTATGTGAAAATTACACTCTGAGGGATTTTTTTTTAGGATCAGGGGTTTCTTGATTTACCTTGTTTCTTTTTCTGAACTTTAATTAAAATATTTATAATATATTATTTATTTATTTATTAAACTCGTTATTTATATATGGTTTAGGGAGTGCTTAGAAGGGGAAACTTGGCTTCTTTGGTAGCAGCACAAGCACAAAAAGAAGCTAATTTAGCAGCTAATCTTGCCAAGTGCCTCAGGTAAAAAAAAAATTTAAAAATTATTATTTCAATTATTTAAATTAAGGGTAAATTACAACCGTTTCCTAGAATATGGCCAAATTATTAAAAAATCCCTGATGTTTGGATAATTACAACTAACTATGATTCTTCTTACACGTCCACCCTTGTGGAATATTCTCTAATTTGTACTCGTTTTCGTGTAAAAATGCAGTTTTTGATGCATCACAATCTGATATACAGAAGCCAAAAAATACATCTTATGATCATTTTTCTTCAATTTGTAGCTCGAATGGGATAAAACGGGTACAAAATTGAGAATATTTTATATAATCTAGAAGATTCCACTAAATTTGACACTGCAAGGGTGGACGCATAAGAAGATTTATAGCTGAAGTTGGTTGTAATTATCCAAACAAGAGGAGATTTTTTGTAATTTAACAATACATCAGGGGTTGGTTGTAATGTACCTTTAAATTAAAACAATTTTGATATAATTAATTAAAAAATATTTCTTTAATTTGTAATTTCAGCATATTCGCGGATCTTTACTCATCGGCGTCGCCGGAAAACCCACACCTCCATTTATCAAAATTCTTCACACTCCAACACCTCATCGACAAAGCAGACACCGCTACTCCGACGCCGGATTCATGGCAGTTTCTAAAAACTCCCCAACTACAAAAGCACCACCACCTCAGCAAAAAACCCGGTTCATCTTCGTCACTACAGCATCGTAAAACCGCCATGAAAAAACCCGGTTCCTCGGATCAAGCCGCGGCGGCGGCGGCCGCCGCCGATAAGCAAGAATGGGCGAAGGGGGATGCCTCCAAGGAAACCCTCGAACTCAGGAAGCTTCTGGAGAGCGAAACCCAGTCGTGGTTTCTGGGTTTCTTGGCCGATGCACTCGAAATTGGGTTCCGATGCGGCGGCGGTGGCGGCGGCGGGCAGTTGGAGAAGAAGGGGTTTAAGGAGGTAGGTAGTGCGGCGAGAATTGTGGAGCAGAATAACCAGATTGCTTTAACGCTGTCGCTGCTGAAGCAGGCGACTGAATGGCTGGATAAGGTCAGGAGCGCCGCCGCAGGCGGCGGCGCGCCGACGGGATCGGAGAAATTGGTGGAGAGCGTTGATGGGTTGAAGCAGAAAGTTTATGGGTGTTTGCTGCTTCATATTGATTCTGCTGCATCAGCTTTGGAAACCAGAAACTCACTCTGATTTTTATATATTGTTAATGCTTAATTTTAATTTATGTTCAAGAATTTTTTTTAAGTTATATTTATTTTATTTATTTTTTAATTGGACACCTTCATTGTAATTGTCGAAAACAATGTTTTGAAAATCGGACCGAACATTAAATCGGATAAACTTTTGGATTACTGTTGGACATTTTCAATCGGAAATTTTTCATTTTTTATTTTACCATTATTTGTATTAATTTTTTTATAATAAACAAATCATACTTTTCTTTTGCACACACATTAACTTGTTACTCGTCTCCAATTGAAACGTAAATCAAGTGCACTTTTCTTTTACGCGCACATATATACCTAGTATATCGACACACGAAATATGACAAACCAATCACTTCAAAGACTAGAAATTATGATCTAAAATAATAAACACATGTTTAGCATGCTTGTGACCGTGTTCAGTGGCAAGAGAAGGATGATGCGTTTTTTTTTTTCTACTATTAGTACAGTAAAACGACGTCGTTTTAACCATTTTTCTTTTCAAATTAAAACAAAATGCACCATTTGAAGAAAAAAAAAAACTCGATTTTCAGATGGGGCAATCCAATCCGAGTTTCAAAACACTTGTGGAAAGAACTTAAGCAAGAATTTATGCTGTAAAGTTGTTTGATTGGGATATTTTTGAATGGAATTAACTTTTTTCATTTATTTTAACTGAAAAACTAATTCAAATTCTCACTTACAAATTTTTGAAGTTCATAAATTCTTCCCCATTTTGGAGGCTTTTGGAATTTAGAAGTTTCAATGACCATGTCAATTTTATAATTTTTATAAACAAAATTCAAAAATTAAACTAATATAAATTTTGGAGATATTTTAGTAATTTACCTGTATCAAATTATTTACAACCCGACAACTTTTAAACTTGTACGGTCTTCTTCCGTTTCTCGGGAGAGGAACAAAGCTGGAGGGACAGAGCACATGCCGAATTCCCTAAAAATGGTTTCGAGTTTCGACCAAATCCAAGGAATCGAGCATGTGCCCTGCTTCTCCAGCTTCGATCAACCTCATCCCGTTTTCTCTTCTTCCTCAAAGAAAATCTTCTAAAGCAACAAGTGTTGAACACCAATACACTTAACTCAATAGAGAGTTCGAGCAAAGATTTATATATATCATAAACTTTCATTTTGTTTTAAAATTTAATTTGACACTTGATTGTTGGAAGTTTGGCTGCCAAAGAATAATTTGGTAAAAACAATAATGAAGTTTAACCAGGTGGCAACCATAAATCTCTCAAAGAGTTGGCTATCCATCCACCTATATAAATGCACAACCAAATCTTATGTTAAGAAATTAAGACAACTAACAAGTGCTAAAACCTCTCTAATTATTTAGAGTCTTAGACAATATAAAACGAAATATTCGATAATTTTTACATTAATTATCCGTTATACGAACTCTCGATTAGGTTAATTAATTACTCGACCAGTAGTACATTTGATTCCGTGTATTAGGATCTATTATCAAAATTATGGCATTAAATATGATTTATCCAGTACAATGTTATTGATTTAATAACAAATCGGTCATATTTTAAAGTATTTTAGGGTTTGGTACTCTTTATACCATGTTGAACGATCAACTCATTTTAAAGTTGTTTAAATCTTTAGTGAAGTGAATTATTTAATATTTATATCTCCAACAATTAATGTCTTTTTTAAGCACCAAACTTGTGATAACCACTACGTTATTTATTTATATGGGTCATTAAATAATTTATTTAAATATTGTTTCATTAATTTTTGAATCGTCAATAAAAAATCAACAAAATGTACACTATAGCACACGGTTTTTCGTCAATTGTCATTTGCTTGTTCAAATCATTTTCTAATATTTCTAACATGAAAGTATGTAGTGTAGAACATGTTTATTCATAATATATATATATATGAGAAAATTATAATATCATGAAATTAACTTTACATAAATAAAATTGAACTCACAAATTCTTAAGATAATTGCTCAACTTTATTATACCGTACTTGCTTGTATTGGTAAATTTATAATAAAAAACATTTTCCCATTGGCAATTTTATTTTATTTTTGGCCAAAAAGTAAGAAATAAATAAATTATTGGCAAATTATATATATATATGTATTTAGATCGGCAGAGTAAATTTGCCATTTATCCAATTTAGCGAAAACCCTATTTCTTCTCTCGTTTTTGCGATTCCGCGAAATCAAAATTCTGTAATCTGCATTTATCATCTAAATCCTTACTTCGGATCGCTCAAATTTCCATTCAAGGATCCATTGAAGGGTTGAATTTCGTAGTTGAAGATCGGGATTCTCGTACGGCGCATCTGACCCAGGGCTCACATTCGCATGCGGTTGGTATGTGATTCGTTCTATGCGTTTGATTCAATTTGTAAATGTCGATAATAATTTGTGTTTCTTGTTATTTGTCTGGTATGATTATGGATTTTGTTACTGATTTTCGCTTGGTGTGTGTGTGTGTGTGGTGTGTGTGTGTTCGATGAATTGGTTTGATTGATCTGTAAAATTTAAATAATGTACAGAATTAACTTTTAGACGTTTGAGATAGATACTGGTATGCTTTGTTGAAATGGTGGATGAGTAATTTAGGTTTTATTGACTGACGCTCGACTTGGAATCTAGATTTAGCGAAGCATGGGGAATATGAAAAGTTGTGATCAATGAAGTTGGAGTTTCTTCCATTTTCCTTTTACCACAGATAATAATTTCGATTGAAGAACTTCTTGAGTGATATCATAAAAGAAATGAAATGCATGTGGAAATTAGTTAGGCAATGTTTGGTTTGGGGCCTTATTTCCAATTCGTTTTGGGGGAAGAATTTGAGAGAGGAAGTAATGTTTTGTTTGTATTTTGGGAGGAAACGGAATACTCTGTAGCCATCAAATCAATGTCCGGAGGTTAGATGATGAATAGTTAATGATTGTTATTGGATTATTTTACTTGATATAATGATCGAAGTTTAGGTTTCTGGAGACATTTTTAAATAGGAAGAGAAAAAAAGGAAGAAATAGTGTGTTGGAGCCCTTGGCAAGAGAGTTCATGGCAAAAACTAATCAGTTAGCTTATGCATGCTTTATATTTTCCAACCTGTTGTCTGCGGAATCTGAGATTAACTATTTAGACTTGCACAAGGACATAAGGACCCGAAAAGAAAAACTCAAAACACTTTTTCTCTTGTTTATGTTGGGATAGTTTTTCAGATTTTATTTATTTAAGGCCTTGTTTGGATCGGGAGATTAGCTATGATTAACTGAATAATTAGACTTTTTTTTGTATGTTTGTTATATCCAATAACTTCCCGGGTCAACCCGGAGATATTATGTTATCATGGCTTATTTTGCCTTTTAGGGAGATTTTTTATTGGACCTTCCATGGTCCAATAATACAATTGGGTTTCATAAGATTATGTAATCTTATCTTGGCTAATGATATGAACTTGTTCTTGCGCTGGATGATTATCTCTATATTGCCAACGTAGTTCTGATTCTGACTACAGTCCCATCTCATTGCTCTTCCAAATGGCAGAATTATACTTAGAATGTACTAAAATGTAGTGATATGTGTATCGTTTACAGACTTCAATAGAATCGGATGACTAACTAATTTGGTTTAGTATCTTACAGGTGTGAGCTCATAATAAAGATGGTGAAAATTACGATGATAGCTCGTGTGACTGATGGCCTTCCTCTAGTAGAAGGACTGGACGATGGTCGTGATATGCCTGATGCAGACTTCTACAAGCAGCAAGTTAAGGCTTTGTTCAAAAACCTCTCGAGGGGTCAGAATGAACCGTCAAGAATGTCAATTGAAACAGGGCCATACATATTTCAGTATCCTTTTGCACATTTTAGTTAAGTGTTTGAATTTTATCTGTGGTTCTGAACATGAATGGACTTACTGCAACCTTCTTTATTACAAAAAGAATTCAACATTGTCTTGACCACATTCACTGTAAAACATGTATGTGGAGGATAGTCGTTCCTAAAAAATGTTTCTCTATGCAAATCTGTTATTTAAATTTACCGGAACCACATAGTTGTTATAGTTCCCACCTGTCGGTATGATACCTTCAATGTACAAATAAAAAAAATACTAATGGGCTTTTGCTGATTTCATAACTAACAACTATATGGTTAATATTAGCTTCTACATATCAAGATCCTTGCTGCCCAAATGGTGTCATTTTATTTGCATCTTAGAATATCTATGTTAATTATGCTTTAGTGCAGTTGGGTAAGGTTATCAACAAGCAAAATTTGAGTAATGCTAGTATAATAATTTTGTCCTCTTTCGATGGAAAGTTAAGACCTTAACTTGGGAGCTTAGTCACATCATTGAAGGGCGTGTGTGCTATTTGACAATGTGCGATCGTTCTTATCCTAAGAAGCTTGCTTACCAATATCTAGAAGACCTTAAGAATGAATTTGAGCGTGTATATGGGAATCAGATTGAAACTGCTGCAAGACCATATGCTTTTATCAAATTTGGTAAGATTTTTTATCCGTGTCTTATCTTATATGTAAGCAGTACTTTCTAATATTTCTTCTCTTTTATGTTTTCTCTGATCACTGGCTTCTCTTGTATTTGGTAGATACATTCATTCAGAAGACAAAGAAACTGTACCAAGATACAAGAACTCAACGGAATGTTTCAAAGTTGAATGATGAACTCTATGAAGTTCACCAGATAATGACCCGCAATGTACAAGAAGTTCTTGGCGTTGGTGAAAAGTTGGATCGTAAGTGATTTTATCATCATTTTTCTTACCACTGCC
Source organism: Erythranthe guttata (assembly GCF_056151865.1). Classification (NCBI taxonomy): domain Eukaryota; kingdom Viridiplantae; phylum Streptophyta; class Magnoliopsida; order Lamiales; family Phrymaceae; genus Erythranthe; species Erythranthe guttata. The sequence goes on from NC_142536.1 coordinate 4,565,673, forward strand.
ATGAGTGCCACCACATTTTTTTTTTGAATTTTGGTTAAATAGATAACTTAGCCTCATACCTTACTTATGCTTGGTAGGCCTTATTTTCAAACCTAATTTCTGGAGCAATTGAAATTTCTATTTAGCTACTTAGTGCACCTTTCTAATTCTCATTAAAACTTGTATGGCTTGTTTCTTTTCATTTTGGGATTTTATATTTCCGCATCATTTCGAAGTTCATTTCTTTTCCACTTTTGAATATTTGATGATACATCTTCCACTGTCAACTTTTCCAGAGGTCAGTCAGATGTCCAGTCGCTTGACATCCGAGTCCCGCATATACGCAGATAAGGCAAAAGATTTGAACCGCCAGGTTGGTTGATTATATTTTCTGTCATGAGGGGTTCCGATTCACGAGTTCATTTATATTTTCAAAATATTATTTAAGCTTGTTTCCATCCTATGTCCAAGTACATTAAGCATGAGTGTAATGCTTCATCTAAGTTTTCAACCTTATTTTTGCCACTAAAGAAAAAAGCAAGTATTATTACAGAATTACACGAGGATCTTATAAGTGATTCATTGATCGTTGACTATAGGCTCTGATTCGGAAATGGGCACCTGTCGCTGTTGTTCTAGGAGTTGTCTTCTTCCTCCTCTGGGTCAAAAAGAAGATCTGGTGATTGTGCATCCATTTGCAGATGAAGGAGCTGTCTCAATTAACATTTTGTGCAGTGGCCTCTGGTTTCACATAATATGCCTTTCGACCTTTTCAAGGTTTACTTGCAAAATCTATTACAAAAACTACGTTTTTTGAGGATACAACAAACTAAGCCATAATGGATAAATATGAATATATGATCAAGAGGTAAAATGATATTACTGTGTCGTAAGAACCTGCTCGTACAGACTTTATAGACGGTCTATCTACTTACATGTTACTGTTTTGAACATCTTTAGCTACTACTTTGTTACTGTTTTGACAATAGTAAGTACAGGTTATATGCACTTTGTGATTTAGAGGTGTTGTGATTCAAGTTAGACTATGCTGCGGAATCTGTTATATTTGGTTTAAAGAAGTAATTACTTTTTGATGCTATAAATGATTTTCTGAAGCATTATAGTTAATATTTCTTGATGTTTAATTATGTAATACAAACCAATAAAAATGCAATTTTTGCAATACAAACAACTTCGATAAAGTGCATGTCAATTTCCTTCTAGTAAATAAAGAAATTCAAAACTATTTTGAAACCAGGTTAGCTACATGTTTTTGAGTTGTCGTGTCCTAGCTGCAACTAGAAACGTAACGAGCTCAAACCAAAAAGAATTAAAAAAAAAAATCATTTATACGACAACACCTACTTGCAATAACGGGGTTGAATTTGAAATTTTTAGCATACATAAATAAATCAGCATAATAAAACAGATGGGAAAAAAATGTCAGCTACTGAACTTCCATAATACAGATGTATTGAATTGTTGTTCATCACTTATCTACTAAGAGATAAGTGATGTATTGAATTGTTACAGAGAGCTGGCTAGTACTGAAGACGGTGTGGTGTGGGTATACTTGTTGCTGTAAATTCAAATTTCCGACCTCTTGTAAAAACTGCTGCTTCGCTGTGCACTGTGCAAATCAAGAATTCGGCCCATCCTCGAGATCCATCCCATATATTGTATAGTTTCGTTCGAATAATAGGAGTTCCTGTATATAAAACATTTTATGATAATCAGTTGGTTGAAATTTTGAACTAAAAATAATCAGCAGCTCACAATTTATGATAGTATGAACTCCTCTGAAAGAACATAATTTGCTAGCACACCTAAAGCGAACAAATAATATATACTTAGTTTTATGTGTTTTCATTGATCCACTTGATAATCAAGATAAATCAACTCATATTTCAACATGATAAACATATAATTCATGTTAGCACCATGCGTTTGGTCTACTGTCCTGAGTTCGTATCAGTTCGGGTGCGTGTCTGTGTGTAGTGCGTGAGTTGTAACAACAATTGTATATAACAAAAGAAGAATGTATAATTCATGGGAGCAGAAGACTATAAATTATAATCCCCTTCAATCACATAAATCGAATATCTTTAAATTAATTCTAAAATGCTTACCTGCAATTGATTCTGGCTGAATAAACGAAGAAAATCAGTTTCAGGAGAGGTGACTAGTTCAATTAACTCGTAATGCCTCTCCGGTGGGTCGCCAGATTCCATCAGTGAAACTGAGACCTACAGAAAGTCCACCAAAACATCAAATACGACTATAAAGCATGCTTTCTTCGCTTGAAAGGCTTACAGGAAATGGTGAAGCTATGCAATAAATAGCCCGATATATTCAATTTATCACAAAGGAATTACTTTAAGCAAAAAAATTCTTGCACATGCATACATCAAACTTACGGGGAGAAACACGTTACCTGCATGCATCGAAGAAAAATTTCCGGGATGCAACACCTGCGACAAAGTCCACGAACTATATATGTTGCTGGTCCTTCAAGAGAACCATCAGCAGTTGAATACCAAGCATCCAAGCGGGATATCTCCATTGTTACTCCTGCTTGAAATCGACTCAGCTCCCCTGATATAAGAGAGAATTTATTTTAGGTAAAAATCTTATATAGCAGAAAATTTTTATGTAGGTATTCCTAACCCCTGAAATTGCTGACGAAAGAAAAAATGAAACCAACCGTTGTGAACTTTCACTAAAACTGACACTCGGAGAGAACAAAAATAGTCGGGAGTAAAAAATCCTATATAACACCTAGTAACAAATAGCTTGCGGCACTCTTCAAGCCCGCTCGAACTGAAAAGTAATGAGATGTGAAAGTGCAAAGAACAGTGTATTCCACACACTCAGACTTAGTGCTGTTTAGGTAAAGACCTTTTTTGTTATGCACTACATACAATCAGTTAAACCCAAGTGCATATACCACATACTGATAATACGGCAATCACAGGTTATTTACCTTTGAAGCCAGCGGCCATGACATTAGCCAGAATTCCACCATCATTGAGATCATGTGGTCCAAGCCCATCACCCTCCATTGCTGAGCAGCGAAGGGCAACTTCAATGCAAGAACTGTCCTTTGAAGAGATAGAAACGTTCACCTGCAGATTCAGAATGATACTAATAGTTAGAAGATTAGACGACGAGAATTGGAGCTTGCATTGGCAGAGCAAATATAGACTAATGCATCAGGCAGTTTGATCGAAATTATATAACAAGAATTGGAACTTCTATGGAAAGAGCAAATACAGACTAAAGTCCCACATCAAGAGCTGACAAAGAGACTAGATTTCCAAGTCACAACTTAGATATAGATAGCCAAGTACTTGCAAACTGGACGTTAATGAATACCAATTCAATACAAGCAGTGTGTCGGAGAAAATTATATAATCCATGGTTTGGCTTGGCACAAAATATTATAGGATAAAACATCTTCAAATAACACTTCAATAAGAAAATGATCTACAAGGCAGTACTACAATACAGAGACAAGGAATTTTCAACTCTTTCTGTTATGTTAAGAAGGTTAAAATCACAAAATTTACCATCAATTCTCGATGCAGAACTTCTTCCTCGCTCACTGATGTGTAAAGGGCGCTTGTCAACGTCGTGCACAATGTAGCATCAGGAGACAAACACTCCCCAGAAGGTAGACTCAGAACTGCTGTAGCATGTAGTTCCAGGTATACAGGTTCCACCGATACATGTAAATGATCTTGAGTTGGGACCAGCCAGGGATTATCTTTTCCTAAAACAAGAACACGAGCATAAACATTTATCAGTATAAAAGCACCATATTGTGTTTTTTAGATGTCCAATTTTTTTGAAAACACATATCAACATGAGTTTAAGAGAAACAATACCCACTAACGGAGCAACAAGCAGTATAAAGACCAATCCCTTAATAACATCATCACAATGTTTATGGAATAAAATAACTTACTTTCTAGCAATAAAAGTGACGAATTAAGAGCTTCATGGGCTGCTGTAACTTCTAACTGTTTTTCTGCGGCGGACAGTTTATCGGGTGAAACCTCAGCATGTGCTAGTTCAATTTTTAACCAGTTGCGATATTTCGCATCACAAGAATAGTACTCATTCTGATCAATTGCAACAATGAATAAATGGAGTCAGCATAGAGATCATTATCTTTTCAATAAAAGCAAGACTGAATGTCAAAGGCATACCCAATCCTGAAACTCTTTCAAACTCTCAGCGACATCATGATCTTCGGTGGAAAGAAGAATTTCTGTTGGTTGTTTCAAAGGCTCAGCAAGTAAACTAAGCACTGTGTGAGCCCCAATAGGTACTGCAGGCACCCTCCACATTGAAATAAGAGCGAACTCTCGAAAGAGCAAATTGCTACAACAACAAAAACAGGTCCCAATTAAAAATAGACGAAGAGAAAACAGAACACAAAAGTACGGGTCAATAAAACTAGAAGAAAATAAAAGCAAATATCTGCCAGCCACAAAAGTAATACGATTAATTGAACTCCTAAATGAATAGAAAAGAGAAATCTAATTACCTATGCATTAATGCACGGAGAACGAGTTTTTCGGTAACAGCTTTAGCATCATTAATTGTGGAAGGAGGTGTAAAGCAGAGCCACTGAATAACCATAGCTTTCTGTAGGCTCTGCAAACGATGTTCTTCTGCAACATCAGATGACTTGTCGTGTTTCCCGACACCGATTTCTCGAGATCTTGACAAAATTCTGAACAAGAGGAAAATTTAAATGCATGAGCAGTACTCATACACAATGATTTAAACTTGCTGAAAAGAAGTGTTTAGAAGAGCAAGTCACCTCTCAATGATTTCTTCAAAACTGCCTTTGGATTCATCTTCCGGAGAAAATGGTAAATACTCAATAGCTGTTATAAACATCTTGTATCTGACATGCATACTATAGATGGAGAAAATGTAAGAAATAAGACAACACAATTTAATCTTGGAAACATGGCATGAGAATAACTGCAAAATAGATTGCCCCGATAAACTGCAAAACCAATCTTAACTACAAACCTGCTATTGAGCCTCAACTCCATCATATGTACAAATAGATCAATGCAGCGATGGCGCGCAAGCTGAGAAGCATAGAGGCCGACCAACTCCTCATTCTGCTTAGTGAAAAGAAACATTGCGTACCTGAAAGAGAATCCCAAATGAAGAGATAGCATTCACAACTACTACCAATGCATCCTCAAGAAACCCTCCAGTGGTACTCTAGCAAAACAAAGATCCACTTACATGTGAATAATGAAGTCACCAACCGTCGCCATCTTCTCTCTGTAAGTATCATTCATTTGATCATGAAGTAAGTGTCTAAGCACGAGAACTAAGTGAGCACCAAAGCGCATCATCTGTGGGTCACCATGAGGCCTGACAATAGGATGCATGTTGAACAAAATTATACATATCTATACTCAATGCGGATTATCTATTAATTTGTATTTTTGCATGCATTAATCTAATACCCACTTAGAATGGTGCATCCAGTTGCGATAAAAGACACCAAACTGCTGAAATACAATCAGAAAACAAACAGATAAAAGAGAACAATTATTTCATACCTGAAAATACTCCCATCATCTTCAGAAGGTGATATCCATGAATAGATGAGGTCGAGCAGGTGAGGAATGTCGCCTAACATAAGATTTATCTGTATGAATGTTTTTTTGTCAATGGCTCGCAACCAGTAAACTACAAACAAATAATATACAATATTGGAAAGTATGCCTTCCTAGAATTAAGTATGCTAAGCTTTCAAACAGAAGACCACATTGGCACATGATGACAGAGAAAGGAAGAGAAATAAGTTCAAAATATAATTGTTGTCATGCTTCAAAATTACAGTTAGCCGTCGGAGAGTAAAATTACCCCACTGCATGCTGAGGACAAAAATAAATCACATCCACAGATATAGATAGCATAGGGAAAGGTAAAAAAACAAGCATACACATGGTATGGCTTCTGTGTGTATCATCAGTCAACACTCAACAGCACAACATGCTAAATCTAAATTTGGGTCCTACATTTTCTTGTGTCCTACCCTTACATTAGTATAAGAATCATCAAAAAGACAAAACAACTAAATCTAAATTTGGGCTATTTTATCAAGAAAACAAGAATAAACATGTCAGTTAGTAAATCTAAATTCTAGGGTACAGTTACAAGCATAAAGTCAAAAACTGTCTACATTATTTCTATGTATATACGACCATCAGAACATCATTGATCGACAAGCATCGCATAGAAGTTAGTGACCGGAACGAATTTGATATTCCCAAGAGTAGATATTGAGGTAACAGAAATTATTACCTCAATTTGCCTTTGCTGCTCCTTGCATGATCGAGTAACAGCCTCGTGCACAGTGTCACTAAGTTGTGCACATGGTGGGTATACAAAATCAGTTGTCAATAATAATAGGGGAAAAAAATACATCGATGTGACACATGCTTACCTTGAATGAAGCTTCTGGAGAAGGGAAGAAAGATCCCTTGGTTGCTGATTCAGGACATGAAGCGGCCAACTATCTGGTCCACTCAGCTGAGACGCAAGATCTCCTTGCCCGGGACTTCTCTCGATTGCTTCTTCGAAACTCTTGAACTGTTCCAGTCCACCTGGTCTCAAGCGAGCTATTTCTATATCAACTTGGACATCAAGCCATGACTTGGCCATTGCCCAGCATGCGGACTGAGAAACAAACACAGATGGCATTGATAAAGCTTGAAGACACGAGGGATCAAAAAAAAAAACTCTATTGAATATAATATTGGAGGTATATCCACTCCTGCACCATTACCTCATACCAACATACAACAAGTCTAGTAACAAAAGTGTGTGTGTGTGTGTGTGAGTGTGTGTGTGTGTGTGTGTGAGTGTGTGTGTGTGTGTGTGTGTGTGTGTGTGTATGTGTGTGTGTGTGTGTGTGTGTGTGTGTGAGGTGTGTGTGTGTGTGTGTTAGAGGGAGAGAGAGAGAGAGAGATGTGAAGAGCAAGGTTCTCAAAAGCAATTCTTAATCAGAAGCATATAGAGACTTTATGGATATTGGCTAAAACAACCAGACCAGGAAGGCAAGCTCAAGGATTCCAGATTTCAAAGAGTAGCTTCAGTAAATAGTTCTGCTTGAGGACATATTGGACGTGGGATTTAAGTTATTCTTAAAGTATAATAAACCTAAAACATGGCTCCATTGTAATAGTTTCCTAATGAAAAAAGATATTGTGAGAGTCAGGTCAACAATATCTTATCATGCAGCCACTGAAGTCTTTATTATCAACTGCTGGCTGTCAATGTACGAGTATTCAAACATTTTGGACATGCAGATTCAATTATGTCAAGAAAAGCTGGAATTTCCAAATATTCAGTATTTCACTCACAAGACAGAGCACAGCTGGACGGTAAACAAGATATGAACTTTGCAAAACTAGATCATCAAACAATCCTGCAATACCGCGTTGTACTTCGAAACTAGAACTTACGATAGGTGTTTTTAAAATTACCAATCAATTTATAATTCTAACTATAGATAACTTATGAGAAGGAACATAACAATTAGTAATAAACTTAAATTTACAAGTTAATGAGCGTGAAATCATGAAGAAATCATGAATGATAGCAAATAAACTGTGATTATTGACAACTACATAGCAAACTTACTTCCGTTGGAACAATAAGTCCCCATTTTCAAAAGATAACTAAGCCAAATATATTATACTAAAGCAAATTTCATGATTAAGAGAGACAAACACACCTCCCAGTCCGTACAAACTGGAAGAAGGCGCTTCAAATTGCTGCATTGAGCTGCATATACTGCACTTTCATATTTTCCCCCGTCTTGCTCAGCAATTTTCTCCAATAAAACAAGAAATCAAAGAAAAAAAGTCAGTTCAGAATACAACAAAAACATCAACAATGCATTAGCAAAACAAATCCAAAAAAATAGAGAAATTTATTATGCCATGATTCTCAGCACTCTTATGAAGCAGGCCAACCAGTAAATCTGGATGGCCTCGGAGAAAAGAAATACGGGACCAAGCATTAGAATGTATAGAAGCAACTATAGCATTGAAGAAAAGTGTTCAGTTTATTCAGTATATGCATCTCGTCTACCCAAGCTGTAAGACTGAAAGAAACTTCAACTAACTTTCTCTTTTACTTACTTCAGATGCACAATAGGATGCCCATTTCCAAAGATGCCATTGATGACCAACTCCACTTTCTAGTTCGATGGCCTGCAGCACTCTGTTCTTGCCATTTTCCTCCAAGGCTTCAAGAGATGGGAACAAATTGGAACCACCAAAGGGACATAAACTCGCAGCTCTCCATGGCTACCAAAGCAAAGTTGCCATCCAGTCACGAGAACATCTGATTTTTCATTTCTGAAGGCATTGCGGAACAAAGAAAGAATATAACATAAACCTATCAAACTATAACAGATCCCCATACCTGTCCCGCAGACCGGCAAAGATTACATGCCTCTTCTAGTCTTCCAGCTCTAAGAAGAGTCCAGACATCCTCTAAAAGAGATTCATCTTGTTTCTGTTATAAAAAGAATATTCCTTTCAATATAAGTGAGAATCAGCATGCAACAGCCAGTTAGCAATAGATATAGTGCTTATACTGCAAACGACTCTGCTAAAATACAATAGATATAGTGCTTATACTGCAAACGACTCTGCTAAATATTTTTCTGGCCTAGCCTCAAAAGGAAGCAAAGTAGGACTATGTTTCTGTTCAAAGACAGCAATAGGCACGTAAAAACAAGCATTAATAGCAGAGTTTATGAAAAACAATCAAAGACATTAAGCAACTAAAGAGTAACCAGAAATTTTTAGGAGATGGCGGATGAAGTAAGTCAAAGCTAAATGGTGGCCATTATTGAAATCATTATGCAAGTACCAGAATTTTCCTGCTGAGGGACTACCTTGTCATCAGGCAGCTGCTGAGTACGTTCACGTGTTGGAGCATCAAAATCCAAGTGATGAATAGTCTTGGTATTTGAGGCGCCTCCCGTAAGATGTCGTTGAGTATGATGCCAAACTCCAGAGCTCGGGAGGTAAGAGCCCACATGAGACCCTCTGAACTGAAGGATAAAGATTAAAAAGAAATAAGTTTTGGGGTTATAATTATTTGCGAGAAAATCTTCTGAAGCCACACTAGGACTACAAGAGGAGATGCAATCCACGGAACTTAGTTATCTGACTTTTACATTCTAACTAATTTTATTGGTCAGCAATCTTAGCTTGAGCATGAAGCTTTTGTTTTCATTTATTCTCTGGTAAATCCACATTATCATCAACCATAGAGGAACATCAATGAGGTCATTCTATTATAAACTCACAAGCTCTGGTCTTAAGAAACCCTAGTATGTCTCCATTGTTCACAGGTTTTACACTTTGCCACCTCAAAATCAGTGCCGGCTATTCCACCGAGATCCTCTCACATGAGTAGCACATGTCCTCGTTGTTGCACTTTCCATCTAATCTTTGCACTATCCATCATTTTACCATCTTTTATAAAATATAAAACCGCATGCCCAAATGTTAAAAAAAACCGTCATTCTGATCGCGGATTAGATATTTTAGGGAATCTTAAAAGTTAATAATAAGCATACTGATCTTTCGTTGAAAAATGTTCCAAACACATCCTATATTTGAAGGCCTAGAAACAAAGATCTAAGTATGTCGACAATTGTCCAAGTATTTACCCTGTCTTTATATGCTAAATAATACAATTAAAAGCACCATAATTAGCTACTCACAGAAAAAGAGGCATTCCAACAAGTTAATGAACTTGGCATTACATGTCTACAGGATATATATTTCAAGATCAATACAGGTTATACAGGCCTAAATTAGTCTCGCTCACATTGTTACATATATCGTAGCATCAGGGTAGTAATAAAGCATCATAAGCAAGTATAATAAACTCAATCCAAACAGTACATATCACCTTAATACTACTACATTGTTTTGTTGACGATGTCGGGTAAATTTTCAATTGCATTATTTTCCCTGGTAAGGAGCAAACATATTTCATGACCAACCTCAATCACACTCCTAGCTTCTAAACACATCCAATAAGAAAGACAGGGCAGGTCAAATACACTATTGGGGTATAACACTAGCAAACAATGATGCAACATGCAATTTTTTCCAGAGGCTAGTCCATTTGAGACGATGACGCATCAACAAAATGTATAAATCAACAGTTACTGTGTACCAATTTAAAACAGGAAAGTATAAATGATTGTATTCCATTCATTATGTGGTAAAACCGAGAAAAGATTGAACCCTTTACCTTATTATCCAAATCCAGTGCTTTGGATGCTAATCCTTCAAGCCACTGAACAATTCTGAGGCATAATTGTGCTGTATGAGCTGTATTATTTTCTGCTGCAACAAACTGGCAGGCCTCCAAATGTGAAGTTGTTGGGAACTGTCGTAAAGCATTTGATTCGGATTTGATATTTTAACACAATATCGACAACAAAGAGTATGTGAGAACTGTATTAAGGCTCCAGAGACAGGAATAATTAATAACAAATATTCAAACCAAATCCAGCTATGTTATATATGATGCTGATAAACTAATACATATAATCACCAGGATTAGATCTTCGGGGACATCTCCATTTCCTGTCAGAATATAAAGTAAGACTTTAGCCTCAAAACTTATATTTCAGAAAGATCAAAAGTAAATGAAACGACCAATACACAGCAAAATATAAGGTTATACAGGATTCATTTATTGAGGATGTAAAACTTTATAGACAAGTTGCAATGCATTTAATCTTATCTAAAATTTGATTGCTATGTAACATATGTCACAACTTGATGTGAAAAGTCATTATGTTTGGGTTGGGGCTTTAAGCCCATGGTGAAACATGGGCCAGAATTTTAACCAAACATATGAAGGATTTTTAGTCCAAACTCAACTCCTATGGTCACATAATTCTAATTACAAATATTACAGAATACAAGCCTTGAGGAACTCCACTTATCATGCTGTGAGCAAACTAATTTTTCGAAGAAATACTTGCACAAATAGATAAACAAACGTTCCACTTTATAACTAGAACTACTATAAGAATAAAATCTATTACTTTGGTAAAATATATATCACCTTTTCCGTATAGGTACCATAAAAGAGACCAGGTAGCAGCTTCATCAAGCAAGAGCCGAGCTTTCTGCCTCATTAATTTATCTTCAACAATTCTATATCTCTCATTGGCCCCATATCTGCACCAAAATTGGCAAAAATGTAGCCAATTGTTAGATTGACCCTATAACCAATTACTCTGTCTGAACATTCTTTAAAATGAGACCGAAACCGATACTGGAAAATGAGACAGCAATAACGCCACTATGAATCCTTTAAGAAGGAAAAGAGTTGCCTTTGTTTTTGTTATTGCTTGGTAGTTAATATGATCCTTCCTCTCTTCTTTAGGTTCTTATATGATCTCCTAGCAGTTAGTCAGAATGTGTATACCATGGTGCATCACATAATCAAATTTTACATTAAAAGAAATTGAAAGTTATAGAGCACAGTCAAGGAAGTGCAGTACATTTTTTTTACTATTTGCTCATCTTAAAAGTACTAGATAGTTCAACTTGAAGCTGAAACCTTAATCAGTTGCCCTTTTGGTGATGAAAATTGCAGTTCATAGAGCATGTGCTTGACTAGTTCCTATACAGCATGAACTCATCCAGATAACAAGAAAATCAATCTAACAGCAGATAAATGGATACTGATGATAGAAGTATTCAAGCCAATACCTAATTGACTCTGAAACACTGCGGCATGAACTCTCAAATCGTAGTATCAGATCAGGGATATGCATCAACCCTGTAGTATATAAACAATAAACTGCGAAGTCAAATCCTGAAATAAACTGATAATTGATGGAAACTGAATCAAAAGCTGGAACCAAGGATTGACTTAATCTCCAAATTGGAAGTCTCCCGGCTTCGTGTAGTAAAAAAGGGTTGAGTCAGTCTCAACAGAAGATCTTCTGATGCAGAATGAAATATTTGTGCATTCACCAGGATGAGAAGAAATAATAAAGCAATGCAGCGATGAAATTTTGTCATCCATCACGAGGAGAAAAAATAACAACTATGACTCGTGGATGCATGTAGACAATGTAGGCAACTACTTTTCCAACTCGCTTACATGAAATAGTAATTTGTAAACTAAACCATTCTACTGCTTCTTGTGAGCATATCTTAAGCCCCACGAAAGAGCCACTTGTTGCAATATGTCCATCATTTATTTAACTGACTATTAAATCTACCTTTTAGAAAATTCATGAGATAAATGCAACTGACTATTGTTCAAATATTAGTGATGAACAAGATAAGGTAATTAGAAGTATTTGTGGTTGACTATTTGAAGTTAAGGATTCAATAGAAGGCTTCCCATAGAAGAAACTTTCCATACTCATATGCGAACAATCACAAAAAAACCTGTATGCAGTGCCTACCCTAATGAACGGGATACATATTGATAGCTCTGCTGCTCTATTAATGGTTTTCTGACATCTATGACCCACAAATCAATTGAATTATCTGTCTCGTCTTATCCCGCAATAGCTAACTGGGGAACTTGAAAATTAATTTATCACAAGCAATATCAGAAGAAAAGTTCCAGAAAGTAACTATGACTACTAAATCATCCTAACTTCAGTCTAATACAGTTCAGTTTAAGAGGCAAATTTGAAACGTTGGTGTCTGCAAAAATTGCAACATATGATCAGAAGAAGAATAAAAATATTAGCGGAGTAGCATTATTTAAGCACCTTGCAGACCAGAATCCAGTAGAGAAGCAAATAAAGAGAAAGTAGTATCTGCACTTTCAATTTGCTCATGCTCTTCCTGCTTACAGACCTTTAAGGATTCACTACCCCTCCTGCGTATTGTATCAGCATCACTATATACTCCAAGACCGTCGAGAGATTCTCTCATTTTAGAAGCAGAGTCAAAATGTGTTTCCCCAAAATCTGCATCGAAACTCTCAACCTCGTGTTTTATATTTTCGAGAAAGAGTGCAGCGTTACTAAATCTTGAGGCCGAACTATCATGGTGAGGGGACAGACTTGAACCCGGATTTCTTTTCCTGCACACGTTAAATTCGCTTAAATGTTAGGGCCATGATTTTAACTCATGTATTCAATTACACAAGATTCACAAACTAGAGCATTCTCACCCAAAATCGCAATAAACAAAAAACAAAAACAAAACTAAAAAGAATTCCAACAATCAGAAAAATTAAGTGTAGCCGAGAACTTAGTTCATGTACGATATTAAACAATACAAAAAAAAAATAAAAAAAAATAGCCAACCCTTGATACAATTGACGGTGAATTTACGATTCCTCAAAGTAGATACTAAAAACTATAACCATACGAATTAAGAAATTTAAATTATAAACATAATAATGCAGACGATTGATAAAAAAATTGGAAGTTTATTGTGCGATATAGAATCAAATAAATACCCGTATCGGCGGAAGCGCTCTCTGCTGCTGAGGTCCTCGGGATCAAAGTAGCTGGGAGAAGTATCCATATCCACATCCATGGCAAGATGAAGAAAGAGTTGAGATTCAGTGGTGTGTGTGTGTGTGTGTGTGTTTGGATTTTCAAGGTTTTAGGGTTTATTAACAGGCGGGAAGGTTTTTAGTGTTAGTGTTAGTATGTGTGTTTTAATTGCGGGCATTTAAAAGGGGTAAAGGAAAAATACGTTGTGAATGGCCTAAACTAATCAAATTATACAGATTGCAATTATATTTATATTGGAGAGGGAAATTATACGTATTGCAAATTTGCAATTAAACCAAAATACATACACATTAATTATTACACGAAGAAAACTTATAAGACCTTTTTTATAAAAATTTTAAAGTATCTTAAAAAATGTTGTTGGATAATTTAAAAAAAAAAATCCTTAAAAGTACATTATATAGTTTGTAAATTTATTTTTCAAACACTTTAAAATTTTATTCTTCGTTATGTGAGAGACGTGTCTTGGTGATTCTTTTGCCTATTGAGATAAAAAAATAAAAAAAATAAAAAAATTGTTGTTCATGATTTGATTTTTTTTTTTTTTAACAGGTTTCATGATTTGATTTGTTGAAATGAAATTGTTTTCTTTTCAAAAAAGAAGAAAAAATAATTTTAAAAATAAGACTCAACAGCTTATCAGATCTTAACCTATTTTATCGGATGTAATAATTTATCAGTTGTTTGAAATAAGTTCATTCAAACGGACTCTTATAGCATCTCCAACCGGTTTCACCATTTTTTCACCAAATCTCATTTATGGTGGTGAAAAAATGGGTTCATCTCCCACCGGTAGCACACAATTTTACTCTTCCACCATTTTTAGTGTAAAAATGGTGGTTTTGGTCTCCAATGGGTATCACCAAAATTTAGACCAAATATTAAAATAATAATATTTCACCATTTCACCACTTATAGGAAATGGAATTTGGTTTGGTCTCCAATGGCATTTCACCATATATACCCCAAAACTATAAATTTAATGTTAATCGTAATTTTATAATATTTTATTTCCTAAATATTAATTATAGATCCAATGCTAAGTAATAAATTTTCTAAACTAAATAATTTAAAAATTATGTTATTAATTTTAAAAAATTGTCTAAACATGAAATAACATGAACTCAAATTATTTTAAATATAATAAAATCATACATAAACAATAATCTCATAAATTATTGCATAAATAAAATATTACAACATAAATCAATTTGAAATCATAAAAAAAATCTCATTCACCATTATTATCATCATCATCACCATCATAATCTTCAACATCACCGATTTGAGCATGTTTATCCCACAAGTGTGCTACCAGTCTCCTTCTTAATTCATTGTGTTTTCCTTGATTTATCAGATTTCGATGTCGACCAAGAAAACTAACATATGCCGTATTATTAAAATCTCTCAAAAGCTCAACAGGCGGGATAGATGACGAACTTTCATAGTCAAGGTTTGTGGAAAATTGAGTATCATCAAAAATATAAGCGTTTCTATATCCACTGCGTTCTTCCTCAACTATCATATTGTGCAGAATAATGCATGCAAACATGACTTCGTGTAAGTCTTCTTTCTTCCAGAATCGAGCCGCTCCTCTAATAATTGCAAATCGAGCTTGAAGAACTCCAAATGTCCGTTCCACATCTTTGCGATACGATTCATGTTTTTGTACAAAATATTTCTCTTCGGCACATTTGGGTACACTAATGGCTTGTACTAAAGTTGACCATTTAGGATAAATACCATCAGCCAAATAATAACCAACGTTATAGTTCTTACCTTTGATCGAATAATTAGCTGGTGCAGATGTACCAACTGTCAATGCTTGAAACAAAGTTGATTTTTGTAGGACATTAATATCGTTATTTGTACAACAACAACTATGACAACAGAGACTATTAAGTACGGCATGAGAACTTAAATAAGCAGTTCATGATGATTTAAATTTATATAATTTGTGTTATTGTTTATCATGTTTTGTTATCATGTTATGTTGTTTGTTATTTTATGAGCTATGTATTTAAATTTAAATGTCCCGTCATGTATTTCATCAATTAAAAAGTGTTTTGTTAATCATTCTATTGTTGCTTATTGTATTTTATTAATAGCAATTAGCGTATTAATTAAGTAAAGAAATGAACTAATAAACATTGATACCAACAAAATAAATAAATTAATTAAAATAAGCATATTTATAGTTTTAGAATTAATGTTTTGTTAATAATAACAAATGTATTTATATTTTAAAAACTAATTTAATAATTAATACCAATGTATTTACGATAAATATGCTAATAAGTTGGTAAGCGGGTGCAATTAGTTAAAATAGTCATTTTATATGGTACTTAATAAAATGGTGTTAATTACGTCAAATCCTATTTTTATCTCTATATTTGGTAGGAAAAATAGGATTTGGTGGAAAAAATAGGAAAATGGTGGACCGGTGGGAGATGAAAATTCCTTCACCAAAAAATTTGGTAGAAAAATAGGATTTGAGTATTTGGTGATATGGGGGTTGACCACTGTGGGAGGCTAAAACCAAATCTCTATAATTTTAGGTGTAATGGTGATATAGGAATTTTAGGTGGGAGACTAAAAACACCTAAATTAGATGAAAAAATGGTGTTATGGTGTCCGGTCGGAGATGCTCTTAGTACACTTCTTCTTCACTATAATACAGATTTATTCAATGCACCCACTGTTAGTAACGGAGGGAGTTCTTTTTTTCTTAACAAATATTATTATTTATATTATTATAATAAAAATAATAACTAAAAAGAACTTGCAGTCTTCCAACCCTTTGAAATATCAACACCATAAACAAAGTCAACACAATAAACATGAAAATTATGAACACCACTTGCACTGCAGGGCTCCTCCAGCTTGAAAGAAAAAGAAAAAAAAAAAAAAGTTTGCTCA
This sequence comes from Erythranthe guttata, assembly GCF_056151865.1. Lineage (NCBI taxonomy): Eukaryota > Viridiplantae > Streptophyta > Magnoliopsida > Lamiales > Phrymaceae > Erythranthe > Erythranthe guttata. The sequence continues at coordinate 4,582,159 of NC_142536.1, forward strand.
AAGACAACAAAACTAAATTCCTAAATTCAAAAAAAAAAAAAAGAAAAAAAAAAAAAAAGGTAGCATACATGGACATGAGATACACACACAACGAAGAATATATTAAGGTTACAAAGCTCTTCTCAAAAAAGAAAAAAAGAAAAAAAAATTAAGTTACAAAGCAATCCCAGAAACAGCAAATGAAAAACATCCTAGAAAATTCCCGGAAAGGAAAAAAAAAAAAAAAGAAAATTCCAACTCGAATATTGATAAATTACTGGTAGTACATGAGCTGTTGAGCTGCAGCAACGTTGGGGTAACCACCATCATAAATAGCCTGACTAGCGCCGGCCCCCATTCCCATAGACACTTGCTTCATAGGATGTTGCCCCTGGTGATGCATAAGGGGGTGTACGGCCCCCATCTTGCTCATTGCCAGCTGGCGCTCGTACGCCAAAAGATCCCCGGCAGAAACTCCGGGCATGGGTCCCGGTGCAGGTGGCACGAGTGGGTTCGAGCTTGTTCCAGGTGGGGTCGGTTTGTTACCCCAAGAGCACTGTGAAAAACAAAACCATACACTTCTTTATTACGTACTAAAGAGTCGAGCGAAATATGTAGTTAATTACACAAATAGAATGGAACAAGGACAAACCTTAATTTGTTTACCATAGAGATATGACTGAGCATTTCCCATTGAAATAGCCATGGCAGCCTCTGCGTGGGTGCTGTACCTCACAAAGCCGAATCCTTTGTCACGCTGGATTCGAACTTCCTCGATCGATCCAGCACCGAGTGCATGGAAGTGGCGATGGAGATCGACCTGGCTTATCTGGCAGATCATATTCACATAAGAGTTGTCGTCAAATTAGCCGAATCCATTTAGGAACATTGTTGAAAAGGTTATTAGGATTGTATAATACTAGGGGTTCAATTTGTACTACATATTCTTCGTAAGATTGATCAAGAGTCAAACCTTACTATATTGTCAACCAAGTCCTATCCTAGTTCTCAAACGAAGGACTAAGAAGATTTCTCTTCTTTTTTTTTCCTTTTTTTTATTCTCTATATCGACTTGGTAGAAGAAATATGATAGTAAGGCATAAGGAAAGAAGACTTACTTCTGGAGCAAGATTGCCAACATATACAGTGGTGTATTGAGGGTTATTCTCAGGAGCATCAATATTTGCTGCCTCCTTTACATCTTCTGTAAAAGCAATAGTCTCCATCAGTATTTATGACACCCACAGTTACATTATAACTTGACCATAACAAAAAATCGTAAAAGCTTCAGAAGTCTACCGCATCCGATAGATTTTAAAAAATAATCTATGTTATTGCAGAATCCAAAAACAACTAATAGATTATGATACATTTTTCTTGCTAACCATGATTTCATCCTCATAATTTTCAAAGTTACTTTTATATTTTCCGTCCAACCTACTACTCACCAGACGAGCCACCTGTAAGTTCCAATACACTTTTAGCATCTGAACTCTGTTTCTCGTCACTAGTACCAGCACCTTTTGTGGCCCAGTTGCAGCGTATCTGTCTGCTGCCAAGCCATTTTCCTGCGAAATCAACAGATAAAGCAATCATATAACTCTGAGCAAGAAAACTTCTTTTCGTTAACATTTAATGTAACCCAAAGTATTCTCACCAGTCAAGTCGTTTATTGCGCCTTGAGCCTCCTGGGGGAAAGAAAAAAAAAACATGATGCATGCCAAAGAAATAGCAGTTTGAAAAGAAAATTCAGATATAACTCACTGAAACATACCTGCTGGTTCCGGAAAGAGACAAATCCGAAACCCCTGGAACGCCCGGTCTTTTGATCCCACATAACCCTTGCATCACTAAAACCAAATTCGAGATAATCAGCACCCAAACTAAATCATACACACACATGTAAACACCATAATTATTTTAATATAAACAAGCGACATATAAGTTCGCAAAAAGAGACTGAGAGAGCGAGATACTTACGAACAGCTGGGATAAACAGAAAAGCAAGCATACAACATAGCATCCGTAACCTCTGGACTCAGATCACCGACAAAAATGTTGAAGTGACCTGCATAAGAAATAATGAGACAGAATCAGTTGAAATGCGAGGATATAAGCTAAATCAAATAACTGTGGCACGTTTGAAAACATTAATGTATATGCCCACCCGATGTGTCCTCTCTTTGACCAGTGGCATAAGCCCAGTTAACCTTGATAGGCTGCCCAAACCTGGCATTCAGAAAAATATAAGATTACTCTGATTTACACATGAATGTAAGATCACATTTCGATGATTAATACTCACAGATGCCTTCCATTGAGGGACAGTATTGCAAGTGCAGCAGATCTACGATCAAAGTAATGAATAAATCCATAGGATGACTGCATAAATCACAAAACGAGATGATGTCAGCATACAGAATCTACAGAATAAATATTGACGATAACAAGAATAACTACTATAACTTCCACCTTATCTTTTTTAACTAGCTTACACCCCTCCACAGGACCCGTACTTGCAAAAACTTCTTGAAGAAGTGGTTCGGTCACCTGTGGGTGAATGTTCCCAGCATACCTGCATTATCTCAAAAATAAAAAACCTAGAAGATTGAAAAGAAGAAAAAAAACAAAGAAAATAAATGAATTTATAAGATATGGTATCATACAAATAAGCAAGAGACAGTCACATAGAGAATGTCGGAAGGAAATTAACAACATGAAAACAAAGATGTACATGAATACACCACTGTACACAAATATTGAAATTGGTAAGTAAATAGTTGGGCAGGACATGAAGCAAAATTTTGGTGCCAAGACTTGCACAAGTCATCAACTATGAGTTGAGACTTAAAATAGAATACATACCAGCTGAATACAGCTTGAAGCAAAAAAAAAAAAAAAAGAAGAAAAATAGCATATAAATTGTTCAAAAAACACTCACACACTACGACATGTACTTGGATCAAATCCAGGAGGCAGATTTCCACTTGGGATTGGCTCAATCTGCAAAATTTAAAAAAAAAATGAAAAGAAATAAATAAATAAATAAAAACAAAGAATAAAATTGGAGGAGAAAAGACCCATTTACACAGTATTGGTGTTGAACTACCATTGAAATGGAATAAAAAGCTGGAGAAATCAAAAGTTGATTTGTTCTACTTAACAAAATTATACAACTAGAACATCCAAAAAATTCAGAAATGACACCACTTGCTGGCTATAAATCAATCTTCATCATGGAACAAATGCCATTTACTTTTCGAAAACTGGTAAGTGTCGTTCCCTAGGTACAAATTATGTCTGTCTTAGACTCCCAACCGACATTATGTTCAAATCTTACCCACGCAAAATGTGCTTAAAAAGGTTCCAACACTTAAACAAACATATCTTATTGAATCATGGCAAAGAACCTATACGAGGGAAGCAATGTTCAGGATATGTTTTCGAGTCAAAGGTGTTCTCCTTCTAATTGTAATTTATAACTAGTTGCTACCAGTTTAGTTGACCACGCCCATCTCCAATTCAGTGCAAAGGCTCTGTGTCTTTTGTTTTCATTTTAATATTTCTTTAGGGGGTCTGGGTCTCTGTTGATGATGCAGAAACTATTTTCCTTTTATGCAGCAATCAATCTCTTGCTGGCAAGTTACTAGCTTACACAACCAAAAATGAAAAAAAAAACATCTCCAAATAAATTTCATAATTTTGCTCTCTTTTCTCTCTCGAACACCAGACCTATCCATCTAGATAAAATTATATCATGTTGTTCACAACATTTATTTTCCATTATTCTCCTAATTCAGGGAGCACCACTTTCTAGAAGCCTCCGTTACATTTTAAACTGAACACAAATAGCTCGAAGTAAACATCACGCTTGTGTACCTCCACAGAATTGAGCATAACAGACAAACAACTGTAATGCAAAAGCTATTCTAAGGTCACTATGTACTTTATCATGTAAAATTTCCAAGATTCCTATTTTACGAATTTTTAAGGTAAAAGAACATAATTTGGACATAAAAACATTTCCTCTAAAGGCTCTTCACTATTTTGTACAATATAGGAAAAGCAGGTATTAATAGAAAACAAAAATCCACGACAATCCACAACACGCTGTTAAACCATCTGCAGTTCGATAAACTGATCACTAATGAAACGGAACCAAAAATCGGTGGACCCAATGTCCAGAAAACACAACACACAATCAACCAGCCAAAAACTCAACCTCAAGACAGACAAAAAATCCCATACTTGAAAAATAAAACGTAAAATTGCCCAATTAAGGCCAGCAGCACTTCGGAAAAGTTTCGGCACGAAAATAGAACAAATAAATTCATAAATATATCAACACCTCCAGCATACCAAATACGAACAGATAATTTATAAATCATCGCGTCGCTTCAACCAGAATTAGAATAAAATTAAATTACATAAAAAAAAAAACATATAACAAAAAAAATAAAAATAAAAATAAAACCGAACCTGCGGAGCAGCTAAGAGGCCAGGGTGATAAAGTGACTGTTGTTGAAGGAGAGCTTGCTGCATCAAAGCCTGCTGTTGCTGCTGCTTCAGTCTCTGATTCTGCATTTTCGATTCAATTTAACTGAAGAAACCGATCCAAATAAATTGATCGAAAAAAAAAAGGATTCTCTACGATTAGGGTTTGTAGAGCGAGGGAAAAAGCGAACAAAGGAAAGAAAAATGAAGGGGGGGGGGAGAAAATGAAGAAGGAAAAAAAAAAAAAAGACAAAAAAGAAAATTGCCTCGCAGAAAGGGGGAGAATTAATTGGATTTGTTAGGCCTATTTATATCTCGTTCAGATGCTTGTGGGTCCCACTGTCACGCGGTAATAAACAGTGAGGTGTGGATTTAAATGGGCTTTGCTCGGTAGGCCCATCATTTCTATCGCAATATAATTTTTTGCGTGGTTATTATTTTGGTAATAATTATTTAAAGCACGTATTTTGTTAATTATTTATGATTTTATATTATTTTCATATAATTATTTTAGATTATGAATCTTTATACTTATGTAAATTATTTGTAGAAATCGTGTATGGTTGTGTTTCCTAAAGATCGATTTCTTTACGGGTTTGAAAGAGCGTATCTCGTGCATATATAAGTCAAATAAATTAATGAGTTTTTAATATTTTTTTAATAAGTCATATATAATGTATAATGTAAATCTAAACTATTGAAATCTTGTTTGTAGGTCCTCATAGATGTAAGTCACTCTTGTATACCAACCACTTTAATTTTTACGTGTTATTTATTCTGCATTTAGTAGTTATAATATGTATATACACAAGAATTATAGTTGCAACATACTATTGTTCTAACAAGTAAATTATTACAACTAAGTAAAGATTGATTTCTATATGCATATAAATCAACTTTAAATTAAAAGTACTATAGTAATTTTCTTCTATTATGGATTTATTTTTCTAATAACTGTGTGTATGATATAGGTTTGTTTTATACTAACACATTCTTAAGAAGTTTTCTTTGGAGTTCATATAATGACTTAAGCGCCGGATAATTTTTATCGGGACTAAGCTCCGAACGCTAACGCTTGTTTATGACTCGTATAATGATTCACGCACATATTCGATTTGTTCATCTCTTAAGAAGATTTGACGTGAATCAAATATATCTTATTCACGACCGCATCAAATAACAAAACGATATAGATCTAATTGCACATTAATTTGGCCGTATAATAATTAATACTCCTTAAAAAATACAAAAAAAAAAAATATACGTGATAATTTTCAGATAATAAGAAGCAATTGTTATAAGTTGAGGTCGAAATGTTCATCTCCCTTGGAAGAAGAGGCTGGCTGTTCTTGAAGTTGATAAGGCCCTCTAGCAGCAGCTCTATAACAACAGATGTAATTAACAATAAATTAAAAAAAAAAATAGATGTAACAATAGGATAAATTAGGGCAACTCCTGAGGTAATGTGAGATTACGAAAAAAATCATTTTTATTTGGGTAATTGCAACCACCCTCAACTATGAATCTTCTTCATCCTTATAGTGTCAAATTCAACATAATTTTCCAGATTTCGTGAATGTTCTCTAGTTTGTACTCATTTTGTGCAAAAATGCAGTTTATGATGCACCACAATCTAATATTTACAAGTCAAGAGACACAATCTTATGATCATTTTGTTCCAAAATGTGGGGCTCGAATAGTGTAAAACGGGTACAAACTGAAGAATATTCCACATAATTTAGAACGTTCCACTAAATTTGACAGTACAAGGATGGACGTGTAAGAAAATTACTAGTTGAGAGGGTGGTTGTAATTATTCAAATTATAAAGAATTTTTTTTTTTAATTTAATATTACCTCAACGGTAGCTGTAATTTACGGTAAAATAAATAAATTAATTAATTAAATGAAAGGGTAAAAGTTACATACCGATCTTTCCTCTTCCCGAGAAACCGATGAAGTGATGATCTTCTCGCAATAGGCAGATCTGTAAAAAGAAAATGAAACAAAAACAAAAATAAAAAATCACTAAATATTTGTTTTAAATTGAAAAAAAAAAACACTTTATAATAAAAAAATGCTAGAATAATTTATAATTATCAATATAATTAATCACCGGAATCATTAGCCTCAGGCAGCGTAGAACCCCGGTTCTCCACCGGCGGCACCTCAGCCGCCCCACCACTCGCGGTGTTCGACGTAATGCCAACACCAGCCGCCTTACGGGAACCAGGCCGCGGCGGAAGCTGGCTCTCTCCCGGAGTAGAAGTCTCGGCAGCACCGCCGGAGCTCGGTTTGGCCCACGATGTGTTCGACAAAATGCCGCTGCCACCACCATTTGCAGCAAACGCCACGAGTTCTTCAGCCTTCTCAGCCGGATAATCGTCAAACACCAAAACCCCGCCGGAGTAGAAAATCGTCAACTGGCCGGCAGCTGCGGAATCCGTCGGTGCCGCCGCATCTTTGCTGCAATTTATCAAATAATCAAATATTATATTCAGTCGAAATAGATTGAAGAAATCTATATAGTGAGAGAAAGAAAGAACCTTGTGAATTCGTGACAAAAAGATCCTTGCTTCACTGAAATCCAGCCAAAGAAAATAAATTCATTTCCCAAAATAAAAAAATAAAAATAAAAAAATTGAAAATTTTCAACATATCTAAGCCAAAATTAGGCAGATCTATCAAATTCAATGTATTATACTCACACTAAGTTACCAAACGAGTCGTTTAGTCACCATGATTTAATATTCCTCCATAAAAAAAAAATTGTCGGACCAGGGGATTGGGCTACGAGGGCGAGAGATTTTGCCTTTTAATGCAAGAAACTGTGCAATTTTGAAACTTGTAAAATTTCACACATATGGAATAGTAGACGGAATATGTTGTTATAGATGCTACACTAAAGTACATCGCACAATTTTACGTCGTAGATCAGATCTACACCCAATCATGCACATACATGTGGATCCGTGCAAAATAAGTAATTATCAGTTATACGCAATAAAATTCATTAGGTAGGATCAAACAAACCGCAAGACTATTAAGACGAAAATCGAATAAAGACACGAGATTGATCGAGAACCTAATTTACCTATGTTTTCGAGGCTCTCGATTTTTCCACCAATTTCAAGATTCAAATCTCTAAGACTTCCTTTATCCTTGATATACTGGCTCAAAAGATTGCATGTTTGTGCAAAATTGGACTTCTCCGGCAGCTTTCCTCGCCTCCGGTCGCCGGAAAGATGTCTGAAACCCGACATGCTCGCCGGAAAAGAAAGAAAATATGAGAAAGAGAAAGAGAAAGAATTATTTTTATGTTAAGTGAAGTTGGAGAATTTTGCAGTGGAATGGGAATAAAAAAAAGGGGGGGGGGCGGGGGGGCGAACATTTATAGTGGTATGATGAATAAAGGTTTTTATCAACTTGCTTTTTGTCTGAATAAAAATAGTGGTTTTTTTAATAGTTTTAATATTATTCACGTGATAATTGCCAAGAAACTATTGAATAAAAAAATATTAAAAAAAATGGTTTCTTGATCGGACGGCTGGTATTAAATTGAGTTTGTTGTACTTATATTATCCTAGTAGAAATAATTGAAAAAGTAGCTAAGATGGACGAACATGAAACACGAGGCTATATATATTGAGATTATGAGTTGGAAAAGATGGCGGGTAGACTTTTTATGTTTATTTACCACGATGCCCTTCTCGCTACACGACAAATGGACAGCCAAATCAACCGAATTTTGGGGTAAACCTAATTTTGTTTCTCTTCGTTTAGTTTTCAGACTAAGTTCGTCGCACCTTATTTGTCTGATGAAATTGATTATAATTGTCGTGTGTGATTTTGATTTGATTATGAATCAAGTCACGTTCATACAAATTGTATGTTAATCAAACACGAGGAGTCAACTTTTTTTTTTTTGGGGTCGTTATTTATTTATTGATCGAGTAATTATTCTTTTATTTGAAATGCAATACTATGGTTACAAATTACAATGTATGCATTTGATGAATACCATACATCGAGAATAAATAAATTAAATTAAATTTTATGTGGTAGTAGTACTAAATGATATATTTTATATTGATTGTGTTTCTTACCTAACTATTGGGACTGGAGTAATGAAAATGATGTACTACTAGCTACTGAATTGACCCACAAATAAATGGAATTTGATTCAAGTAGATACATTTCAAAAAAAAAAAATAAAAAAAAATACATTGAATTCTCTTACATGAACATCACGACTGGTACTTAACATTCCATTTTAAGTCAAACATCACATGATAAAAGAAAGTTTTAAATTGTGTGGATTGATGATAATAAGTTTGATTGTTGTCTAACAAAAAAAAAAAAAATCACGAGTATGTCCTCGGGATGACTCTCCTGAAACTCGTAAACTTTAGTCTACCTTAATATAAAATCCTGGTTCTGCCACTGAAGTCGATAATATAGAATAGTCGATAATATAGAGTTTGGTACTTTTAAATAGTGTGGTGCTATAGTCCCACGTGTTTTACGGAGAATGATTTAAGAAAAATATAATAGGGTGCACATTGAATGACCCATCACATGGGACTTAAATGCATTTTGGTCCACCAGAAAAACAGTCTCTCAATTAAACCCATCCCCATGTCTTTAGTCAAAAATACCCTCAATAATATAATTCTTATCAATTCCACCCATTATACTCTAACTTCCTTAATATTACACATTGACCCCGAATTTAAACAAATAAATCACATTAACCCCCAAAACTTTTTTTTTTCATAATTTTTTTTTCTGAAATGTTTTTTTTTCCGGCCAGATTCCGGCGTTGACTTTTTTTTTTTTTGAAACCTTTTTTTTCCTGAATTTTTTTTCCGGCCAGTCAACCACCGTTGACCGCCGGTCTCCGGTGTTAATTTTTTTTTTTAATTGTTTTTCTTAGAAAAAAAATATTTTAATTAATATTACGGTATTGGCTACTAAATTACTGTCTCAGACAGTAATATTACTGTTTGGGACAGTAATATTATGAATATTATTTTTGCGAACAGTAATATTATTAATATTATTGTCTAAGACAGTTAAATTACTGTTGGAGACAGTAATTTAACATCCAAGACAGTAATATTAATTAAAATATTTTTTTTAAGGAAAAAAACAAAAAAAAACAAAAGTCAATTAACAGTTAAATTACTGTTTCCGACAGTTAAATTAAAATATTTTTTTAAGGAAAAAAACAAATAAAACAAAAGTCAATTAACAGTTAAATTACTGTCTCCGACAGTTAAATAACTGTCGGAGATAGTAATTTAGCAACGAATACAGTAATATTAATTAAAAATATTTTTTTAAGAATAAAAAAGTCAATTAACAGTTAAATTACTGTCTCTGATAGTTAAATAACTGTTGGAGACAGTAATTTAGCAACGAATACAGTAATATTAATTAAAATATTTTTGAAGAAAAAAAAAACAAAAGAGTCAATTAACAGTTAAATTACTGTCTCCGACAGTTAAATAACTGCCGGAGATAGTAATTTAGCAGCCAAGACAGTAATATTAATTAAAATATTTTTTTTAAGAAAAAATAAATTATAAAAAAAAATAAAAATAAAAATAAGTCAACGCCGGTGACCCGGCGGTCAACGACAGTTGACCGGCCGGAAAAAAAAATTCAGGAAAAAAAAAATTTCAAAAAAAAAAAAGTTAACGCCGGTCAACGGCAGCGACCGACGGTCTCCGGTGGTGGCGGGTCAAAATTGGGTCGAAATTGAAATTATGGTTAAAATTGGTTAATTGATGAAATTGGGCTAAATTGGGGTATAAATCATGAAATTGAAGTTAAATTGGGTTTCAATGAATTGGGGGTAATTTTGGTATATATAAAGGGATTTTCGTTATTTGCAAATAAGTTTGAATGGGTTGGATTTATTTGAAAGACAAAAAAGTTAGATGTCCCTCTTTTAATTAAGTGTCCTTGTTAGGGGCCGAATTGACATTACCCCTTAAAAAAAATTGAAATGAGGAGGTAGTTATTGCAGTTCACAACGACAAAAACGGTTTTCCAACGGTCAAACAAAGAAGACTCAGACCTCCCCCAAAGTCTTTTCTCTTCCTCAAACAAAATCACCCTGAAAATATACTTCTTTAATTTATTTATGATTTTTTTTTAAATTGCCCTTTATGGCCATAATTCATGTTCTTGGATCATCAATATTCTTCTTCTACATTCTTCTCTCCATTACAACAACAACAACTTCTTCCATTTCTGAATCTGAATCTCTTCTAAAGCTCAAGCAATCCTTCACCAACGCAACTTCTCTCGATTCATGGAATCCGACGACGGAGCCCTGCTCCAAGAACGGGCCCCGTTGGATCGGCGTGATATGCGACAGCAGCGGAGTCGTTTCGAGCCTCCGTCTCGGGAATTTGGGCCTCTCGGGTAAGATAGACGTCGACGCATTGGTCCCGCTTTCGGGCCTTCGGAGTATCGCCTTCATGTCGAACGCTTTCGCGGGCCCCATACCGGAGTTCCACCGGATGGTTAATTTGAAGGGGTTGTACCTCTCTGATAACGGGTTTTCAGGAGAGATCCCGTCGGATTATTTCACCAAAATGATGGGGTTGAAGAAGGTTTGGTTGTCCGGGAATAGTTTCACGGGCCCGATTCCATATTCGTTGTCGCAGCTGTTCCATTTGATGGAGTTGCATCTCGAGGACAATAGATTCTTCGGGAATATTCCGCCGCTCGAGCAAACAAGTCTAGTTTCACTCAACCTTTCCAACAACAATTTAGAAGGCGAAATACCTATGGTCCTTTCGAAATTCGGCCCGGATTCGTTCAGAGGCAATCCCGGGCTCTGCAGTGCGCATCTAGGCAACTCGTGCAGCTCGTCCATCACTGCGTCGAGCGAGCGGTTGGAAAACAGTTCGTACTACCGCAGTGTGGTTAACTGGATCCTAGTAGTGTCGGGCCTCGTTTTTCTTCTGATGGTGATTGGGATATTCGTCCTGAAGCGGAGGCAGGACAGCAGCCTCGATTTCATGCTCGACGATTCGTATAGTTTCAGGGGGGCGTCGAGCATCAGGAGGAAGAGCAAGCACGAACCGGGCCGGGACAGGTACGGGCCGGGCTCGAGCCGGAGGGCGTCGAAGAAATTCGGAGACGATATAGTAATGATTAGCGACGAAAAGGGCGAGTTCGGTATGAGTGACTTGATGAGGGCGGCTGCCGAGGTTCTCGGAAACGGAGCTTTAGGGTCTTCGTACAAGGCCACCATGGGTAGCGGTTTCACGGTGGTGGTGAAGAGAGTGAAAGAGATGGCAAAGATGGGGAAAGAGCAGTTCGACGTCGAGATGAGAAGGCTCGGCAGTTTGAAGCACGAGAACGTGTTGGCGCCGTTGGCTTATCATTATCGAAAAGAAGAGAAGCTCTTGGTTTACGAGTATCAACCCAAAGGCAATTTGCTATTTTTGTTGCACGGTACGTATAAAGTGTAAATTTATCGAGTCGATACGAAAGTATATATGATTGTTCGAGATAAATGATTTTTTTTTTTTTTTAAATGTGTTCAGATGAATTGACTCAATTTTTTCGAAGCTAGCTTAGTACGAAGTACTTTTGAATGAATGAATTCGACAATGGGATCGACTATCGAATAAATCATTTTTTCATCGCGTTTTTACGCGACGATGAATTGTGTGGTTAAAACAAAAATGTTTTCTTGAATTCTTTTTTCAGGTGACAGAGGCAGCTCCCATGCCGAGCTGACGTGGCCGGTGAGGCTGAAGATAATCAAAGGAATCGCAAGAGGATTGGGGTACCTCCACAACCAGCTCTCGTCGCTAGACTTACCCCACGGTGACCTAAAATCGAGCAACGTCATCCTAACCGACGAGTACGAGCCGTTGATCGTGGACTACGGATTCTGCTCCTTGATAAGTGGGGCCCGCGCAGCTCAAACCCTAACGGCGTTCAAATCACCCGAGGCCCTCGTGGACCGCTACATCTCGCCCAAATGCGACGTTTATTGCCTAGGCGTAGTTATTCTCGAGATTATAACGGGGAAATTCCCCTCGTTTTATCTCAACAGAGGCGAGCATGGCGGGATAGATATAGTACAGTGGGTGCAGTCGGCGGTTTCCGAGGGGAAAGAGGAAGATTTATTCGACCCGGATATCGAAATAAGCGACAAGGATTGGTTGGGCGAGATGAAGAAAGTGCTCCACATTGGTGCGGCTTGCACGGAGAGCAAACCGGAGCTCCGTTTAGACCTAACGGAGGCCGTTAGGCGGATCGAGTGTTTACGGGTCGACCCGTTTTGTACCATCGTCGGGTTATGAATGGTTTATTATAGTGTTGATCGTAGCGAGTTGTATATCTTATCGAATGATGATTGCTCGAGTTATGTGCAAGAATCATACTACACAGCACATCATTTATCTTCTGCTAGTCGTACGTAGCGAGTTGTATATCTTATCGAATGGAAATATATTCAGTTTGATTCGTTACGTTGATGAATCGACTTCGAACGAGTTTTCAATCATTGATCTTGGAACAAATAAATTCATGGTTTGATGCATTGCATTGATGAATCGATTTCGAACGAGTTTTTAAACATCGGTTATCACCGTTAGTTCATGGAGTTCAACTTAAATTAAGCCCACAATAAAATATTTTAGTCTGCAATTATATGCTACAAATAAACAAAATTAGTTGTTACATTTCTTAGGCAATTAATTCTTATCGAACTTCTAAAATTGTGTTTGAACTTGATTTTCACAAGCAATTAAGTCGAGCTCAAATGAGGCTTAACTTAGTCAAATATTAATTAAATTCGAGTAGTTTGATTCTTTGTACATATAATTAATTTTTTTAATCGAGCTCGAGCCAAATTTCATAGGTTATCGAACGAAAACATGTGATCGAAATTGGTTGGCCTATGTTAATACACCGTGCATAATCGAAAAAAATGTTGATTTTAATTTTTATTTAATTTAAATAAAATTATTCCGACGCGTGTAATCGAATTTAACTTGTTCAACAAATTGACTATTTTTATATGATTTATTATTATTATTTTTATAAATTAAAGTATTATTATAAATGAGGACATATAAAATAAACTTGAGCAGAATCACTCCCTCCATTTTCAATTGTTTCTTTCTTTCACCACCACCCACCGTCGGCCATCATTAAAAAGAATAAAATAATTACTAAACAAAAATCCCCTGCTTTTCACGCCGAAACCCCATGTCACCACCGGAATCAACCACCGCCGCCGTAGAGAAAACAATCCGCCAGCGGAAATCCACGGACCTCACCGGACACCATCACGTGATGGACCGTTATCTTGTCTCCGGCGATGAGGTTCAGAAATCCACGTCCGCCGCCGCTTTATCCGACTCCTCCTCCTCCTCCGCGCTCCTCGAGTTCCGCAACATCCTCCTCTCCCACGCTTCTCCCCCACTCGACTCGGAGTGGCTCACTGAGTCAACTCACTCCGAGTTCGAATCGCCGGGATTTGATTCCCAGGAAGAGGTGGCCGACGGCAGCTCCGACAAACAGTTGGAGCATCGGGAGAGCAACGCGGGTACACGAGAAGAAGTGGATCTCATCCCAGCCGACGCCGTCCGCGATCTCCGCCGCATCGCGGAGAGGATGGCCGCCGCCGGCCACCTGCGCGAGTGCATTTACGTGTACGCGTCCGCACGCAGCTCCGCCGTGGACGCGTCCCTGAAGGAGCTCGGCGTGGAGAAATCCGACATCGGCGACGTGCACCGCCTCGAGTGGGAGACGCTGGAGAAGCAGATCCGCCGCTGGACACGCGCCGCCAGGATATGCGTCCGCGTTCTCTTCGCCGGCGAGAGGAGGCTGTGCGAGCACATATTCCAGGGTTTGGGAGATTCGGCCGAAATCACTTGTTTCGTGGAAACCATTAAATCCCCCGCTATTCATCTCTTCAGCTTCGCCGACGCCATTAGCACCAGCAAGCAATCTCCCGAAAAACTGTTCAAAATATTGGATTTACACGACGCTCTATCCAATTTAACCCCCGACATCGAATCAATTTTCGATTCGGAATCGAGCGAATCGATCAGAATAAAATCCGCCGAGATAGTCTCAAACCTAGCCGATGCCGCAAGAGGGGTATTATCGGAATTCGAGAACGCAATTCTTCTCGAGCCCTCGAAAACCCCAGTCCCCGGAGGAACAGTCCACCCCTTAACAAGATACGTAATGAACTACATCAGCTTGATTTCCGATTACAAAAAGACACTGATCGAGCTAATCGTCTCGAAACCCTCAGCCGGATCGGGCGACCCATCCGTACCGGATATGGATCTATCCGAATACGAGAATCAATCCTCGTGTTTAGCCCTCCATTTAATTTGGATAATTGCAATTCTACAATTCAATTTGGAAAACAAGTCCAAGCACTACAAGGACGCTTCATTATCGCACTTGTTCATGATGAACAACGTCCACTACATTGTACAAAAGATCAAAGGGTCGCCGGAGCTAAGGGAAATGATCGGAGACGACTATTTAAGAAAACTGAACGGAATATTCCGATCGGCCGCCACCAATTACCAGCGGGGCACTTTGGTGAGGTTGCTGTACTGCTTGAGAGACGAGGGTTTGCATATGAGCGGAAGCTTCTCTTCGGGTGCATCGAGGAGTGCTTTGAGGGAGAGGTTCAAAGCATTCAACGCCATGTTCGAGGAGGTGCATAGAACTCAGGCAATGTGGCTGGTGCCGGATAATCAGCTCAGGGAGGAACTTAGGATATCTATATCGGAGAGGATTATTCCGGCGTATAGATCGTTTCTTGGGAGGTTCCGGATTCCGATAGAGAGGGGGAAGCACCCGGAGAATTATATTAAGTACTCGGTGGAGGATCTCGAGAACGCGGTGTTGGATTTCTTCGAGGGGTATTCGGTGTCGCAACATCTTCAGCGGAGGAGATCCGAGTAAGAAAGAGGAGTGGAGTTTGAGTTTTGTCACTTAGAAAATTTAGCATTTGTTGTTTGTTTGTTTGTTTTGTACTTCCTCAGCTTTTTAGATTTATTTTATTTTATTTATTTTTCATTCGATTGTGTATATATATGGGAATTAATATGTTGTATTTGTGTGTTTGTGAAATACTCACACTATTATTTATGTATGATCTTGAACTAGTTAATGAGTTTGGTTGTGTGGCAAAACAACGCTATTATAAACGTCCATTCTACACCTGATTATTTTTTTTGAAAATTACACCTGATTATTTACTACGGGTGTTTTAAACCATAAATTTGATTAAAGAACTACAGTAAAATATCGATAAATTAATAACATCGCGTAAATAATAGTTTATTCCGACCCCAACTCGGTAAAAACGTACTAAATTTTTAGTTCGATAATTTAATATTTCACTAAATTAATAGAGTTTTGCTAGTCTCAATTGTATTAATTTATAGAGGTTTAACTGTACTACTAAGCACACATACATATGAGTGTGTATGATTATATGTAGATCTACGGTTCAAATTCAAAATGTAAATAACCAGGTGTAACATCTAATTGCCCTTAATTTAGTTCCAATTTCCTTTTTCAATTCATATTTTTTGGAATAAAATTGATATTAGTTTTTCACTGCCGAATAATTATTACTATTATTATTATTATTTTTTTTTTCTTTTTCGAATAAGTTAATTTTGATCCACTCAGTCAAATTTCGACTCCTTTTTCTGATTCCATCCCAAAATAGAATCATGTTTACGTGTATCTGGATTTTGACCTGTGATCTTTACATACATAAATTCTAGTAACTTGTATTGAATAGTCAATTGTCCAAACTCCAAAGTAAAAGAGCTGTCTTTGACGAATAATACTATTTTATTTCCTACGTGTAATAAAACTATATGTTTGTACGTGGTCAAAATTGACTTTATTAGATCAGAGGAATTTTCTTTAGGCATAAAAAAAGAAAAGAGAATAGTCCAAAGTGAATAAATAAAACGAAATATGTGATGTGCAGATTAATTGACTCCCTCAATTTCAAATCAAAGACTTTTTCAAACTATGATCTTTCCTCTTTGCAACTGTTTACAGCTTCTATAAAAAGACCTTTGATAATTCCGCACACTTATCAAGCTTTTTAACTCTTAGTGCCTTGCCACTTTATTGTACCTATGACTTGTTTTTTTAATTAAGCTTAATTATTTCTATTAATTTCAAGAAAAATAAACAAAAAAAAATTATGTTTGTATATGATTAGTTTCAAGCTTAATTATTGTAAGGGCAAATTATGGCGGCCACAGCTAAGGTAATGTCAAATTACAAAAAAACCGACTCATGTTTAGATAAAATTACAATCTCCCTTCAACTTTGTATTATCTTATGTATCTACTCTTAACGTTTTTCAAATTTATCTACTGAATGAGAGGGTTTTTAGATAAGAGAATACATAGTTAAAGGAGTGGTTGTAATTAACCAAACATGAGGATTTTACTTTCGCGTAAGTTGACCTAATCTCAAGGGGTGACCGCAACTTGCCATAATTGTAGTGTTGTTCTTTTATTCTAAAATCGAACAATAATGATCCATCAACCGAAGCGAATAAAGCCCAAATGAATTGCAACATAATATGGAATTTCTATTTCTTTCAATTTCTATGCTGATAAAATTTGCTAAATGTACATAAAAATTTAAGGGTTTGTTTGAAAGTTAGGGGGAGAAAATGAAAACGGAATCGAAATCCACGATGACAACGACTCAAATCATGTCAAAATGAATTGATATGCAAATAAGGTCAATCAATTTGATTTTGTTGATTTAAAAGTATTCAATTCAGATCCTTGAATCCAAATGCTGACCTAAATGATTAAATGATTTGGAGAATTGTACATGGGTTCCACTTTGACAAAAAGGGGAGACAAAGAAAGAACAGTCCAAGAAAAGCTCATTATGTAATTATTGGCCTAACCGATTCAACAAGAGTACAACGAACCTATTTGCAAAGGGCTAGCTAATACTTCGTCGCTACCAGGCTCGTCGTTTAGCCATACGAGTTCAAAAAAGAAGACAAGAAATCACACGGTAACCAAAACTGCAATTATAACTTCTAACAAGGTAATGTAATTCAATCAACAAGATATGTGGAAAATAAGATAAATCGGTAAACAAGAGAAGAAATTAAAACTATGAAAATAAAAAGGAAATAGAGAAAAGACGAGAGTAGTTTCTACGAAGTTTTCTAATGATCGTCCAGAAGTTACCATATATGTATGTTGACGAAATCGTGGGGTTTAAGAGACAGTATGTGTTAAATACCTCAAGCAGTCTTTTCGAGCTCAATATCACCCTCGGGTAAACCATTGTCGGGCCCCACTGATCTTCGTTCGGGGCTCTTTAGATCCTTTGAGACCACTTGTGACGGTTTTATGAGTGTCAAAGTATCATCTCTATCGAACTCTTCACTCGCATCCTCCGCGGAGTAAGCATATCTGTCAATACGAAAAATAAAATTAAAGCAAGAGAAAAAAAGAAAAGAGGACCAAATTTGCTCGGTTAGATTTTCAATCAATTTATAGAAATTTAAACAAAGAATGTTACCTCGTTGAGTTCTGCGATGGCGCCCAAAGAGCACATATGACACACAAGACGGAGAACGACAAGACCTGCCAGAAGGCGGGAATTATCCAAGCGTTCTGCCAGTGCTCATTGTATACATCATTTGACTTGAAATACAGCTGCAAAATCCGAGACGGTGTGTCATAATATGGTTAAACCATAAGTATGAAATAGTATGAAAATATTATTTATGTCAGCCCATAAACTCTTTCATTACCATCAACGAAATTCCGACTCGCTCGGATATTATTGCCTTGATAATTTTAAAATAAGCAAAATTTTAAAAAGAATTTTGACGACAATCATCATTTCTTAACAGAATCCTAACTATATAATTTTGTCCACAAACTTGACTTGATTTAACTTATATGCTTTACTTATAATTTTGGTTGTCACGTATTGGAGAAAGGATAGAGAATCAGCATCTTAAGATATACTACCAACAGTACAGCATTACCTCATAGCAAATCCAGCCAACGGACACAATAACTGCAATGGCTAGCGCATTTGTGAATTTCCTGTAAATATCTAACTTGGCAGTCATCCTCCTAGCCTGTTACATCAATTAACAAAAAAGTTGAAGCAGATAGTTTCACTTGAACAAACATTAATTAGCATACTTTTTCTAGCTCGAGTAAGTTCATACCTGAAGTTTATTCAAAGTTGAAGAGAGGGAGGTAAATATCCAAAGAATGAAGAAAGCATCCAAAATCGCCACAGGAAGCACGAAAAACAGTCTGGCCTTCCCCGACAAATCGCTCACAGCACCAACATTTTCAATGACTTCAAGAACTTCAGATGCAACAAAGAAAGTCCCTCCAAGTAAAACAACCTTCGACGTAAGACCACCTAAAGTAGGTCTGACAACACCATAACCCATAGAAACAATGAGGATGACCAATCGCGATACAGTACGTTTCACTGTCCCAAAAGTAACTGCCCAGACAGTGATCCCAGTTGGTCTAACTCCAGTTTCATTGAACTCCGCATAATCAAAGTACCAGAAAGCCATTTCAAACATCCCCAATGTTATGACGAGTGTAACACAATTTTGTAGAGGAAGAACTTCTCTCCAGAATCTAGCATACTGTGAAAACCAGAAGACCCCGAGCAGCACAAATGCGAAAGACATCAACCCATAGAATTTCATGAGCGGTGCCATTCTACCAGGTAAATAACCAGTGGGATTTTTCCAGACAGTTTTCCCGTCAACGAAAACCTCTTTAAGTTTTGGATCACAATGAATGAAATACAGGTTGTACATTCCAGTTCTTGTAATTTGTAAAGTTTTAGGGTGAAGAATAGCCTCTGTCATATCAATATCGAATGACGCACCATATATTTGAGGCCACCCCGGGTTATTAGTAGATGGGCGGTAAATTATTTGACCTTCTTTGCAGACTCCAAGTTTTGCAAGATCTGCTGTACAGCACACAGCTCTTTGACCTCCATATGCTGAGCCCCCTATCGTCTCTCTGTCATCCACCTCAAATACTACTGCATGAACTGATCCTGAGCTAAAACTAGAAAGCTCCAGTGGCCTCCGGAATATAATCTTTTCAAATCTAGTTTCGATGAAAAAAAAATAAAAAAATCAGATCTAGATCAATTACATGAGATAACTTAAGAAGCTCAGTTGACAATCAGGAATCTTCCAGAAAGATGGATGATGAAATTGCACAATTCAAAATTGTGAAAAGAAAATATCGTTCTGCCCTCTGAGACGAACATCTTTATTAATATCTCGAGCCTACTCACATGGGTTTTCCCAGTTGCCAGAGTTCAAACTCTAAGTCTTACAAAACCATTATTTATTCATTGGTCTTAAATCAACTTCAGTACAGTTAGTTTTCTTCATACTTCGAAAGAAAAATATATATATATACACGTATATACATATCATTTCCATTTTCCAAGCCACAATCATAATTTAAAAAATGCCTGTCACCCACCCCCATAAGCTCGCATTTGCAGCAGGTGAGGAAAATGGTAGGTCCAAATTCAGCAGCTACCTTCACATAGAAGCTGATCCCCATTCGGCAAAATCTAGAACTAAAAATTATTTAGGCAAATGCTTTTCTCTAGTACCATGAATATCACAATCCACTTGATTGCCACGAAAGTAGTTCATTAATCTATTCTTTCGAGTTAATATAAGTTTTAGCTCCTGAAATACCTCTCACTTACCGGTTAACCATGATTAATTAACACTGAAAGCACGATTAAGTTTACTGATCAATTTTTTTAAACTAGAAATGCTTCAACATTTGTAAAAATCACTATTAAGTAAATACACACATATTTTTTTTCTGTATGATCTCACATTTGTGTATCCACATCCACATCCACAAACAATCAAACATCTATTCAAATTTCAAAGTCAATTGTCAACATGGATCTCCATAAAGCACACTGATCTAACACCTTCATGTAACAATACCAAAATCAAACAACATGCAACAACTTTAAAATTTAAAAAAAAAAAAAAAAAAAAGGGGGAAAAAATTCAATGCAAGCAGCATCGCGCGGAGAAATTTACAATCAATAAAAGAGGGGGGAAATTCACCGGATAAAAGAGTCTTCGGGGGAGGACTCGTTGAGCCCAGGGGCAGAAGAGTAAATTCCCTCGCTTCCGCCGTGGACGAAGAATGCATTTCCTTTGCCGACGAATTTCTCGCCGGAGTACTCATGCACCGACGCCTCGATACGGAGAGCACAGAGCAGCAGCAAGACGGCGATGGGCAGAATCGTAATTGTGGAGCTCAAGCGCAACATTGCCACTGCGAGAAGTTGACTTGAGCTCAGGCGTGTGGATCTGCCCTTGTAGAGAGAGAGAGAGAGAGAGAGAGGAGAGAGAGAGATCTGATACTCAAAGCAGTGTAGCCGAAAAGAGTTGAGAAGTAACAAGTGACTCATCAAAGTGCAGGAGGCTCCAATCCTCTGCGACGAGCGCACAGACAAAGTTAATTCTGTATCACTTTAACTTCATTCCTCTACAATAAGATTAAACTATTACACAAGTGTAGATTTACTCAATACACTTATATAGTTGATTACGAGTTCATTCATTAAAAAAAATCAAACATAAGTTATATGTGAAAACTCAACCTATAAACATTGCAAAATAAGATTCAAATTCAGGTCATTTGATTCGTATTCTCTAACTCTACTAATTAACTATCCTTGATTGAACATTTTTACTCTTATTTGATTAAACTGAAATGAGACTTGCAAAATTAAAATTGATAGGTCACGGACAAAAAATATTTGGACGCTAATTTTCGACTCATACGATTACAAATTTGAAGAAAATTTTATATTTTTACGATCCTTGAAATTATGTATGTCTCGAATAAAAAAAATGAACTATGCTATTTCGGTGTTGTTCCACATGGAACCTGGGTTTTTAATTTTTTTTAATTTCGTGTTGTTTAACACAGAACCCCGAATCGCAGACGGGGATTTCGTGTTGACCAACAAAGAATAACCTAAAAAATTGAAAAAAAAAAAACAAAAAATTTACTGTCATACCATTTAGTTTGTTGCCGCTTCCTAGACGATAAAATCCGAAAAATGTAACAATTGTCTATTATACAAAAAGTTAAGGTCGTATTTGGATTTAAATTTAAACTATCAATTATCAAAAAAAAAAAAAAACAAAAAAACAAGTGATGCAACCGGTTGTAGTCGATCGCGGCTCTGACCAAAGAATGAGTTAAGGTGGGGACGCGGAGCAGATAATTAGAAACTCATGTTGTAAGGGAACACCAGTCGGTGGTTGTCGGTTGGTTTAAGAATTATTTAATTTCCTGCTAATTCACCTTTTTTTTTTTTCTTTTTTTTTTCTGTAATCATTAGTTCATCAGTACAAAATGTAGAAATCACACACGATTTTGCATGTACCGCATATTGCAAACGAAATATTCATCAAGAATTGAAATAATCATAAGTTTATACAAAATTAAACCGAAAAAACCCGAAATCCTTCCAGAACAAAATATACGGAAGAACCCCAGATTTCTTTAACTATTTCTCACAACATAATAAAAGTCGAAAACCTAATCCCAGTTTCTTCGTAAAATCTCCGTTTCCTTCCGCAGGTGAAAAAATCATGCTTAAACAGAAAATGAAATCTTACACTAAAAACCCTGCGGAGGCGAATTGACCGTTGAGAGAGAAAGCGATGTTTTTTTTTATGGCAATAGTGGATCCATGTTAAATGTTTTCAGAAAGTGCGGTATCGACAAGTTAGGAAGTGGCGCTGTCGTAAATATGAACACGCGTAATTAATTAATCCATGTCGAGAAAATCCATCCTCTTTATCATTGTACCCTTGAGCTCTGAAGCCTCCCTTTCTGCTTTTTGTGCCTGAAGAAAAAATTAAATTAAATAGGCTAATAAAAAGTGTAGGGTTGGAAATCGGACATGATCGGAATCAGCACTCTCGGAAGAACTCCAGAAAAAAAAAAAAAATTGGAAGTGAAAAAACTAATTCCAGTTCCGTTCCTACAAAAATCGGTAATTGGAATTTTGGAAATTGGAATGAAAAACATGTTCTAAAATCGGAAATTTTCAGATCGGAATCGGTGGAATTTAGGATTTTCATTTTTTTGAGTCACCTATAATATAAAATACATAACAATATTGATATTTAATGCGTATTTTTTGGGAAAAAATCGGAATTTTCGAAAATTAAAATCGATTCGGAATTGGGAATCTAATATGTATTCCAATTCCATTCCAAAAAAAAATTGCAACCGGAACTTTTGGAATTCAGAAATATTTGGATCGGAGCTAGCGGAATTCGGAAATTCCGTTACAGTTTCCGTCACAGTTAATTATGCAATCTTACGAGGGTCCAATATACAAAACCCCAATAAATTAATACAAGACTTAACCAAGTATCAAATAACACCCAATTATTTAATTAATTGTGGATAATCATGCCCACCGAACGAGGTTTTAGTGAAATTCTAAACGACAGAGATAGGACAAAACACAGGGTGGAGCTTACTCTTTTTATCTCTTCTGTTGAAACACGAGTCATATGTGGAGGAAGCTCATCCTTGTCCATTTCCTGACCAATCATATCACATCATACACCAGCCGGAAAAAAAAAGAAAAAGAAAAAAAAAATTGACGGAAGTAAATTTCTGAAAAATTACCAGCTCCCCGATTAAGACAACGTTTTCCCCACGGATAACATATAGGCCTAATGGGATGTCACAATATAAATCACCGACAATAACACGCTCACATGCACCTTCTAACACAGCATTTGCTACATAAGATAGCAAAACTTTTGTTAGATAATCTGTAAATTAAGGGGCAAGGAAAGGTAAATATAAACGAAAATTCAAAATTTCAATACCAAATTGATCAAAGGAACGAAGAATCCCTAATAGTTTCCGGCCGTCTCGAAGTAATACAAGAAGTTTCTCTGGCGAAAAAAATAACAAATATCTCAATTCAAAGTGCAAGTTGCAGCAACAAAAAAAATGAAAAACCCACGAATTAATTGTTATCAAGAAAAAGAAGACTACAGCCGAACTTCAGAAAACGAAAATCGTTGAAGACTCCACCTTGAAGCATTTTAAACGAAAATTAGTAGTTGTAAGAGAAAATATTTACACC
Source organism: Erythranthe guttata (assembly GCF_056151865.1). Lineage (NCBI taxonomy): Eukaryota > Viridiplantae > Streptophyta > Magnoliopsida > Lamiales > Phrymaceae > Erythranthe > Erythranthe guttata. The sequence goes on from NC_142536.1 coordinate 4,605,876, forward strand.
AATACGTCAAACTGATGCTTAGGACTTTTGTAAGGGAACAAGATACTATCGTTGGTCGACATTTCTAAAATCGCTAAAAATGAATAGCTTAATTTACAAGATAGCTAAAGTTTCAACCATGACAAGCGAAACGATCGTGCATAAACATTAGCGGCATATCACTTACGGATTAAGTGTTCGTATAAACTCTTAAAGCTATGACATTTACACGAACAATGAGAAAAAAAAGGCACTACTTTCACAGTTGACAACGAAAAGATTTTCCTATCGATTTCTACAATCCCGAAATTTTACAACGAGACCCATTCCTGACTCGAAAAGCATCAAGCATCTAACAGTATTCACTGGATTTTTTTGTCGAAAAACCATCTTTTCTCAATCAAGTATAGTTCAATCCACGTGGCACATTTAACTCAAATTACAGAATTTCACAGAGACCCACAGCATAAAAATCCCACCAAACACTCAAGAACCAATGCCACAGTTCAAAAAAAAAAACCCATAAACAAATATGCATCCCCTCAAATTTCTAATAACCATAAAAACTAAGGCATTATATACATCAATATACATATACATATGTATATATATGACTTACTGTCAAGATAACTAGCAAGAGAAGTAGAGAGGTAGACATCTTCCGGCCCGGCCCAAGACATTGATCAGCTCAAAACAAGGCTTTCAATTTGTTCGGTTTTCCCCCAAAAAATTCACCGGAATAATCAAACAATTGCAACGAAACAAATCGCATTGGCGGCTGCAATTTGCCCTTTTTGAATTTACCTCCAACCAGTAATTTAAAAAAAAAAAAAAAAAGGACTGAAAAGAAAAGGTCCGAACTTTATTTGATAAATCTGCTAAAACCCTAATTCGAAGAAAAAAAAGGGAAGAGGAGGAAGCATTGCTAAGGTTATTGAAACTTTAGGTAATTGGTGTTGACCTTTGATTGAAGATTAGATCTGGGAGAATGAAACCCTAATTTGTGATGGTGGGCATTGTGTATTATCCCCAAACTCGGGGGGTTGAGTGAGATTTTTCTTCACACCCAAATAATGTTAGTGCTGCTTATAAGAAAATTACATGTTCGTCCTTTATTTTACAATTGAATTGTTTTTGGTCCCCATATTTAGAAACAAAAACACTTTTAGTCCCTCGAGCTCTTATTTAATTTTTTTTTCTTCTTTCCATTAGGTTTGGTTCGATTATATACAGTGGATTAATTTGAATTAGTTGAGATTGAATTGATCTAAACTTAAGAATTAATTATTTAGTTAGTAAGACGTTTGATCATTATATCAAATAATATTATTTTTTAATTCTATATTTAGGGGTTCGTTGTTGATCGTCAGTTAACATGATTTAAACAGTGAAAATTAAAACTCGAAAAAATGGACGACTGATATTATTTTATCGTTGAAAGATCAACGGTCATGAACCAATCCACGTTTTCCAAAATCGTAAATAAGTTATAATTAATAATTATTCGACTAGTACACTCACTAAAAATTGTATCCAACATTCCTTACAAAAACAGAAGAAAAATGTATGTCCTTATAGTACAAGATGATTGTTACCCGGCCCGTACGATACCTGCAACGAGTGTAGCATCTAATATTCCCAACACGACTGCATCCATCATATTGGATACAACCATGAAAAAAAAATCGACTTTTTTTTTTTTCGATAACCGAAGTCCTCTTGTGGTCTAGATCTCTAGAACAATAACTGCAAAACAGAAAATTAGATTTTTTTCGTCAGTAACAAATATAATTTGCTATTTTTATTTAATTAATTTTTTTTTATTAAAAGCAACTCACATTCGGAATCGGTTTTAATCCATTTAGACGATCCATCTCCAATTTGATCGTGCGATTCATCTTCGTTACGCCTGCGTTCCTCTATGAATTTCTTCGTCGACGAGGCTCCAGAAGAATTTCGAGGGAATATCGTCCTAGTCAGCATTGTCCTCAAAAGCTGAATATTTTGTAATTTATTAATAATTTACAAACTAGAAAAATATTTGTGCATACATGATGCATGTAGTCTAAGCAATGATTAATTAATTAATTAAATACCTTCTCCATTCTTGATTCTTGAAATGCATCTCGAAAACGAGGAGCCGCTGGTGCGAAGCCGCCTGTGCAGACAAACATTTTCTTGACGAGGAAAGAAAGCGACGACTTCTTCCCGATTATTGATTTCTTGTTCCGGGATAACTCCTTGCATCTTTTTAGGATAATCCTAACCGTTCGATCGATTTCATCATCATCTTCTTCTTCGTCTTCTTTATCGTCCGAGAAAGAAGTGCTGGATGATGTATCCGAAGTGGCTAATAAGCTTGAAGGGGAGTTGAGGAATCTATCCAACGGCAGATGATCATTTTTATCCGATTTTCGAGTCAAAAGTTTGGTCAACTCTTTCTCCAACTTCACTATTTCTTCGGCTGTGAATTCCGAAAAATTATCGGGAGAAGAAGAAGATTGATCGACGATGTCGTGTTTATTGCCGAACGTTCCGATAGAAAGCATTAATCCATCGAACTCTTGTTTGGAAGGTTCAATTAATTTCTTCTTACAAGTAATTTGATGATCATGACCATTTTGCCCTCCTGCATTAAATTTCTTTTGCATCCAGTTGAAGAACTGCATGCACCAAAAAATAAAATTAATTACATATATATATTATTAACATTAATATAAGTAATACAAAAAAAAAAAAAAAAAAAAAACAAACAAGCTAATAGGCATGTTTAATTTTCTCACCTTCATTTTGCTGATTAAAGAGAATAATCAAGATGTGTCTGAGAAATAGTGAAAAAGGCAGCAGCTAATTAGTGATTGATTAGTGAAGAATTAAGGAATTAATTGTGAGAAAATGCTTGTTGATTAAGACTAAGTACTCCACTTGTACGTACACTCTAATATATATAGGGTCAAAACCTCAGTAATTAACCACTTGTAACAACATTCTCCTACGTGTGTGCGTGTGTGATTGTGTGTGTGTGTGTGTGTGAGAGAGAGAGAGAGAGAGAGAGAGAGAGAGAGAGAGAGAGAGAGAGAGAGAGAGAGAGATTAATTTGGTGAACATACAGTCGTGGCATTAGTGTAATCCATGAGATTAGAAGAGTGTTAATCTTGATTAAAGTGTAATAAGCTGATGTTAATCTCGAAGATGTGAGCTATTATATTAAAGGGTTGCCAAATTGACACGAGATTATCTACTAAACAAAGCTGCATTAAGGCTTTAGTCACTCTACTAATTAAGGATGCTACAAAATATCTGAGCCAATAAAAAATAATTTAAAGTAAAAAGAGGGAAAAAAAATAAAAAAGGATAAATACATTAATAATAGTAAATTATTAATATGATTACTTATATTATTTATATTTGAGTTATACATTAATAATAGTAAATAAATAAAATTCACGAGCCAACGTTTGAGCTCTTGAACTATTACAAAGCGAGCACAATTTTTTTTTATTACAATGTTACTGTCGCCTATTCAAATAATTATTACATTTTTTAACTTTCAAATGTTAGTCAGGGCACCGCATGAAAAAATACTAGTTAATTTAAAAAATAAGATATAATAGTTTATCAGCTCTTAAAACAACTTATCATATATAAAAACTTATTAACTTATCAAATGATCATTTAACATTCTCGATTATTGTGTAATAAAATGTACACCAGATAAACCTATGATAAGTACGAACAATGTGCGTTAATTGTCATGGATTACGTCATACTTTTGCATTAATATAGTGATATTTCATGCATTGTTCCATAACAAAAAAATTGTCGAGATTAATTATAGTAAATCGTGCTAATTAAGAATGTTTAAGTGTACTTAATTAGTGACGTCACTCAAGCTGTCACCATCTTTAAGTTTCCTTGAGCTTCTCATGTACAAAATAGATACATATTCTCACATATTTATTTCCTCGGGATGTGTGTAAAGAAGAGACAAGTTAAAGATTAAAAATAAATAAAATCACACCAATCAAGAAGTTAATTAACTTTACTTAAACACAAATTAAAGCAAAACAATATTAGTCACGAAAATGGATATTTAATTAACTAATGGACTTGTTTGTATAAAAAAATAAAAAATGCCCCAAATAGAATGTTTTAAACCTTATTATAAAAAAAAAAAATAATAAAGACAAATCATATGATGTGGCCTACTATCCTCCACAAAACTCATGACACTATCTAACTCACCCATCTCATTGGATTTTGAGTTTATGTGTCCAAAGTTTGAGTATACTTATTCTAGTAGAAAAATGTGGTCCTTTGTGTTGTTCAACTAATTAAATAATTGATTATTTTATATCAAAGTGGTTATATTAAAAACAATATTTGTGTGATTTTGTGAGAATATGTAGCAACTAACAAGTAGCAAGGTGTTAGTCTCTTAGAGCTGGATATCGGCTATGACTTGAGTGTCGCCAAATCATGGTTGACGAATGGTGCCAAGTGATGGATGAGATGAGACTGATACACATCGGTCAATGAATGGTCGAGTGTTAGGTAGGACTTGTGGGTGCTTGTTTTAGAAAGCAATGATTAATATAATGGTTCTTCGCGCTTGAGCACGAGCGTGACTTGACAACCCGCGCGAGCAGACGATGGGCAAGACTCAGGGCAGTAAGAGTGAGTCTTGGCAGCTATATATGCACAGTATTGTAGGTGAGGCTGACATGGGCAGAGTCTTGGCGGTCTTGGCAGACTGATGCGGGCAAGGACGGCAGCATGTGTGGGCAAGATAGGCGGACTGTTTAGCAAACATACGGTTGGGCAGTCTCGTCCGTTTGGTGCGTGTGCGCACGACGACGAGGCAGGCGCCCAACTACTGACTCTTGGACAATATTTTTAGTGCGCAGTTACGGAGCAGGTTGATGCTCGGAATGCTTGGAAACTGCCCCTTGTAACTTGTAATAGTTAGCCAAATGTAAGGTTTGCATGCCGCAAAGTGTCCCTAGATAGTTTAGTGCGTAAATTGCCATTTCCCTTGTATTTGCAGAGCTACGAGTGGACAAATCTAAGTCATCTACCATAGAGAGTTCATATTGCATTGTTGAGCATATGAAGTTTGATTTTGTGAGTGTACTTTAATCTTCCTTCATATATTTTTCCACAATAAAGTTCGGCATTGTTTGTAAACGTGTTTGTATATGTTTGTTTTTCGTTGTATACTCTTCAATTGTTGCATTCACTTGTTGATCAAAGTTCTTGTGGGTTTATTGGAAAAAATCGATGAAAAAACTAATTAATTTTGAGTAGAAACCAAACCGCATGAAGACGAAAATTCTTGTGTAAAAAAACCCTGCGACACAAGGCATGGCCCATAATTCATTTTTTACCACAAGGGCTTAGGTCGGGCCCTTCCAAAATCATTTGGGCTATTTTATTACATAATCAGGGCCCAATAATTTTATTAATTAATACAAAATTATAATATATACACATAAATGTTGATTTGTTGTTGGCAATTTTATTTTTAATATTATTTAGAAAGCAATTATTGGTGGGTCGAGTTTGGACTTGTTGGGTCAAATTTCCAAATCTCATCGAAATAATTTCATTAAACTTATACGAATTAAATAGTAACAAAATATAAATATAAGTTCAACCCTATATATATATATATATATATATATATATATATATATATATATATATATATATATATATATATATATATATATATATATATAATAAGTCGGTAGATAAACGAAACTATATATAATTAACGAGTAGATTTGAATTTGATTTTTAAATAAAGCTTTTAATATTACCAATATTACTAATTTAATAATATAGATAAATTAGGATATTTCATTTTTGAATTATTATTAAGTTAAAAATGGCAAAAAATGACACGAAGGGGCAGCCTAGAAGATTTCGTCATTAAATAAACTCTGAAGAAAACGTATAATACTAAAAGCCAACCAAAATGGAAAAAAACCCCAATTGAAGAAAATCTTAACCCCCAAATCTTTTTCCGAACCTAAAATTCCCCCGAATTTAGTGAAAAATTAAGGATTTTTTTTTTTAATTTTAATTTGAATTTTTAATTTAAACCCTCGATTTATTTTTGTTGGCTGCGCCTCAGATTTGTATACTAAACTTTCCTTGTTAACATAATTTTCGGATGCCTTATAATCGAAGGTAAAATCAGCGCCACCCAATATCGAATCTCTCTCAAACCCATCCAACAATTCAGGTCCGTCATTTTTTTTTTTTTTCATTTTAATTTGTTTTATTTTTTTCTTTTTTTCAATTTCTGGGTTTTTTTTTTTCTCTCCCTGAAAATTGAAATGAAGCGTTATTGTTCCAAATTTTAAATAAATGCCTCCCAAAGTTGGGTTTTTTAGGGTTTTGCTTTCCCAGATTTTTATTATGTTCAGGTTAATTTCCTTTACCGCTTTTCGTCGAGTTTTGCTCTTCTGATTTTGCGCATTATTGTGTTTCAAACTTTCTGAAGGTTTTACCTTTTTTTAATTTATTCAATAAATTATGAATTAAATAATGAATTATATTGTTGTGATTTGATGACGATCGCATGAAGGATTCTGCTGGGTTTTTATTTTTTTTTGTAGGAGTAATTGTTTGAATGATTTGTGCCTATGGGAGTGTTGTTTGTGGAAAAAAAAGTTATTATGTGTAGTTGTTGTTTTGCTATGTTCAGTGAATGAATATTATTCCGATTTCGTTTTTCTCTCGTCGTCTTGCTTTCGTTGTTTTATCTACTTCATTGTATTCATCAGTAGTCGATTCTACATTTCGTGCACTGTTACCCTTTTATTTGTAGTTGGAAATTGATGAAGGATTTTCAGCTGTGTTCGTTTCCCTCTTCGATTCTAGTTTCTTACTTGTTTGATTGCTTGCCTTCCGTTTCTTATTATATATAATATGTATATGTGTGTTAAATTATTGATGCATTTTGTATTGATTCACCCTAGGAACCCGAGACTAATGGCAACTGCCACAATGGCGACAGCAGCGGGTGCAGCCGCACTTTTGTATTACACATTAAACAAAAAACTGCAATCGAATCCGACAGCTGGCGATGATGACGAAAGCGAGAGTGAGGTACAAGCTCCATTAGGGATTGAGAGAGTGTCACATAGGCTTATACAAGCACCCGCAACTTGGTTAGAAACAATTTCAACTCTATCGGAAACACTTAGATTTACTTACTCCGAAACTTTGGGAAAGTGGCCTATCGGCGATTTGGCTTTCGGCATCAGCTTTCTCTTAAAAAGGCAGGTAAGTACTCGACGATGATAACTAATACATACTCCTCGTGTTTTCTGTTTAAGAATGTGTGATTTGTTTTGCTTCCGCTATGTGAGATTCTGCACCTATCGTAAATAATATTCCTTTAATTTCGGAACTTTGATGGAATAGCTGCATGAGATCTTCTGTATTGTTTTTTCTTGAAAGGTAAGTTCTTTGTAAGACTTCTAATCGGAGATTTAATGTTAATGAACAAACTCCGTAGGGATACTTACATGCCAGCCGTGAATTTGGAGGTAAAGATAGTTTACAGCTTAGAGGACCCGAAATAGCTGCGGAGCTAAAATATCTTTTGAATCTGTTGACTCTGTGTTGGCATTTCTCGAAGAAGCCGTTTCCGTTGTTTCTCGAGGAGACTGGCTATTCTCAAGAAGATGTTATCCTCCAAGAACCTAAAGCCGGCGTAAGTTTTCATCTTTAGTATGTTGTTGTTACCAGGTTGTCAATTTACCAGGATGTAAGAAATGTATTCTGTTGCAGATTCTAAAACCAGCCTTTACTGTGTTGGTCGACCACAAGACTAAAAGTTTCCTACTGCTGATCCGCGGGACCCACAGTGTGAAGGACACTTTGACAGCTGTCACCGGAGCAGTAGTGCCGTTTCATCACACGGTGGTGTGTGAGGGGGGAGTGAGCAACTTGGTTTTAGGGTACGCACACTGTGGAATGGTGGCGGCTGCTAGATGGATTGCAAAGCTTGCCACTCCTTGTCTTCTTACTGCACTCGAAAGTTATCCCGATTATAAACTTAAGGTTTCTACATTTTTTTGTGTTCCGTTTTACTTGAGACGTTTTTCCATCTTCAAGTGGTGTGTTGTCAGACAAAACTCGTTTATTATAATCATCAAGCATATGATTTGCTTTTTTTTTAATGCTGTCTACAGATTGTAGGGCATTCTCTTGGGGGCGGAACTGCTGCCCTTTTAACATACATTTTGCGGGAACGGAAAGAATTGTCGAGTGCTACCTGCTTTGCATTTGCTCCAGGTTCACTTTTATTCTTTCAATTCTTCCATCGTTTTACTTTTCACAAGAAGTGGCATGATTTATTTCTGACGACATTCTACCACTTGTTCGTTTATGATCTTACGCAGCTGCTTGTATGACATGGGAACTGGCTGAATCAGGAAACGACTTTCTTACTTCTGTAATAAACGGAGCTGATTTGGTGCCCACATTTTCAGCTGCTTCAGTAGATGACTTGCGTGCCGAGGTAATTTTTATGAGAGTCCTGTAAATTATTGCTCGTTTCAGTGATTGTTGATCCTTTTTTTGTCCCTTCGCATTATATTGCTTGATTGGGAATGTGTTCTTCGTTTAATGAATTATATATAACCTGTGCAGGTGACAGCATCTGCTTGGTTGAATGATCTGAGGAATCAAATAGAACGTACCAGAATACTTAGTACGGTTTATCGGTCTGCTTCAGCCCTTGGTTCTCGTCTTCCTTCAATGGCCACTGCTAAAGCAAAAGTTGCTGGTGCTGGTGCAATGCTACGTCCTGTTTCCAGCGGTACTCAGGTACTAATACTGCTTTCAATCGGACTATCTTGGCAAATTAAAAGTTCATTTTAATCGAACCAACTATAGATTTTTTTAGTTTATCGTAGCCCTTGAGTCCCGGGAATCATGATTAAGCTACAATATAATCATGCTTTAAGAAATGGGCCCTGAGTGAAGGATACTTAGTCAAAACTCGATCTCTATTATCTATACAATTCTACGAATGATATCAAAATCAAGAATTGTATAATCACAAATCTCAAACATAAGATAACCGCATATTAGATTATCATAGACAAATTCAATCAATGTTGGTAATCCCATCAACGTTCCTATTTCACTTGAAGAAAAGATATCTGATTTAAAATTACGTTTTTTTTCTTGGAAATATAGGTTGTTATGAAGAGAGCTCAAACCATGGCTCGAGCTGCGTGGGCCCGCCCCGGCCTTAGGATGTCGTCATGGTCTTGCATAGGTCCTCGTCGTAGACCTTCGACAGCTCAGATGAATTGCCACGTCAGCGAAGAAGATTCTCCGGAATCTTCCGAGACTTTCCTCACAACCATCGACGAGACCCAAACAGAGATTCCGGTATCTTCTTCACCCGAGGGCAGAATGGGGAATTCACATCAAACGAGCGAAATCACTCCAGCGGACAGTACGGATATCGAGTCCGACGATGATGACATCGTCGACGACGTAAGGTACGAGGATCGGATGACGGAGGTTGAACTGTGGCAGCAAATCGAACGAGAGCTGAACCAACACTTGGAATCCGAAGAAGAACAAGAAGAAGAAGTTGACATGGTTAAAGAAATCAGGGAAGAAGAAGCTGCAGCCATTGCAGAGGTGAGTGACCCTCAGTCTCAAAGCTCTGTTCCTAATACAAAGGAGGTGCATAGATTTTTCCCAGCTGGTAGGATAATGCACATTGTGACGCTCGGTGCTGACGAGGCGGGCCCGGAAACCCCGGAAAGTGGTAGCCCGAATTCGAGTGATTCGGGCCAAAGCCCGAAAGAAGAAGAACCGAAAGTTGCGATTTTTCTCACTCCAAGGTCGGTTTACAGTAAGTTGAGGCTCTCGCAGAGCATGATTGCCGACCATTTTATGCCTGTTTATAGACGGCAAATTGAAGCATTAATTAGAGTACTGGAAAGTGACGAGAATTTTTCTGATAGTCGGGGAGTCGAAGAAATTCATTAATATTGTGTTTTTTTGTTTAGGTTTAATATATTGTTTCTCATCCCTATTTTTTTGGTTTTAATTAGGATGATTGTATATACAGTACAGAGTAAGTTCTTGATTCTTTTACTCTTTAGTGAGAAATGGTTCTTTGTAGAGGATTTTGTTGTACAATTCAATCTGGCTCTGCCCTTGCTTAATAACATTTTATTTTTTGGACTTAATTCTCTGTATATATTTGTATTTAGATTTATTGTTTGAATCAGGTAAAGGTGAAATTACGAAATACCCCCTCCTGTTTTGTTTATTACATTCATATCTTCCTGAAGTAAGATGAAATTACGAAATAACCCCTCATGCTTGGGTTATTACAATCACCTCCTTAACTAGGAATCTTCTTACAAGTCCACCCTTGTAGTGTCAAAGTCAACATGATCTTCTAGATTCTGTGGAATACTCTCTAATTTATACTCGTTTTGTGCAAAAATATAGTTTCTGATGCACCACAATCTGATATTTACAAGCCAAGAGACACATCTTATGGTCATCTTATTTTTAAATCTGGAGCTCGAATGGAGTAAAACGGGTACAAAGTGGAGAATATTACACATAATCTAGAAGATTCTACTAAATTTAATAATATTTAAGAAGATTCAGAGTTGAATACTGGTTGTAATTATCCAAACATTAAGTGCACCGAGTAGAAAAGTGATATGATCTGAAGTTGACTTGGTTGCTTGAGAGCAATATATACAGAGCAACCAACACAATTATTAAGCATTTATGATTTATCACACATCTAATAAATTATCAAGGTCCACTAAACTATATATATTTTGACATTTTCAATCAATTCATTACAATTATTTTTATTTATTTATTGGTTTAAAAAAAGACACGTTTCACTATTATTGAGAATCAAATTTTATTGTCTATTAACATTTATTGTGGTGTCAATTCTTCTATTCAACCTCTTGACAAATTGGGTCACTACAAAATATAGTATAGATCAATATCTCTTGTGGTTAAGACAATTATATATATATATATATATATATATATATATATATATATATATATATATATATATATATATATATATATATATATATATATATATATATATATATATATATATATATATATATATATATATATATATATATATATATATATATATATATATATATATATATATATATATATATATATATATATATATATATATATATATATAACTCACATATATCTCAAATAAATTTAATAAATATTATTATACGTGTTTGGTGTGTGTGGGTGTGTGTACATTTCACTTAACTTTCACACTCTGTTTTAATTTATGTCATGAGAAAACCATTTATACATGCAGTTGAACAACTTTTAGGGCATGTGTCAAATTTATATTAATCCTATATAAATTAATTCTCCGTCCATTGAATTTTACGTTGGACAAATCAAATAATTTGTTTTAACGTGACATTATATTATGTGGCTAGTTGAAAAAGACATTTATTTGATTTTGTATTTAAAAAAAAACTAAGAATGCCGACATAATTTTTTTTCGGATAAATTACGGGTACACCCCTGAGGTATCACTAAATAATTTACACACCCATGTCATATCGTTAATTATAAATAACCCTCTCAACTATTGCTCATTCCAACAATTGCATCTTTACGGAACTATATGTAACCGAATTTTGAAAATTCCATGGAATATTCGATATAAATTTGCAGATTTACCCCAGAGAGGTAAATGTATATCCACAGGGGGTAAATATAATATTTCGTCAAAATAATTTTTAATGTTTGAATATCATTTTGTTGACTTCGTTAATAATAATAGTTGCAATAAATTAAGAAAGAAAACCCCAATTTTTCTGTGGTTTTAAAATTTCATAATTACAACGAATCTTCGTTAGCTTATTCTAAGATGTCAACTAAACCAATTTTAATTAAAAAAAAAATCAATAAAATAAAGAAACGTGTACCATAAGATATGATGGCAAATCAATTTAATTGATGAATCATCCCAATTGACTATGAAAACACAAATAAAATGTACTCTAATTAATAAATAGATTATGACCATTATATTAATTACTTCATTAATTTAAATATTCTCCACAGACCAAGCTGGCGAATATTAAAAGAGAAAATACACGTCGGCATCTGCTAGTGGAAGCATTTAATTGGTCAGTATGGCATAAAAAAAAGACTAAGAAAAATAATTCTCCAAATTTATTCGCAAGGAAATATTTTTCGTAGCTCTCTCTATAAATCAACGATAATGCTGTACTGGCAAATTCTCTCACGGCCAAAAAATATTTTGTATATTGTTAGCTGTGAGTTCCTTTATTACAAAAAAAAAAAAAAAAAAGTCACCTCGTGTATCATCAAACAAACCATTATTTAAAAAAAAAGTTTTAATACTATTATTAATAAAATTTCATATATGATTCATTTTTTAAGTACGCACCCTATGGATGGATTTTTGCTAATATAAATAACACAAGTTTTATAATAGTTAAACGAAATATAAGAATAATGCAATTAACTATTTCAATTTTACTTATAGGGTGCATAAATGTATGGGTACATATCATTTGGCCCCCTATAGTTACAAGTTTTTGCAGATAACCCCTTGTGCTCGTAATATCAGCACATAAGCCCCTTGTGGTTGATAGGGGTAGCTTCTGTCAGTTCTTTCATAAAAAAATAACAGCGCTTGCGAAACATCAAAATACTATATATTTTGCAGTTGACTCCGCTTGGAGTTTGACACGCGCGTTTAAGGTTGACGGAAAAACTAACAAACACTATTTCTATCAACCACAAGGAGATTATGTGCTGATATTACGAGCATAAATGAGTCATTTGCAAAAGTTTGTAACTACTGGGGCTTAAGTGTTATTTACCTTAAATTTATTTCATCAAATATATCATCCACCCCCAACCCCACCCACACCCCCACCCCACCTACCAATCATTGAACCCTTCTTTCACACAATAAAACGCGCATATACAAATTATTTTCATTTTAATCCTTCTGCATATAAATATTACATACACTCTTTCCTGTTCCAATATTTCTTACCTCAACCTCAAATTTGTGTACGAGAATCCCAAAAGCAACATCTTTCTCTTTGTATAGAATCCCATTTAATCATTCATTGCAATTTGCAGCAAATCATTTACAAAAAAAAAAAAAAAAAAGGGTTCTTTTTGTCTGTTTTTCCTATTCAAATCGAGGCAGGGGGTTTCTTGAAATGTCTTTCATGTATACTTTCTTCATCCCTGAGGAATCAAAGGTTGAAGAAGGCGAGTGGGAAAGAGAGAGATAGAGAGAGAAACACAAGAGAGAGAGAGAGAGAGAGAGAGAGAGAGAGAGATTCTTGTTTTTTCTTTTTTTTTTTGGTATAAATACATAAAAAAAAAACTCTCTCTGGTAATTTTTTCTTTGCAAAGGGTGTTCTATAATAATGTCAACAAGTGTGATTAGTGATTCCATGGTGATGGCGTCCGGGCCCGACGGGCCGGGCCATACATTTTCGGGCCAAATTGATGTCGATTTCGCCAAATGTGATTGTTGCGGGCTTACCGAAGAATGCACTCCTTCATATATAGAGACAATTCGAGAAAGGTGATTATGGCAATGAGTTTAGTTGAACAAAAAAAAAATTGATCTTTGAGTTTTAGTTTGCTTAATTGATAATAATTAATATGCTTTCTTGATTTTTCTATGTTGGAGAACTCAAAAATTGAATCTTTCTAATTAGTCTTAACTGGTTGCGTCTAAATCCAGGTATGGGGGTAAATGGGTTTGCGGGCTTTGCGCAGAGGCAGTGAAAGACGAAATCTTGCGCTGCCGGAAGCTAATAAGCCTCGACGAAGCTATGGCCCGGCATTTGAGCTTCTGCAACAAGATTCGGGCCCCACGCCCACCGCTGGACCCCACAGTGCATTTGATTCGGGCCATGACGCAAGTTCTGAGGAAGAGCTTGGAGAGCTCGAAGTCAATGCCAAGCAGCCCGATTAGTAGAAGACGGAATCTTGATATGAAGGGTACCGGGTTGACTCGGTCGGAGAGTTGTATCCCGAGCTTGACACTGGTCGAGGCCTCGTTTCATTGTGGGGTGGAAGAAGGTTGTGAGTGAGGATGGAGGAGAATACGGTGAAGCTCTAGTGCTTCGTTTGTGATTTTCGTATGATGTAATAATAATGTAGAGAGGAAATTTGGGTTTGTTTTTCGAATGTAGAACTAGTTCTTGTTTGTACAAATGTTCGAGTTTCTACATTTTTTTTATCCAAGTCAATCCACTCTTAATCCGTGCGTATTTATTAATTTTCTTGATACGTGCGCAGCAAAGCAAACCAAAACGAGTATTAAGCAAGAGCATTAGCAACTAATAGAGCAATAAAAGCCTTTCCGCAATAAAAAAACGAAACTTTAAAACGAATAAATGGTCATAGATTGGTCCAAATGTAGTCGAAATTCGAAAATAATTCCATGGTTAGTTACAAAGTACAAACCTTTAGGAAAAAACCTATACGCCAGCAAACGAATTTGATTAAACTAGGTTTAACCAAATTGATTATTCTTCTGGTTTTTCGACTAGCCAAAGTTAATCCCTTGCGCCAGAGGCAGTTCACTCCCATAGTTGATAGTACTGCACATCACACACACACACACACACACCAAAAAAAAAAAAAAAAAAAACCGAAAAATCAGAAACTCAATTTGAAAAGGTTGTTCGATAAATCTGATGAATATATTTTTTGAGCAAAGATTTGTATGTTCGAATACGAGGTTGTAATAAGTGAGTGAAGAAGATTGGTTGAGTTTTTACCAAGTTGAGCGCCTCATATATTGTTTCCAAGAATCACTACCAGCTTCACGGCCACCTCCGGTGGCTTTCTCGCCACCAAAAGCACCGCCTATTTCAGCACCACTCGTCGGAATATTCACATTTACAATGCCACAATCACTTCCTATTGCCCTGCATCAAATCCAATGCATGTATGTCAGAACTCTCTCTCTCTCTCTCTCTCTCTCTCTCTCTCTCTCTCTCTCTCTCTCTCTCTCTCTCTCTCTCTCTCTCTCTCTCTCTCTCTCTCTCTCTCTCTCTCTCTCTCTCTCTCTCTCTCTCTCTCTCTCTCACACACACACACACACACACACACACACACACACACACACAGGCAGTATAATTACTCACCCAATCCATTTAAATATAATTTCAGGTCTGCGGGTGAAGATGGAACTGCTTAGACCTTGAGGTACAGAATTGTTAATTTTGATTGCTTCCTTGAATGTCTGCACAAGTATTATTATAATACATAAGTGAAGAAATCGATGTACTGTATAAATAAAAATATTCAGACAAGAGCGAGCAAGAGTCGGATATGGGCTTATGTGTGTCACCTGAAACTTCATGACATAGAGAACTGGACCAAACAATTCTTCCTTAACAACATCGGCACTAGCAGATATTTCAACTACGGTGGGCTGTACGAAATTGCCGTTAGACTCGATAACATTGCCACCAATGAGAATCTTTCCTCCCTGCAATAACTCACCAGGTTTATATTCTTCAATTTTAATTTTAGTTTATTTTCGTTCGCGTCAATGCATGTCATTTAAAATGCATCCCTTAATTCAAATCCATCGATCCAAATGCACTTGACACTCGAAGAGTTACTGATTAAAATAAGCAAGCTAGCCAAGTAGGTAAACAAATAATAATAAAATTATAATTATTTATCAAAATAGGATTAAAAATTCGAGCAAGAGATGCTACAGACCTGAAACTTGATTTTCTCTAAGCCATTGACAAAGTTTTCCCTCGAAGCACGTGTATGCAGCGGCCCGAGTAAGACGCCCTTCTCCAATGGGTTTCCAATCTTGACTTGTTTGTAAACATCAACTAATCTCTCAACTACTTTCTGATAAACACTCTCATGGAGAAGCTTCATTCATTTCCAGGACAAGACAATTAAAAACCAAAAAAAAAAAGAAAAAAAATTTAGATTCCAATTGTAAGATTCTATTGCCGAAAATAAATGGGATAATCCAAGATATCCCGCCATACCAGTCTACGACATGTCGTGCAGCGCTGGCCAGCTGTACCGACAGCAGCAAACAGAACGGAGCGAACAGCAAGTTCAATGTCCGCATCATCCATCACTATTATAGCATTATTTCCACTTAATTCCAAAAGGCATTTTCCGTACCTTTGATTCACTGTTTGTTGGACCATTAGTCCCACCTTAAACATATATTTAAAAAACAAAATGATTAATGTCATTGATCCATAATTCAGTTAGAAATATGATTTGGCCAAAGTTTTTTTTTTCATCGGATTTACCGAAAAATCAGAACCTCGCACAGTACCTTTGAACTCCCAGTGAAGGAAACTAGAGGAATGCGTGAATCATTTGCAATAGCTTGACCAATTTCGGCTCCGCCACAAAAGGTTGTGAAAATTGCACCGGGTAAATTGTTCCTCTCTAATACCCCAGCCACAATCTTCGTCATGGCTATAGTAATCAAAGGTGTCGTCGGAGCACCCTTCCTGAAATTTCATATAGATTCAGAACCCAAATTCAAATACCCGACGGAGAAAAAAAAAAAGAAAAAAAGAATAAACTAAAAGTATACAGAGCAAATCAGAAGAATACCAGACGACAGAATTTCCACAAACTAGAGCAATGCATGCATTCCATCCTGCATAGAGACACCAAACAAATATATTTTATTTTAAACATATAGGCCTTGTTTGGTTGCCAAGATAGGATTAGCCAAGATAAGATTAATTAATGAAAACCCAATTATTTTATCGGACCCTCGGACGTCCAACAAAAAAGCTCCCTAAAAGGCAAGATAATGCAAGATAAGACATGATAGTATAATATTTCCGGGTCGACCCGGTAAGAAGTCCAATTACTCACCAAGAACGGCGCACGGGAAGTTGAAAGCTGTTATTACACCAACTACCCCTAAAGGATTCCACATCTGTTCGTTGACAGCATGTAACAAGATTAGGAATAGCAAGTTATTTTATATGAAAAAATTGTAGCTCCGGTAATGAAAGCAGTAATATCTACCATACCTCTAACATCATATGATTAGGGCCTGTTTCATTAAACAAAAGAAACAAAATTACACAGATAATCTATGAATATATTATTTATAATTATTTATAATAAAAGAAAAGGCATCAATTTCATATGTGAAATTGAGGGAATGAGAGCGTGATTAGCTTACGTTCTGAAGGTATGACTTGCCCATTCAGTTGACGACTCAATCCCACAGCAAAGTCACACATATCAATTATCTCCTGCACAACCAATGGTCTGACATGAGACACATCAACAAATGTCGGATATCGTGAAAGTTCATATAAATATATTGACGAATCCTTAAAATTGAATGTGAACGATGAAATGCCTACTAGATTTCGATTAAGTCGTGTCTTTCAATATTGTCAGCCGGCAATGTGCCGGATTTCAATGTCTTCCAAAGTATTAATTAAATATAAAATGGTCCCAACAGAAACCGTAAAGTTAGAAGATAGGATGAGAATCTAAAAACCGTGAGCGACAACAATTGACTTCAAGCATTTCTAGAAATCAGCCAATCAGAAACTATTAAATAGTTTACGACCCGATCGTAACTGTTTTCCATCTTTTGTCTCGTTATGCTTTTATTCTTTTTTCTTTTTAATCTTTTTGTGACGACAAAATCTGTTTGGTGAGGATAAATCGGTCAGAAAAACTAAAAGGGAAATCACGTTAGCTTCTTGACAAATGGCAATCCATCTCTCTGACATGGCAACGAGTTTCTACACGCTTTTCTTTACAACCTTTAGATTAACCTAAGTTCCGACGCGAAACTCCTGACACATCCACCAGCATGTTGATTAAGCCCTTTGTCATTGTCATTCTATAATTACCATATAGTTAAAAAAACATGGCTAAAATCACACAGTAAATAATTTAGATTCGACCGCTCATACTTTCATATCGTCTTTCAAGAATTAGCACGATCCATGTAAAAGATCAACATTAACCACCTTCTTTTTCAGTAGCCGATTTATTCAATGTCAATTAAATACTAAATGATATCAACATTATATTAGAGGATGACAATCAATATACCTGAACTTCCCCGATTCCTTCGGCTAGTATCTTTCCCATTTCAAGGGAAACAAGCCGACCGAGGGGGTGGAGTTTTGTCCTCAGTGCATCGCCAATTTGTCGTACAATCTCACCTCTCTTCGGTGCTGGAATCTGAACAAAACAAAAACAAAACATCAGAATTTGAATCGACCAATCAAATCTTTTACGAGTTTGAATTAACGGAGCACCTGCATCCATAGCTTCGAGGCTTGCGCGCACGCTTGCATACCCTTTTCGTAATCTTGAATAGATGCTTCTGCAACTTCAGCAATTACCTACATAAATAAACCCCACAAGGAGATTATTATTTTATTTTTAATCATGTAGATACAAAAATAAAACTGGGAATAAAAAATAAACACATAGCAACCAATCACTTTCAACAGTCATTTTCACAATCACAAGTCATGCACCAAAGATTTTAAATGAAAATAGAGAAATTAAGATCAATTTACAACAATTCAGTAATAGTTATCTTCATGCATTTGATATATCTCATCATGCACCAAAGATTCCGAACCGCATCTTTCTCAATCACACCCACACACACACACACACACACATGTATATATAACTTATATGCATGATCATGCCTGAAAACTTAAATTGAGCTAAAAAAACAAATTAACAAGCAAAACCTGATTATCAGCAGGGTTTACAGAAGAAACGACGGGCCCATTACCCAGCCAAACACCATTAACAAAACAGCCCAAATTCTGCGGCCCGAGCCCGATCTCCTTGAGAAACTCGTAGTCCTTTCTTCCGAAGCTCATATCTGCAACAAACAATCAATCGCGAAACAACAAAAATCCAGATTCAGATACCTCGATTTTTCCACCCAATTTCAGACGCTATCGTTCGAAGTAGAAAAAAAAAAAAGAAAAATCAGAGAAATATTCACGGGCATTTTGAGAATGCTGGAGTAGGTGGTTGTACCGTAAGCAGGAGAGTTAGTACTCAATTGAGACATGTTTGAGAGAGCTGGAAAACGGGTGTTAGTATGGAGAATTATTTATTACAGTAGAAATGAAAACGGAACGGAACGGAACGGGGTATATAAACGGTGACGGTGAGAGAAGAAGAGACGTGTCCGTTGGGAATACTGGAAAGTACACTACTACTATCCAATTTATATGTTTTTTTAATTATTGATTTTCCTTGTGTGCAATAAAAAAATGGAAGCATTTAATTTGCGGTAGATTAGGACATCTGTTGGAAATATTTTGGGGTCGTTTTTATAAATATTAAGAAAATTTGGGGATGATTTTGGTAATAATGAAAAAATAGAAATACGTTTTCCCCCAAGAAGAATTCAACATCCGTTTTAAGTGTAAAAACTCGGAATTGCCTACACTTATAAAAAAAAATAAAAAATCTTAGTCTTTTTTTTTCACTTTTAGTGGTGTTTTAATATTTTTATAAATGTTAATTCGATAATAAAATAAATTTATATGTCGCAAATGTAATATGAGGAATAATAGTTTGGTTTGAAACTTGTAAATTGTATATAATTTGCAGCTGCAAATAATTATATAAGTTCAACGTTACTCCCTCCGTTTCTAAATATGTGTCGTTTTTCACCTTGGCACAAATCTTAATTAGAATCTCAATAAATATGTCTTGATTTTAGGAAAATAGATATTGATGGACCAAAATACCCTTGTTTATTAATTAATACAAGAAGAGTGCTATAGAGTTAATGACGGTAAAATTGAAAAATAAGTAATTAATGCAGCATTGGAACAAAAGAAATTATCAAAAGAAACAGATATTATGAAACAGATGGAGTATGATTTTTTTTAGAAATTATGGATGGACCCTTATATTTTTAATATTTACATATTTTCCCTACATTATGGTGTCCAACATCTATCTCCGTTACGTTGTGTCCATGCTACAAGATGTAACATGAGTAATTTTATTATTTTTTAAATTACAATAATTTAAGATCTAAATGGAGGATTGGTTCATCATTGTTTTGATTCAAATAATTTCCAAATCATAATCTTAGAACTAATTTCTAAGATGTTGTAATAATAACAAAATCAGGAAGAAAATAAAGAGAGTATATTTATTTCCTATTACATTAGTTTGACCAATCATTGACGATGGAGATAAGCTCGTGACACGATTAGGTCCAATAAAGTATTTTACAATTATTATACCTAGAAAGAAAAAAAAAAAATGGAAGAGATAGTTATCACGTGTGACACTCCTTAATATCCTAATTCCTAATTATTTTAATTATTGCCCATAAATAATATTTAATTGATATGTCTAAAAGGAGTAATTAAAAATAATGAAATTGGCCCAACATGCAATGGACTCTAGCTCAACAAAAGCCCATATTGAGAGGTCTAACTGATTTGATAGAAAAATACTAGGGCAGATTACAGTTTTCATCCTTTAAGTTTGTACAGATTTTACATTTGATCCTCATGTTTACAAAATAATACATTTGGTCCTTCTTGTTTTAATAATTTATCAATTTTGGTCATTTCCGTGAATTTACCCTTTAGTCCGTCAGTTAAGAGTTAAAACAGTGATGTGGACACGCTTGGTTCCGTTAGTTTTAACGAAAAACTGACGAAAATGACTAAAAATGTTGGATTTTTGAAAGATGAGGGACTAAATGTGTTTTTTGTGAACATAAAGGACCAAATGTGAAATCAGTGAAAACTTTAGGGATGAAAACTGTAGTTTTCCCAAAAATACTATGTAGCACGGAAACTTCAACTTCTCAATTTATTCGTGTTTTGGACACGTCTCGTGTTCAACACTTGAGGACACCTGCCGGATATCTTATGTACTATTTTGCAATCGTTAAAAAAATTAGAAACACGTTTGAATGGCGAATTTCCAATTACTTTTGCTTCTTTAATTATTTATATAATTTAATGATCAATTACAAATTTGTAATCAATAGTTGATAATAATATTTTATTTTGAATATATTTGTATGGAAATATATTAAAAACAAATTATATATAAATAAAACCTAATATATGTTTATACAACATATTTATAAATATACCTCCTATACTTTTAATATTTACACGTTTCCCCAAGTGCCCGTATCCCATTTTTTGGACATTCTGTTTCTCTGTGCCCGTTTCCCTGTAACACCGTTTTCGACTTTTTGTATCCGTACTACATTGAAAAAATACAATTCCGACCCATTGAGGACTAAACATTAAATTATGAATACAAAATTATAATAATACGAAATTGTTGGCCGGATTTGCAAAATCCGGTTTTGGTTCTCAATTTGGTCTGCATAATCTTCACAATCTCTCTTATTCATTGCAATCACATCTGCTTATCCCTCATAAATACCGATTTTATCCTTTTTAAGAATGTGGGAAATCTGATAATTAAAATACATTTATTTCCTTTTTCATCAATTAAAACAGGGTAAACAAAATTGATATGTTATTTAGAATCCACTTCTCAATTTAATCCAATTTCATCTAATCTAAATTAATCGGATATAAGTAATCTGACGAGGCATGATTATATATATAGTAATAAATATATTTTTACATATCCAATAAAATACTAATTAAATATAATAAAAAATAAATTAGACTTTCTACATGAAATATGAAATAAAAATATTAAATTCAGTTGAAAAGTGGAGAAAATGTCGGTTATTTATATGTTACACCCGATGAATGTTACATCGATCAAATTTTTACCATTGATCTACACACACCAATGAATATATAAATATATTTATGTCTACATAAATTGTAAAAATCTACGTGATATATTTAATCAGATGTAGCATAATATAAATTGAAAATGTCAATAAACTTTTAAATGTGTCCCATGCATGTTTTTAGGTTAGGTAACTAATTTCAACACAAATTTATTACAACTTTATCACAAAATAATATTATTATTACATGAATCCACCTCCCTATATAGTCAAACCCCCTTCAACATTTTCCCAAGAAAAAAAAACAAAAAATAAAGAACACCTCTAAAAAATGTCTTCTCCACAAACTGATCCCCTCACACCGCCGCGCCACCACTCCGCCACCACATTCAGGTGGACGCTCCGCGGGAGGAGGCGGCGGTTGGCCACCGTCCGCCTCGGTGGGAAGAAGCCCCGCCGGGTGTTATTTCTTGCTAGGGTTTGCAGAAGAGTGAAGCTAAAGTGGCTTAAGGCCGGAAAGTACCTTTGCATGATGAAAAAGGTGAAGGAATACTATAAGGATGTGGTTGAGGGGCCAGGGGCAGAAGGGTCATTTCACCAGAGGATGCTTCTGGAATCTTCTTACGCCGTTCCTGTTATGGGGCTTTCTTTCATGAACTATCCTTCTTCGAGAGGTCATTATTAGTTTTTTTTTTTTTTTTTTTTTTTTTTACATATGTAAGAATGTGTTAATTTTAATGTTTTTGATCCCCTTAAAATTATGGAATTTTTTTTAATTGTTTTTAAATAACTTTTTTTTTTTTTTTTTAATTGACAACATTGATTATGGCCTTTTTATTCTTTCAAACTAATATGTGTTGTGATGTGGTTAACTTAATTAATGTACTAGCATTTCACCCGTGCATTAATGCACGGGTGGTTAAAATATAAAAATATATTTAAGATAAAATTATTGAATAAAAATATAATATATCATACGATATAATAAAAAAAGTAAAAACAATATCCATTTCATTTGATTTAAGTACCGAATTATTCAAAAGAAAATGTAAAGGAAAAAAAAAATTGCGATATAGAGAATAAGATACTGCATCTGAACCAAATAGTTACAATTATCTCGTCCAATGATCTTAACATTAAACTTAGAATAAGATACTGCATCTGAGGTCCGAGACCAGCACATAAAATTGGGCTTTTCAATTAATCATTGAGAGAGTTAGATCTGGACCTGAAATTTTCATTGGGCCAACTTTTAGTAGTTACAATAGATAAAACAGCAATTTCTCAATAAAATGTTTTGGCCCAAATACCACATAAAAAAAACGAATATAATCATATACATATATGTTAAGAAAAAGTCTTTACGACCACCTCTGAGGTAAAAGATCAAATTAAGAAAAAAATCTTCATATATGGGTAGTTACGATCCCTCGACTGTACATTTTCTTACACGTTCGCTCTTGAAAAAAAAAATAATCAATCAAGAAAATGAGAAATGGAGGTTGGATTGGGGCTCGTGCATGAATTGGAGGTTGCACGTTTTATATTAAAATATCAATGTATTTCCAAATTAAAAATACAATTTTCAATAAATAAATAAATATATTCGGCTGCATAATCCTAACGATAGGCACAACCGGTTGGTTGCTGACCACGTGGCATTCGTATCTGTCTGTCAACGTGGTTCCTCACTTGCTTTTGTCCCCGGCCGAAATAAAACAAATTCCAACAAACTGCAAATTTTATCATAAATAATAAATATAGCTTCGCATATTAATGTTATTAGATAAGTATGTAATAAATGAATAAATAAATTTAAAAAAAATCATCAACAAAATTCTGGAATTTGAATTTTTTGCAGGATTTGACCGAAATAGCCATACGAAGTCAGAATTTTATGTTCTTGACATCGAAAATTGTTTACAGTTTATGTTAAAATAGATTAATAGCATCGGTTAATTAATATGTTTTTCTGGTCATAATTTAAACATAATGTGTTTAAATTTATAGAGATTTGATTTTGATTATCAAAATAGAATAACCAAAATAAAATTATGGTATTTTATTAGTAATCAAATGTACAAAATTGGTGACTCAATTGATAACATGAATCTGGACACAAATTCAATGAATTGCTGACTTTTTGTGGGCAATTTGTATGGTCATTTGGAAACACCCAGAACCAAAATATCAAAAAAAATGGGCCCATTTTTCTCCAACTTGCACACACAAAGAATCATAAAAAGGCCCCATTAACTTCAATTACAAGCACAATATATATATATATATATATATATATATATATATATATATATATATATATATATATATATATATATATTGAAAGAAATCTTCTATTTAAGTAGATTTTATTTTTAATAATTAATTGAAAATTATTACATTTCTTTTCTCATCACAATTAATTAAATTGAAGAACACATTAGGACATTCTTATATGGTTTTATATATAAAAAATTAAAAATAAAGCTCTCAACTTGGACCAACTCCATTAGACAATTGAAATTTAATTGTCAGTTCAATGGAAGACTGTTTGACTAAGTTTATTTTAAACAGCTGATAAGTTGTTACAATCTGGTTGATAAATTGTTGTATCTTATTTTAGAATTAATTTTTGAAGTTATAAAATAGTTTGAAAAAACTTAAAAGCTCATTTTAACAACTTATAAGTTGTGTCAAACACTACTAAAAGTCGTTTAGGTGATTAATTAAGCGAATGCGTTATAGCGAAGAAAACTATTTTATTAAGATCATTAAACACAAATTAAAGGTGGTCCCACACTTAAAAGAAGCTTATCCGGTGCATAAATAAAACGTAAGCAACAATCATAAGAAACTTATAATGATTGGCCTAACAAAGAGTGAGACAATTACATTATAATTAAATAATTATTAAGAAAATTAATAAATATGAATATGTTTTATTTTATTGTTTCGTGGTGAAGCAGCGAAAAAGCACAAACTCACAATTCCGTTATTTCAAGTAACATTCGAGGGTATTATAGTATTTTCAGTTCCCTATTCACTGGCTTAAAAGATCAACATTTGTTATCAGAAAAAGAAAGAAAGAAAGAAGCATCGGAGAAGAAGAAAAAGTAAAGAAGAAATCGTCAGAATTTTCTCTCTCTAAAATTCATACAAATTTCTTCTCAAGACCCTCACTCTTCTTCAATTTCCCTTCCCCCCCTGTAAATATATATCTGTACCCATTTCTCATATCTGTAAATCATACAATTTTTTTTTGTTTCCCTCACAAATCTGCACTGTAATTCTGTTTCGATTTTCGGGTTAGGTGTGTATAAATTTAGGTAGTAGTATTTGAAGGTATAGCAGGAATTAGGGTTTGAAATTGCTGTTACTATTCCGATTTTGTGTTGAAATTCGGTTTGAATTATGACGGTTCCGACGATTTTGCTTTACGGTAGCCCGAGCAGCGTGTGCTCCGCTCCGCATCCGATCAATTCCCACGGCTCGTACGAGCTAGAGGCGAACGCGCGGTCGTCTTCGTCGGCATCGGCGTCGCCGTCGCAGAAAACCTTGACCGGCGGGCTGTCGTGCTGGTTCTCCACGCCGCCGATTAAATCGGCGAGCGGTCCGACCGGGGCGGAGGAATTGGGTTCCTTGTGGCACGATAGAACCGATGAATTGGGGTCTTCTTATCGATACTCTTCGTTGACCTCGTATTCGAAGCGAGACCAAGCTCATCAGAGCCCGGTTTCTGTGCTTCAAGGCCCGAATAGTTCAATCGGATTGGGTTCTCGAAGCTCGCCCATGAGAATTAGCCCTAATTTGAACTCGATTAGGTCCGGGACTGGGTGCCTGTTCAATGGATTCGTGAGGCATGCGTTGGGTTCGTGTGTGGACTACGATTCGCCGAGATTAGCGACGGATGTCGAGGACTTCGATTATTCGTCCTCCTCGAACGAATATTCCTCGGAGAATCTTATTTTCAACATGGATGTCGATTCCCCGGAGCTGGATATGCCGGATTATGCGAAAGACTTGCTCTCCAATGCGCAGTCGAGGCATTCGATTTTCCGGGATGATTTTGTCATCAAGGCTTTTTACGAAGCAGAGAAAGCTCATAGAGGCCAGGTACTTCACATTTTTCTTGCAATTTCTATTATGTTTTATAAGAAATTATTGTGGTGATTGAAACTCGAGCATTGTGATTTTTTTGATGTTTGTAGAAGCGAAAAAGTGGGCATCCTTATTTGCAGCACTGCGTGGAAACGGCGATTCTGCTTGCAAATATCGGTGCTAGTTCTACAGTAGTTGCTGCAGGGCTTTTGCACGACACCATTGACGATTCTTCTGTTACTTGTGAGCAAATTTCAGCCTCTCTCGGATCTGAAGTCGCTCATTTAGTCGAAGGGGTAAATTAAAACTTTATTTCTAAGCTTATTTTTGTTGAATTGTTTTGCTTATTTCAGTATAATTTAAGACATACGCATAGCTTAGTTGTCCGTGATTTTATGCCAGGTGTCTGAGCTGAGTCAATTGAGCAAGCTTGCACGTGAGAACGACACCGCCACTAAAACCGACGAGGCGGATCGAATGCATACCATGTTCCTTGCAATGGCGGATGCTAGAGCTGTCCTAATAAAGCTAGCGGATCGTTTGCACAATATGATTACCTTGGATGCATTACCTCCAGCCAAACAAGAAAGATTCGCGAAAGAGACTTCCGAAATATTCGTGCCCCTTGCCAATAGATTAGGGATCTCCACTTGGAAAGAGCAGCTACAGAATCTCTGTTTCAAACACCTCAATTCAGACCATTACCAAGACTTGTCATCCAAGCTTGTCAAGTCCTATGACGAAGCTGCAGTTACTTCTTCAGTAGAGAAGCTCGAGCAAGCTCTCGAGAATGGATCGGTTTCTTACCACTGTTTATCGGGCCGGCATAAAAGCTTGTTCAGCATTCATTCCAAGATGTTGAAGTGCGTACGATTTCTCTTATATATATATATATATATATATTTTTTTTTTTTGCATGCAAAGAACCTAAACCTAAATGTTATTATATTCCGTTTGTGCAGGAAGAACCTAAATATGGATGAAATTCAGGATATTCACGGGTTGAGATTGATTGTCGAAACTGAAGAAGACTGCTATAAAGCTCTGAAAGTCGTCCACCAGCTATGGCATGAAGTACCTGGGAAATTCAAGGACTACATAGTTTATCCCAAGTGCAACGGGTATGTTTCTTTAAGCCTCGTTTGGTTCGTAAGATGATCCATGATTGGCTAAATAATTAGGTTTTGTTTGATGTTTGGTTAGTACAACTTTTTCGGGCCGGTCCACAATTACAGAAATATGAGCTCGTCTCTTAGCTTATTGGGAAATTGTGTATTGGACAAGTTGAGTTCTAGAGGGTGTTTGGCCACTCTTGTAAGCTATTAAAGACAACTTATAGGATGTTTAAGAGATTATAAGCTCTTCAAAAGTGTGGTAATTTTTGAAAAAAAATCTTAAAAATTCAAAAAACAAGTTGTTGGAGAGAGCTTATAAGATCTTTTTAACTTATACCCTACCTTTTTATTTAACATCTTATAACTAGTAAAAACAACTTATAAGTTCATTATTCAAACACTTTAAAAATCAATTCTAAAAATAAGATGTAACGAGTTAGCAGCTCTTAAAACAACTTATCAAACCTTAAAACGAATTATCAGATGTGATCTAAGAGATGTACGAGCTTATCAGATGTTTAAAATAAGCTTAGCTAAACACCTTCTAGTAGATAGCATAATCTTATCTTGAGAACCAAACGACCCCTTAGTGTATACGGTATTTTAATAATCGATTTTCCACAAGACTCCCTTAATAATAAAGGATACAATTTTGCAGGTACCGATCTCTACATACAGTAGTTGTATGCGAGGGTGGAGTTCCCCTAGAAGTTCAGATCCGAACAAAACAGATGCATGTGCAAGCAGAGTACGGATTTGCTGCTCATTGGAGATATAAAGAAGGAGACTGTAAACACTCTTCGTTTGTTCTTCAGATGGTCGAATGGGCACGTTGGGTTATTACATGGCAGTGTGAGGCAATGAGCAAAGAGAAGTCGTCCGATGGTTCTTTTGACTCGAACAAGCCACCTTGCGTGTTTCCTACACACTCTAAAGACTGCGCATTTTCTTGCAAGCCTCAATGCGTCTCCGATGGACCTGTCTATGTTATCATGATTGAAAATGATAAGGTTTGTTTCTCTTACATTGTGCATCTTATATTGGCGTATGAATTTTTATGTTCGTAATTTTTTTTGTGATAGCTATTATACTACTATCGCCGGGTTAAAAATGTGATTGATGCATGTCACAATTAATGCAATCAGTATACTATACTCTGCAACTTCCTGTCTGTCATTTTTAACACCCTTTCTCTTTATTTTTTTCTTCATGAAAGATGTGTGGGGTTTATTGCATTTAGCACCCTTGTTTTATATCGAATTTCAAAGAAACTTGCCACAAAATAAATATTAGCAAAAAAAAAAACCCGCTATGATGCAATTTTTTAAGCAAACTGCCCCTAAAAACTCAGAGTTGCCATTTAGGGGGTTGCGTGCTAAAAAAGTGCATCATATGAGGGCTTTTGCTAGTATTTATTACACGGGGAGTTTATTAGCAATTCGATATAACACAACACAGGGATACTAAATGCAATAAACTCAATTTGTGTGTGTGTTTTTTTTTTCCTTCATTCGCCAAAATTTCTCATTTTTTCAAGGTTTGAAATATTTTTTATGGTTTTGATTTCTATTAAATATGTTTCATAATAATTTAGTAAAATCACGTGATAATGCATGTGTCATTTGTCAGTACATGGAAATGGAAATATATGATGCTTCATGGGGTTTTTTTTTTCAAAGTGGCGGATGTTACGTTTCTACATGCAATAATTCGATAGTTCGAATGAGAAACATAGATATATGATTCTTGGGTTAAAATATAAGTAACATATATTTTCCGAGCAATGATTTGACGGTATACTTTTTTGGCTGGCAGATGTCTGTGCAGGAGTTTGCGGCAAACTCATCGGTGATGGATGTGCTGAAAACAGTAGGTGGAGGTAGATGGAGTTCATACGGTTTTCCGGCGAATGAGGAGCTGAGGCCAAGGCTGAACCACCAACCTATTTCCGATCCAACGTGCAAGCTCAAAATGGGGGATGTTTTTGAGTTGACTCCATCTTTGCCAGACGAATCGTTGACCGGGTATCGGGAAGAAATGCAGCGTATGTTCGACAAGGGCCTTGCGATCTCAACTACAGTTGCTTGCTAGTTACACAAGCTGACCTCAGTTTATATTCATTCTTTTGTTTGTATAATAATATCATTTCATCAAAAGAAAAAAAAAATAGCCGTTTTGTACATATAACAAATTATACTAATTATGTAGCAGTAGATTCTCGAAGTTTCTTTTATTTTATGGACTTACATTGATATATATGAAATAATATACATTCAAAGTTTTCTTGCACCAAAGAGAAAAAGAACGATTCTAACTTGTAAAGTTTCGTAAGTTTTCGTGATTAAATAAAAGTTTGCCGTTTCATATTTCGTTCGAACTCGAAAATGGATTTTGCAAGATCCATTCTCTCTCTAATATCCATCCATCACCTATAATTCGCCTCGGTTTTTTGTTCGAGTATTACAAGAACCTTGAATTGATCGTGGGAGGAAGACCGATTCTGGAATCGAGATGGAATTGAGGTCAATCACATATTATTCTCGTGATTTTTGAACATATACAAAATTAGGGGTGACGATTTCAACCTGCATTGCTCCATCTCGAACAGTTTGACAAAGTAATTATCGTCTCGTTAGCCAATTAGACGAATACATATAAGTACCTGGATACTTTAAATTGGGAGGTTACGAATTTTACGATGCAATAAACAAAATCAAGATATATAAGTACATGCACTAAACAAAATCAAGATATATAATCCCAACAATCACTTTATTAAAGTTTTTAAAAATGCCATATTTAAAGTTACAGCAACTGTAAAATACTAAAATAGTATAAATATCTCTGTAAAACAGTAAAACTGCAGTAAGCAAACATGCTGCTGCATTAATGTAGTTTTTCAAATAAATAAATAAAAATAAAAAATAAAAAAAAGAGGGGTGCATGCAGATTTTCTCTGCATACACTTTATTCAAGTTTTCTGTAATTAATTAAATAAATCCTAAAAATTGCTGCTTCATCACATGCCCTTGCTGGTTTAGTTTAGGAATGATCACTCTCAAAGTTTGATGTCTCTGAACTCCAGTTGCTCCTTGTCTCCGCGCTCGGCCCAGCGGAGTTCTGCAAAAATTCAAAGGGTAATTTAGTAATTTCACAATGTATAATTTCAAAATAACTGTTGTTTAAGGTTTCGACACATATATTATTATAAAACTAATAAATATGTATTGGTTTTAGGAACTCGTATGAAACAAGTAGTTTTATCAATGTATGTGTATTGTTTCGAAAGTTAATTTAAATAGGATGGAGTAATTTATTTTTGGAGAAATTATAAAGATTTTTTAAATGCGGAATATAATATAATATAATATAATACAATACCTGATCATTGTAAGCCGGGTCAACATGATAGGATCCGGGGGACGGGCTCGGGTTATTGACCACCGCGGCGGGTGCTTGAGGCAAACCCGACGACAAATTCTGCATGAGGCAATCCATTTCTGGGAAGTTAAAGAACTCGTCAGTCGAGTGTTGCCTGGGGTTTGACGAAGAATGTGCCCCGGGCCGGATATT
The DNA here is from genome assembly GCF_056151865.1 of Erythranthe guttata. Taxonomy (NCBI): domain Eukaryota; kingdom Viridiplantae; phylum Streptophyta; class Magnoliopsida; order Lamiales; family Phrymaceae; genus Erythranthe; species Erythranthe guttata. The sequence goes on from NC_142536.1 coordinate 4,636,494, forward strand.
ACTCGGGCCGGCCACCACCGACGACCCGTATTGCTCCTGAGGAGAACCATTATCATTATTATTAGGAGTCACATGCCCACCACCACTGTGTGGTGTTTCGGCCTCCGAATGGGTTTCGGATCCTTGCCGGGTCCCATGAGACTCCTGGGCAGGACCCGAGCGGGTCCTGCCCAGCTGGGGCTTCGACCCGAACCTCCTGGGTTTGGGCTGGGCCCCGTTAGCGTCAGGAGATGAGTCATGATTAGCTTGGTTAGCCCTTCGCTCCAGTGGTGATCGCCAGTTGTCGTTACGACATTTCTATATATAATAAAAGAAAAATTATAATCATTCATTTCTTTTTTTTGATAATAATAATCATTCATTTCAATCTTGAAATTTATATTGTATAAATAATTTTGATTAGTAAATTATTATTTTAAAATAATTGAAATAGTGAAATAAATACCTGGAGATGACTTGCCACTTGCATTCTTGTCAGTCCAGGAACATCCATCAACTCTAGGATCTCTTTTGGGAAGCATCCTATTTTCAAACAAAATTATTATTAGTTTTTTTTTTTTTTTTAAATTTATTTAATAAATAATCGACGTTTTAGTCGTCGATTATAATAATATATTAAAATGCGAAAATAATCGAAAAGAGAAAACATACTCCCTTCTCCGAGTTGCTCAACAGCATCCATAAACTTGGCATGGAGCTCCTGAGTCCACTCGGTGCACATCTTCCGCTTCACATTACCACTATTATTATTATTACTATTTTCGACCATAACATGAAAACTATCCGAGTCGCACTCGTCTTCATCGAGACCATTGATCAAGCCGTGCCTCGATATTCCCCTAATCTTCTTCTTGGCCTTCCCCTTATTGTTCTTCATCATCACATGATGAAGGTGGCCACTCACCCTCCCCATGTTGTTGTTGTTATTGCTGCTGTTGTAATAATCGGGGTTTTCGAAACCCCGGTTATTATTCATTTCCTTGAACTGATGATCATGGTTAACGCCCCGCGAACCATGGTTAGTGCTAACGATAGTGTTAGCGTTGTTAGCGTTCTTGTTGACCGAAGCTAACATTTCCCTTTCTCTTACGAGTCGCGTCTTCTCCCTTAGGACATGCTGCCATAGGCACCTCATGATATCCAACGTCGCGGGTTTCTTGATGTAGAGGAACGCCCCGTTTTCGAGTGCCCTCATCGCCATCAACGAGTTCTCTTCGGCCGACATCACTGATTTATTAACAATTAATTATTAATCAAGGGATATTGCATGCAAGAAATACAAATAATAGTAATAAATAATTCCAAAATTTAGACCTAAATAAATTTAGGTATATATGGATGGATTTTAAATCAATCGATCCAAATGCAAGAACCACAACTCTAATTAACATCCATAATCTTTGATAAATTATAAAATAATAGACAACACATTACAGTTAATTAAACCTATATAAATTAATACAGTCAAAACTAGCAAAATTCTATTAATTTAGCGAAATAAAAAATTATCGAGTTAATAGATTAGTACATTTTACCGACTCGGGACTGTAGAAAAAATATTATTTAAGCGAGGTTATTAATTTATCGAAATTCTACTGTATTTACATAATAACGAAACTTTGTTTTTAAATTAAAAAACATGCATAATAATTTCATAAAAAAATGTATTTCTGTTTTTAGATTTTCTATATATATCATCAAATTGTTTACCGAAAGGAGCCATGATTATATACAATTAATCTCATAAAAAAACATATAAACATAATTAAAAAGAAAAAAAAAATATTTCAAGAAAGTAAAGTTGGCTTACAAACAACAGGTAAACCCATGGTGGCAGCATGCTGGAGAAGTTTGAATCCATGGAGATCAGGTGAGTTCACATTCGCCATAACGACGTCGAATTTCGCCTTTCCACTTAGGAGCATCGAAATTGCAGCAGAAGCAAGTTCAACAAATGTTACTGTAAGATAAATAAATTAAAACATTAATCAACATCTATTCAAATTGTTTTTATTATATGATTACGAAAAAAAAATAAAAAAAATAGCCGTTAATAAATTAAACACGTATTTTCGTCTTTCAAGTATATTACCTTATCGAGATGACTCAAAAAACCGTAATCAACAAAGTGATTTCCAATAACATCTTTATTAGAATTGTTTGTTTGATAAAGAAATTTCGGAATAGTTCGTAACGTGTCGTATTTCAACGGTAACTAAAGGGAATGGATTTAACAATAGATTCAAAATAAAATCTATATATCAATTCAAGAAAAGCATTTAAATGATTCGAAAAGCAATTTTCAAATAATTAAATGTATCGAAAATTCAAAATGATACAGATAAGGAGAGAGATCTGCAGAAAGGGAGCAAAAGCCAACCTCAGCTCTTGAATTTATTTATACTTTCTTCGATTCTTCACAAAAGTAACGAAGACATAAATAAAATAAAATCACGAAAAAAAAGTATCGAAAAAATTCAAAATTTTAGGGTCTTGAAAAAATTCCCAAAATCAAGTAAACTAAAAATATTTGAAAATTCAACATTTCCCGGTTCTTGAAAAAATTCCAAAAAACGACGTAAAAGACACGCGCTGCGCGCACACACATACAAACACACACACGCGCGCGTATATATAGAAATAGTGTAATTACCTCGGTATTGACATATCTCGAGAAGTTTAGCGGTGCTAACGAGAGATTCAGAGTCATGGTCGACGAGCAAGACATGAATTTCATGCACCACAGACGGATGAAACGAAGAAGAAGCCGTCACCATCGGAGAAGTATTGCTGCTGCTGCTTCTTCCTTCGGTCCAAGCGTTGCCTAATTCCGGCCACATGATCGATCAACAACGCTTTATTTAATTCTCTCTGCACACAACACAAATTAATGTAATAAAATTATATTAATTAGTAGTTAATTAAGGAGAATGTGAGTAATTGAATATATAAATATAAATATTAAAAAATAATAACCAAGAATCTTTTTGCAGCCTCAGAAAATAGTGAGCAGGATGGCATGAAAATGAAGGAGAAATGTGTGTATTTATACAAGTTAATGGCATAATCTCTTGTTGAATTGACATACCATCTTAGCAAACCACCCCCCCACCCCCACCCCCCTAATTACTATTTATTTTTTTTAATTTTTTTTTTTACTTCTTACAATTATTATTTTTGAATGCACAAAATCCTTACTGTCAAATTTATTTCCAAAAATGCCAGTTGTTCTTTTTTTTTTTTGGTCTAAATTTTCTTTGACTTCTCGGATTAAGAAATTCGACGAATTTAGTATTAACCAAATATTTTTATTAGAATCGGTTGATTTTATCGAAAATTAATTAAAATAATTTAGTAGATTTTTTTAGATAATTTTTACTACACATAAATGTAAGTGACTAAATTTTATATTAACTACCAATAAAGAAACAAACAATTATAAAAAAAAAATATTGTAAGAACATTAAGGAAAACAATTCATAAGAAATTAAAACCCTAATTTTGACATAGAACAAAATATATCCATTTTATTTGCATTATTTAGAATTAAAAAAATTGCTAATTAATTAAAATATCAGGTAATTTAATCAAAATCTAGTAATTATTTTCACCAACATACTATATGGATTATTTCCAAAATAGGTTTTTAAAAAAAATTGACCTGATGTAGGTCATCATCATTTTACTTTCTTTTTAATAATTTGTAAATTACATTAATATTTTCAACTTTCCTTGTAACACAATTTGTATATTCACACTATTTTGTGCCTTCAAGAATTCCTCTTACTTAAAAATATTATGTTTGAAAATTGAAATATTAGATTTTAATTTACTATATGTCGTATAATTCTCCGTATCATCATCGAGATACGACGACTAGTCAACATGACTATTAATCGAGTTAATTCATTCAAAATTGTTTGAATATATTAAATAATATTCAACGACTAATATACGCAAATATCGTAAGTAATACATATTACCGAAATTGTCGATCCGTATTGTAAATAAGTCAAACAATTAAATATATTGATAAATAAAATGCAATGAATATGAATTTTTGTTCAAATTAAATTAAAGGTGTCCTTTGCTAATAATTAATGGTACAATCTATTAGTGTTCAATTTTTATTTTCTCATATATTACACTTAAATTGAAATGGTTTAATTAATTTGAAATGATTGTAATTAGTAGAAATTAATTTGTAAGACCTCTTTTATATTGAAAATTTTGGTAGAGTTCAATTAAAAAAATAATGCTCAATATTTTAAATACTAAGCAAAAGTTGTTCATAATTTTCTTATTTATTTATCATTATATTGAAGTGCAATTTGGCATGGTAGCCTTTAAGTGGTAACTATATTAATGAAATTTGCTGCAACAGAATTTGCACGTTATTCATTTTTTTATAAATATTTACTAACTATAAACTATAGTTCAAAATAATATTATTTCTCCAAAAGTTAATTGAATTGTTGCATAATTAGCAAGTTAGTTATTTTCCAATTTTAAAGGTCTCGAGTATTTAGTTGTTAAATGTTTTTTTTCTATAATTGTTGAAATTTTTGTATGATAACACGATGGATTGTTATGTACACGAGGGTAACAAGAGTTAGTAAATCACTTAATTTCAAAATGTGGTTATTATTTAATTAATTAATGGTGTAAGTTCAAGAATTTTAAATTAAAAATAATAATTTATTGAATATATATGACTATTTTGAAGTGTTCTTTATTTATTTTGATGTTTTGAGAAAATAAATCAAAAGAAAACTCCTATATTGTATTTTCCAATCTTATCCATTTGATACCAACCCTACTTCATTCAAGGCATTATATCTCAATTTAAATACACTTTTATACAGTCCTTTTAGGGTGAATTGCATTTTGCTCCCAAAAAATAATATGGATTGACGATTTGCACTCTTACGTTCAGAAATTTGACGAAGTGCACCCTAAAATTAAATATCTCGTGGCATGTACACCATGCGTTCATTTTCTGCGAGATTTTAGCTAAAGAATCTCCAATATATCGCGACATTTTGATTTTTAAAGGGATTTTTTCTTTTTTAGTGGTATATTTTTTAAAAGAAATTAATTATCACATAATAAACAATATACATAAGAGGAAAAAATAATTTTAGTCTTTTTAGTTTTTCAATCAAATCAAAATTGTATATACATAAAAAAAAATTGATCCAATTTTAATTTAAAAAATGGTTCAAAACATTATGATTTCTTCCAAAAAAACAAATATATACATGATCAACATTATTATATATTTCACTTACCACGAGATATATAATTTGAGGGTGAACTTTGCCAATTTTTAAATTTGAGGGTGAAAATTGTCCATTTAGATAATTTCTTGGGTGCATAATGCAATTCACTAGTTTAACCAGTTGAAATCCAATTATGCTCCAATTTATTCGAAATATATATATATATATATATATATATATATATATATATATATATATATATATATATATATATATATATCCAAGAAAATGACAAATTTCCTTGAATCAAATCTGAAAAATCAGAAACATATACATTTATTTGACACTTCATAATTAGAAAAAAATTATTCCTAGTGAGGAACAAAAAAAAAACACAACGAAATTCAGAAAAATAAAATAAAATAAAATCCTTAATACAAAGAACAAACAATTGAACCACAAGCAAATAAAATCAAAAACAAAAACAAAAACAAAAACACAAGAAAACCAAGTCATGATTGTAACATGCACAAATTTTCACTTCTAGCCGGTCCCTCCGAGCACGGACTTAAGCTTCTTCACTTGAGCATCGTCAAGAAACGTAGTCTTCTCGATTAACATGGAGGGCAAATTATTCGCAAAGAGCGCGAAATCGGTGATTTGCAATCCCGGGTTAGGGCTACTAAAGCTCGCAAACGCCACCGAAGTTTTCCCACCGCCGTTGATCTGAAAATGCAACAACCCTTGAGGGTACACCATAATATCCCCCTTAAGAAGCTTCTTCACGTAAACGGCGTTCGCGGAAGAAACAAATCCGGTTACTAAGGAACCCTGGACGACCAGGATTACCTCAGAGGCCCCTGGGTGGGTGTGCATTGGGATCACACCCCCAGGGGCCAAATCGAGGCGGGCTATGGACAGGCCCAGCCCATTTAGGCCCGGGAATTGCGCGTCAAAGGCCGGTGAGACGGCGGCATTGATGATGTTGGTGGTGTTGCCGCCCTTGCGGAAGCCGGTGAACACGAAGTCCTCGGCGGTGACGTTGGCCGGGGGCTTGCAGGTGTAGCCTGACGGGGTCTGTGGGCCCGTCAGGTCGGCCACGCAGAAGTCCTGCACCGAGGCGGTGGAGGTGGAGATGAGGAGAGTGAGGGTTAGAAAGATTGATAATTTAATCATTTTTCTTTTTCTTTTCTTTTTTTGAATTGAAGAATTTTGTACTTTGGTTGTTGTGGGAATTTTGAATGTGGGTTTTGGGATGGTTTATATAGAAATTTGTGATTGGTTTTTCAATGCCCAACTTGGAAAGATGGGAGTGGAATGAGAGCCACAAAGATCTTTTGTGAAGAAGAATTGCCCAAGTGATGAAGATGATGATGAACTTTTTTTTTTCTTTTCTATTTATATTCATTTTATTTAATTATTTTAAGTAGAAAAAGACAGAAGAATGCTTTTATGATTAATAATTGAGATTCTTGCACTGATTTCCACAAGATATTGTATGTATTGAGACAAGTATTTAAGGTTAATTCATATTGAAGTGACAAGTATATTATTAAGTAAGGATTTGATTATCATTTCATTAATTGGTGTTGAGTTCTTTGCCAAATTAGTTGAGTCATTAGGGTTGCATGCATGAGAGGTAGTGATGGTAACAAACCAAATAAACATTAATTATGTCTTGATGTATTGTATCTATTTATCAACTAGCCGGAGAGTTTAAACTAAATACATAAAGATGTGGCATTTTCTATTTTTTTTCATTTTCAAAATAAATATAAAATATATACAATCGATTTAGGTTCGAATCCCCTTACCAAATGTCGCTAGGTCGAACATGTCACACGTGATTATTTTTCAAAACCCTGAAAACTGTGTACTGTTTGAAGGCCCAGGACAGGACGTCAGTCGCTTTGTCATTAGATATTCTCTGTCAATTCATACCGATAACCCTTAGCCCTTTACTATTGATAAACACGAGCTCGTGACTAACATATCAAATCCGAATACGACATAATTTAATATTATTGCAACATCAAGTTGAATTAAGTATTAACACGCGAGCGATTCGCACATCCGATTCAAGCTCGTTGGTTTCACTCATGTTCATGAGGTCTATTTTACAACATAATTGTTTTGATTTCTTGATCAAATTTAGGGGTGGATGATATATATAGAAATCAAATTGTTGATCACAATTATGAATAATATGATTGTGATTAGGGTTTTTGGTAACAAAAATTTGCCCTAATTTGGGAGGCAAAGAGGTGGTCCAAACAAGCACATGGAAAGGGGTAAAGTGGACCATAACAAGACAAAGTGACAGCTATAAGTGGTGTAGTGTATGTATCCATGAATGAGACAATTTAATTTCCACCGATTATTTCATTTTTTGTGGACTACAAAAATTGCACTTTTTGGCTGAGGTTTATACGGGGGAGTATATGCCATTGATTAGTGATCCTTATACAAAATAGAATTTATGTTTCTTTTCTTATTTCCAATATTCTTAAATGCAATACGCGTTTTCTTCAAGAAAAACAAAATACAAAACGCGTAGAGATTTTTAGTAAATATCTGACATCATCAAATACTTGCACCGAATGGCGAAATTCAGGGGGCCCTGGCACGATACGTAGGAACCAACTTTCTTGTAAATACTCGATCAAAGGACCTTGCACCAACTTACTACCTCTAACCAGTTGATATATATATATATATATATATATATATATATATATATATATATATATATATATATATATATATATATATATATATATATATATATGTGTGTGTGTGTGTGTGTGTGTGTGTGTGTGTGTGTGTGTGTGGAATTTTAAAGAAACCAAGTCCAACAAAGTTGAAAGGCCTAATTCATCAAACTAGACCAAAAAGATACAATAAGACTATTTCATACAAAAAGAGTTAGAAGTATAAGCCCAATAAGTAGTACCCAATCGTTTAACAGTCCAAAATACTTATGTCATATTTAAAAAAAAATATATAATATCATATGAAATTATCAAAAAAATATTATATCATATGAAATTCGTTAATATTATCACCAAAAAGATATTTTTAAATTATTATAAAATAAGTCTAGTAACAAAAGCCCAATAAGTTGTATGCCCAATCGGTTAGCATGTCCTATATGTCATACTCGCAGCTTTATGTAAAATAACAAGCAGTTATACACCACACACACACACACACACACACACATATATATATATACATGTTTTTTTTTAAATGTAAATTAACAAAGAAATCCAGGGCCAAAAAAGATATACATGTACTGCACAAATCCCTTATTCAAGTACAAATACAATAAATTCACTCTGTTTCTCATCATCATTATCTTAAACAACAAAAGGTTATCCGAATTCGTTTACCCGTTTGAAGCTATCTCCTAGGAACGGCAGATCGCACAAATATTTCCAATAATCATCACATAATTAATCTTCGAAAATCATAGACCAAACAAGAATAAAGTTACGGTGATTTTCAAGTAGCAACTCTAACACGTCAATAAACGCGCATGGTGAAATACGTGTATATGGTGGTAAATAAATCCAAGCCAGTCCCTTAAAATTTGGGAAAATCAAAAATATTTCGTCTACAAGTCATTCATCTTCTATCGCCTACAAATCAAACGGTGGTTCTGTAAACTTTGGAACACGAGAAATGATAAATGCATACTTAAGAATTATCTTAATGCAGATTCTTTGACTAAACAACAACATATTGTAATCGAATCCAAATCAAATGGCTCACGAGGTCGTGATTTTGTTCTTAATGAATCGAGTTAGAATTAACTATATGCCGGACTATCACAATGACAAGTAATGAACGAAAATCGTGAACTTGAAACTCGTATTGATAGAAACTCGTACATGTTAGTCGTCATAATAAATGGCAAAAGAACAAAGGCTTTTATGAAAAAGGGGAACAAAGGATGTGTCTTCGGAATCAACCTACGACTTTGTCAACCATTGAATGAAATAAACGAACAAACGAATAAGAAATCGACAAAAAAAAAATTAATGCCAAGCAATGTTTTACCAATTTACAAAGGGCTGTAATCCAGATGCAGATCCTTCGATCCTCGGTTCACACGACGCCTCGTCTCACTCTTGAGCCAGATTAGTATACTCCGCCAAACCGAATGAAAATAATCCGAAAAATTAAACCAAAACGAGTTGGGAATTTTTATTTTTCTTTCAGTAGAGGTTTTCGGGCTTTAAAATTTGCCTTCTCCTGATCAACAGGAATGCCACCACACACACTTGCAGGATCGTGGCAACTCCGATGAACATCAACCCGATTTTCTTCCCTGTGTTGAGATTTTGTTTCTTAGAGGGAAGGCTTAACTTTTGTGGTGGTGGTGGTGGTGGTGGGTGGAGGCGCTTCCTTGGAGATGGTGGTGGAGGTGGAGGTGGAGGAGGTGATTGTAGTGGCGGCGGTGGTGGAGGTGGAGTGAATGGAGGCGGGGGAGGCGGAGATGCAGGAGGTGGCGGAGAAGGGGGAGGTGGAGGTGGGGGTGGCGGTGGAGGAGGAGGAGGAGGAGGAGGAGGAGGGGGAGAAAATTGCGGCGGCGGTGGGGGATTCACATTCTGCTGAGATTCAACAGTGAGATAGAAGAAACCAAGCAAAAGAAAGATGATCGGAGTTAACAATGGCGAATCCATACAAATCGAGCCCAACAGGAAATTGAGTTTTCATTCAAAGACGGCTTCTTTACATCAAAAACCTTCAAAAACCCCAATCCAGCAAGAACAAAATAAATGGTGGAAAATGAGGGGTTTTTGGAGAAATTAAGGGTTTCAAATTCGGAATTGAATTGAAGATGGCCTCGAAGATTCGTTGTGGTTTTGAAGAATCAGCTAAAAGGAGTCCACGATTTTTGGTTACGAGAAGAGGAGATTCTTCAATTTGGGGAATTAGGTTAGGGTTAGGGTATTACATTTGGATTGTCCAAACGAAATCGAGAATTGAGGAATTTCTCTCTCTAGTTCAAGTAGAAGAAGAATAAGTGGATTTGGGGAGGTGGATTTCTCTCTCTATTTCCATAACCCTAATTAGAATTCCTGGTTTTCGATTGTCTTCGTGATCCCCAGCAATGGAGGATGAGAGAGAAACAAGAATGGAGGATGAGAGAGAAAGCGAATACGAGGATGGGACGGGATTTAGCGGTAAATCTAATTTCTTTTGGCCTTTTTTGTTAATTATGTTTGCTAATCAGGTTTTGCTAATTTAATTATCACTAATTAATTATGAGTAATTAATATATGATTCCTCAATGAAAATGATGTATATTAATTATCTATACATTTATCAAAATAATTTAATTATCTATTTATTTTTCTTAGTCTATTGATCATGAAAATTAATTATTATTATTATTATTATTAACTCTATTTTGGCATAAATTGTTATAGAAATATAAATCTCTGACAAAATAATGTCATTACAACAAAGAACGCATGAGCATCTTACTGACACGATCGATTTTCCAACTCATATTTACACAAATTTATATTTATTTTTATTTTATTTTTAAAATGCCATCCCTATTTTCTTATCATTTTAAATTAATTTGTTTGGTATTAAATATATAAACTCACCAACCTATCCACACTTTAATAAAGATGAGTTTCATATAAAAATTATATATTGGGTATACATAATTTGAGTGTCCAAAACAAATTATGTATCTAAGATGTATAATTAACATGCAATATACAAATGAATACTTATATTTTCTTGATAAATTTGAAGAAAAATCGAAATAAAATGGGTTAAATCTCTATCTCCATTGGATTAAAATTTATCTGGACCTTTTAATTACACCTCGTCATTCAAATTACGACCACCTCCTGTGACAATGTCAAATTACGGAAAAACTCAAATGTTTGGGTAATTACAACTAATCCCTTTAACTATATATATTTTTACGAAAAAACTCTTTACTCAATGGGTAATTTAACACTATAAGAATGGATATGTAAGACATTATATATTTGAGGGGTCCATGTAATTACGGATACAAGAATTTTTTTTCGTATTTTAACATTATTTTTAGGGGTGTCCGTAATTTGCCATTTTAAATAATATAAAATATAGAGAAAGAAAGAGAAGAAAAGTATAATTAGTTCCTCGTAGATCCAAGATGCTTGTACACAAATAAATTTAAAAAATATAACAATAAATAATAAATAAAACAACAAGTCAATCGGTATATAATACTTCGAAATTGAGATTATTCTTTATCTAAATATAATAATTATAAGATGGCAAAGCCAATATTTTATAACCCATATATTGTGTACTTTTCTTGAATAGGGTGTGTTGGTCCCTATCCATTTAAGAACCAAATTTTAATACATATTATCGTTTGATAAGCTATTAAACTCGACTCGACCACCAGCTCAATTAAATACTCTTGTTTGGCTCAATTAAAGCTAGTTCGATATTTTTACTTATCATATCAAGCTCAAAGACAATTTGAAAACTCGATAAATAATCGATATAAGAACTTTGATACCTCGTGAACTAGCTCGTAACTATGCCATGTTGATTCTAGTTATGTTACGAGGGTCTTCTAGCTCGGGACATACGATTTATTGGATTAATTATATATATTCCAATTAATCAATGATATGGATCGTTATATCAAAAATTTATTTACGAAGGCATCTTATAATATCCCAAAATATTATGATATTATCTAAATTAAAATTGTAAATAATTGTTAGTTGAGGTGTGGGCCCAATATTAAGTCGGACGCAATAGTATTGGCCCATTTATCTCTAACATTCTGGATTACAAGAAATGGACCATTATGAATTATTGGGTCCAGCTTTTATATTCTAGGCCCACTAAACCAATTATTGACCACATTAAATTTTTATAATGTTGAATTAAAAAAAATAATAATAATATAAAATCGTAAATTTTTAATTGAATCATACAAAAATATTTATCCAGTGATTATTGATTATTGATCTTGGAAAAATCTGATTGATGGGCTAAATTAGTTAATGCAACGACAAATATTTTTTCTTCAAATCCAAATAAAAAAGAATCAAATAAAAAGTAATGTAGATTGCAGAAAGTGACAAAAGCATGGTGTACCAAAACCATGATTATAATTTATATACATTGGTATAACAATCTTATTTCAATTTAGTTTTACTCCTATGTTTCTTTTTAAATTTGTGTCCCAAAGTTAGGTACAAACTCACCATACAATTATTAAAACATTTCTTCTCTAGCAGCCTTTCAGTGGCCACACTACACAGGGTGTCAAAACTCCTTTTTATTTATTATTTATTATTTAGTCCTTTTAACTTTTATGGTTGTTTCTTGTTCACTATTATTGCTTCATAGCCAATATTGCATTATAAGGACATTAGCTAGACTATGGTAAATTGAAATTTGATACTTATTATAACATGATTTTTCTTGAAAGATTAATGAAATTTGAAAGTTGGTGATTTACTCTGGAAGATAACTTGTCGTTGTTTTGACCTCAAACGACCTTTTCGAGTAAACGTGATAGGTCGAATCCGTTTCTACCTTTTTTTTGTGGCACTAAACGAGTAATCAATTGAGGCCCCGATATAATTTGTTTAATGTAACTTACAATCGTACTATTAAGTATGAAACTTTCACTATAAAAAGATTAATTTATCTTTTTATTTTTATTTTTATTTTGAGTTCGTACTGCAGATGGTCGTTGATTGCAGCAAGATTGCCGGGTCGAACGGACAATGAGGTAAAGAACTACTGGAACTATCATTTGAGCAAGAAGATATCAGACACAGGAGTATTAGTTGCAGGATTTTCAGACAAAGAAACTAAATTTGAGGATTTGAATGCAAATTCTAGTAGTAAAAGTAGCAGGAGCAGCAGTGGTTTTGAGGACTCAAATGCAAATTCTAAAGTTGATGAGGATGACTTTTTTGATTTCTCAAATGACAATCCTTCAACTTTGAAGTGGGTCACTAATAAGTTTCTCGAATTTGGTAGCCGTTGAGTCAGTGGCCGAGCCAGAATTTTATTTTCCCGGTAACAAATATATACAATAAAAGTTATAAAGAGGGCCACAATATTGCATTATTTGGAAATAGGTTTCTTTCGCAGAACGAGTTTTAATCTGCAAACAATTTGTCTGTGGAATGAAAATAACCGTAAACTATTTTGTAAAATGCACGCCACTTCTTGAGGGACGACAATTTCACTAGCAGTATCATCTTCGAAATGTCAGTCTACCGCCACTAGGACCTGATTATCGAAAATCGTTAGTGACGAGTTGAAAAACATGAAGAAAACAAAACGTAATTCTATGTATGCACTCATAGATTTGTTTGACGGAGATTTACTATCATCAATGACAAATGTCTGAATTTTAAACTACTCAAATGATTGCAAAAGGAAATTGCCGATTTGGGTTTACTGAAATGGATAACTGTGTTGTTATGTATTAGAAAAAAAAAAAAAAAAAACGAAGTAAAGGCAGCATGAGTTTACCTATATTTACTTTACGAATGTACAGAACAAATTCTTGGTAGTAATTACCCCCACGCCATGGAGCATGCATAATTCACCACCAATTTGCCGTCGAAACCAAAGTTCTGCATAAGTAATAAAACATTAATTTGCGAAAACGTACAAACATTCAGCAAGATCAACTCCATCTCCGGGAAATAAATTATCATGCCATAGTTTAATAGATGAAAGGGACTGGAGAAAATGAGAAGGCGTATTTTTACGTTAGGGTCACCAAAAAAAAAAGGTTAGCCATCAAAAGAAGAGAATCGAAATTTAATTATATCAGGATACATTTATATTTGATGTATTTGTAAAGCTGAATCCATGGCAGTAAACACCACTGTCTACCAGTCAACATATCTTTATGGCAGCTAATAAAATTCCACAAAAGCAAAATACGAAATAATCGCATAGCAATATATAAGTTGATTTCAGACAAAAAGACTGGCTCGTAGATTAACTAAAGAGAAAAGAAACTGATTATTCAAAAATAAAAATCTCAGATCCTCACATAATTCCAGAAGATGTGATGAAAACGACAACTTACATTATAGAGGTCTGAGACCAACTCATCAGGATTTGGCGAGAATGCACTGTTTACATACACAAACTGAGAGAAGCAAAATATAAATTTAGTACCACTAAGAAAAAAAAAAGTGATTATGAAGGCCAAATTGAACGGTAGAGCAGATTTACCAATGTCTCCCGATGAAGCTGACGACGAAGAAAATCTATTACTTTTACAAACTTGTCAGTCCCAGCAATCTGCATTTCAGGAAATAATAATAATAATACCTTATTAAAATATTAATGCAATCATTATCAAACAATATTGTTTCTTAAGAAAAGGGATAACAAGTATTGTGCATGGACAAAAGACAACAGATACATCACATACGTAAAAGCATATCCAACGTGAGACGAGAACTTCCGATAACACGATTGACCCCCACCTCCACCCCACCCCACCCCACCCCACCCCCCCCACCCCCCCCCCCCCCCACACAAAATGAACTACTCATTTTACGAGCAAAAACTCGTAGGACAATAATATCTCCAACTGAACAACTAATATAATGAACACGAAGTAGGAGGAGAATTCTAGAGATAAAATAGAGCAAATATATTTATTTTTCTTCTTCTTGTATGGACCTCATTACGAAGTGTTCTACTTATAGCACAAATAAGCCCATCCAAATGGGGAGTTACGAGATGATTAAAGGGACTTAAACCCCTTGTAGCCGATCATAACCCTTCATTCGACACGCTCAAATTGTTAGAGACCTCTCATAAAATTAGGACTCTTCATTGGACACCAAGAAACCCGTAATTCCACAACGAACGGAAAATATTACTGACCCTTTACCCATTGTCGAAGTGGTATTCGGCAGAGTTTAATTTGACCTAGTTACATACAGATTACGAGTTTAAAGATGATTCTTGCTATCTGCATTAGCTGTTTGCACATGTTTCTTCACCAGATAATTTACCATATTTTCCAACTATAGGGTTTTACCCATTCTCAACAAACAGCCAAAACTAAATCATAAATCAGACAAAATTCAAAACACAAATAAACTAAAGAGGTAAAAAATTATTACAATCCGAATTGAAATTTTGATTCGAAACAGATTACCTTGAATTTGGCTTGCCTGAGAATCGGAGCATCGCCGGTGGCTCTCAGATGAACTACAACTGCAGTGATTGTCAATTTAAAAAAAAAAATCGATATGAAATTAAAACAATCGAGAAATTTCCGATAAGGTTTTACTGTTAATAATTCATAATTTAACTGAAATTCATCGCCGGAGATTGTAAAGCAGTAAGATCATCTGACCTTTTCGAGTTTCCGAAGCCATACGGAAGTAGCTGCAAAACTTTTATTTTATTTTTTATTTTATTTATTTTCGGTTTTATGTTGTTTCCCTACTATTTCTACCTTTTGGCTTAACGCGCGTTTCCCAACAAAACACGATTCTTTTCTAAAAGCGCGCTTAGCCAAAAGGTAGCCTTATTTATCTTCAAATATATTTTAGGCAAAATGCAGTTTTCACCCCTCAAGTTTGAACCTATTATACATTGGGTCCCCTATTTAAAAAATTCAACACTTTTAGTCATTTCCGTCAATTTTCTGTTAAAACTAACGAAATCAAACATGTGCCCATCAGTACCATAACTGACGGACTACGGGTAAATTGACGGAATAACCAAAAGTGGTAAATTGATGAAAATGACCAAAAGTGTCGAATTATTGAAACATTATGAATCAAATGTGTTTTTTTATGAACATAAGGGACCGAATGTGGAATATTTGCAAACATGAGGGGTCAAAACTGTAAATTTCCAAATATGTTTTCCATAAATATAGTTCCAAAAGTAGCCTTTTATTTTTCCATCATCGTAGAAAAAAGGCAGTGCAATGAGTGAAGGCCGAATCCCGCAGATGAAGTAAACGAGGAGAGAGAAAGTATCTGTGAATCTGTCCATCTGTCAAACCCTCTCTCTCTCTCTCTCTACAAATTCTAGAGAGAGAAGAAAGAAGAAAAACCCCTCTCTCTTTCTCTCTCTATGATTTCAGGGCCTCTGCTCAATCACCGTCAGTGTTAACTAGTCTTGGTAGCTCCGCCGCGCCGGAGCTTTTCCACACATTCTAGAAAACGACTGTCGGAAGAGAGAACAAATTAATTGTCCTGTATTTCAAGGTGAAGTGTTGGGAATTTTCTATTGGCTCTTTTCTTTTTCCAATTTTTTGTGTTTTTTTTTAATTTATTTATAATTTTGTTGTTTTCATGTGCATTTTGCCTGCAATTAATTAGGTGCTGATTGGATAGTGTTAATAGAATTAGAAACAAGTTTTGACCTTTGATTGGTTGTAATAAAAATTTGATCTTGATTATGATATGATATAGAATTAGTGTTTCATCTTCAAACTGTCTTCATTTTTCCATTTTCCAGATAATTTGAAGAAGAAAAAATATAGAAATATGTATCTATATATTGTATCTATATGAGTGGCAAAGACGTAATTATGAAAAGAAAAGAAGGGATGATTAGTGCTAACAGTCACTTCAATTATTTGTAATTTTCTTGATCAAGATTTGATTTTTTTTTTTGCAGAGGTTTTAATAACTTTCTATGTGGGAAGACCGAAAAAGGGGCGATGGAAAACAACGTATTTTCGAGCATTGCTGACGGCGCACAGATCGAGGGCAAGTTTCTTCAGACATTCAACAAAAACTTTGTGCTGGTCCAAACAATTTTGGACCAGAACAGGCTCTTAATCAACGAGATCAATCGGAATCAAGAATCCAAGATCCCCGACAATTTATCCCGAAACGTGGGGTTGATTAAAGAGCTCAACAACAACATTAGAAGGGTCGTTGATCTTTACGCTGATTTATCCGACTCGGCTAAATCAATGGAAGCTTCCTATGAAGGGGAATCGGCCGGGACTATTAAATCCGACGGAAGAGGTGGACTAAAGAGGGTTAGGTCCGAAAACTGATCGTATTTTTTTAGTCTTTTCTTTTTATTTTCACTTCGATTCGTGATAATATTCTAGAAAAGATTCCGTTTTGGACCCTCTGTTGGAAAATGCATGATAGAGGGACTCGATTTCTTGAGTTTAAATAACTTTTTTCTTGCATATGGGAATAGTGGATACACATTCAGCTGTAGTTTATGTAGCTTTCTTTTCATTGATAAAGGTAATTAATTTGTTTTTCTACAATAGAGCCTACATATTTAATTATTATCTCTTCATTCAGTTTTATTGCAAAAGAACATTAAAACTTTGATGGGAGTTTAGGTAGGTGTCTTACATTATTGTCGTGTGGTGCTTTTTGATGGGAAGTTTCAACAGCCATATATATATATATAAATAAAACGATATTTCTACACCAGTCATCTGCAATTTAGATATTTTATGATTTAAGCTAAGGTTGAGAATTTTTGTGATTTAGATATGTACTTCAAAAGGTTATTTGTAATTTATATTTTTTTTGATTTTAGTGTTCGGCAATTTAGAAATTTTGATGGATAGTTAGTACGAGTGGCGATTTAGAAATTTTGATGGATAGTTAGTACGAGTTAGTTAGTACGAGTGGTAAGTGTACGTAATCACGCTAACAAGAGAATTTTTTTCGCAATTTACTCAATAGTTGTGGCCTGTGGTATGTGTACTGAGATTGAGGGAGGGCAAAAAGCTTCCATGCCCTTTCGTTTGAAGAAGAATAGTCGAAACGAGAAAAATGTATCGGAGTGAAGTTTTACTTTAGTTTGTTGTACGAATAAGTCGAGTTTCGAGTAATTTACAAATATTGTACAATCCAAAGGATTTATACTCAACAACACCAAACACAAAATAATCACATACAATGCACCATAAATGAATTTACATATTTTTATGCACAGGCATCTGATATATTCTAAAATGATACGACATGTTTCGAAATTCGAAGTACCTAGATTCGCCTTCGTGTTTTTCAAGCTTCTCCGCTCGACATATCCATCAATGTAGCAAAGCACTTTTTCCAATCCGAAACCTTTTCCTCACCGTTAATCACCTGTTGTTTGAGCACAAAAAAAAACGAAAAAAAAACGTTAAGATAATTCAAGAAACCATAACAAATAATTACGAGTAAGAAAATAATAGCATGTATTTAGTATATCCAAACCTCAAATACCAATCCTTTAACCGGGACATTATCCAGCGCTTCTACACAAATAAACGAGGCGTCTTCCTTGCTAAGACTACCCTTTGCTGCACTACCCTGTCATGATCAAATATTGAGTTAGAAACATAAAGAAAGGCGAGAAAATAGATACATGTTTTTACAAAATAACATCAAAACGACAGTCGAATTAACAGATCCTAGTTGTTTTCTTTAGTAAAAAAAAAAATTAACCCTACACCTTCATAAAAAGTTTATCTGGTAGTTATGAAACATCACTATTGCAACATTAGCAGGCTTTCAATGCGAACAAACATACCTCTTTGAAGCAAAAACCTTGTTGGCCGCCAGGTGTATCTTTTAAGACACCGGTCCGAATAATGCTATACGGCACACCCGATGCCTTCACCAAATTCTCGTCTTGCTCTGCTAGTTTTCGTGCGTTGCTATTCATTACTGCTTGAATACCAGTTGAGCCCCTATAGACAGACAACTGAAGACTTTCACACACTTACGATATCAAATGTGTATTGTTGAGGTCAGTGAGCCTAATATGCATCGGAAATTGCAGATACCTGAGATAACAGGATCACGTGTTGTATACCTTTCCAGCTTTCGAGATTGTATAAAAACCCTTCCTAAAAAAATACTCCGTAAGTCAATTAGACGAGAGTCGAGATTATTTAGCATTAGGAAAACAAATATGGGTGAAGTGAATACATTTGGGCATATAACTGCACGAACGCCTCTTAATGCCTTCTTCAAAAACGCCTTGTCTTTTGTATCCCCGGCCATTGACTTCAAGACAAGTTTAGTATGTCGGATTTTAGTAACCAAAAAAAAAAAGTAAAAAATCGAGTAACTAAATCATTTGAGATCTTTTTTTAATGATACCTCAACGTAAGTGCCGAATGCTTCCATAGCAACGCGCTTATCCTTCACGAGTGCCTTCACTCGAATTCTTTTGACAATGAGCGAAAGTATGATCATCTGTAGTAGAACCCAAATAAAAAGAAACTCAAAAATTCGTAAAAAAAATATCATTGTAGACTTATACTAGATAAATTCAACGAATACAAGAAATCTCGAGCTCAAAATAACAAGCATCACCTGACCGATCTCATTATCTCCGTCGGTTACTAATACTGCATCTTTAACTTCATCTTCTTCTGTTTCCAGATAAGCAAAGGAAATGATTAATCTGGTCATTTACGAATTTTTTTTAATAAATGCAATAAATCCACTAGAATATTGCCCAAGTATACGAGACCTGGAGCCTCGTTTTCGGCCGATTCGATTCCGTCTTTCGAGAGAATATCGGGTGCTCCATACCATTTCCTTAACTTTGGACCCCCTATATTAATAAAATAAAATAAAAAACACACATTCTTAAAGGAAACATCCAAAAAATTTCCCCCAAATTGTGGGAACTGCACAACAAATTCCAGGGTCAAACGATAGCAATAATCACAGACAGCAGTTTGCATTTCTAATACACAGGAAAATTCATCAAATTAAAAATCGTGAAAAAATCATACAAAAGCAGATGAATGAAGAGTGCGACCTTCGATGTAATCGAGGATTTGATCCATGAACCCTAGCTGTTTCTTCTTGGACGAGAAACATGTGAACGATAAACGCTTATCGAAAGTGCGAGAATGTTTGAAATTATCGAAAGCGCGATTGCAGTACAGGGAAGAGGAGTTGAAGAAGGAGATGGTCGGAGCTGAACCCGCCATTGATGAATTGAGCTGGTTGGGATTATTTTCCCTCCACTGGAGCTTTATCTGCGCTTTCTCTCTCCTCCATTCTCAGCTCGAATAACGCTTTTAGGTGTTTTTTTTCTTGTTTCCCAACGCCTTTTGTTTTTGGCGCAATAGAAAAAGCGTTTTATGCCAGTTTCAAAAGGGGTGAATTGCGTTTTGCACCCCAGAATTAACAGTGTTTGGTGTTTTGCACCCTATCATTTGAAAATTCGGAAAGTTCACCCTCACAAAATATATCTCATGGCTAGGGGTGAAAGTCGGATGGATCGGATCAAAATTAGCCTTTCGGAAAATTTCTAAAAAATATCGGAAGTACAAAATCAATTCTAATTCCAATTCCAAAATTTTCGGAATCTAAAAATTCATTCCACTTCCAAAAGACCCGGAAATTTCGGAATTTCGGAAAAAAATCGGAAACTACATAAGTTTTAAAATTTCAAAACTTAGCCGAAACTTTCTAAAATGTTCATAATTTTTCGAAAAAAAGAGCATCCACTTCGATAAAAGTAAAACTAATAACTACTAAATTTCAGTTCAATAAAATAAATAAAAATAAAAACAACATAATATCCAATAAAACTTCTAGCAACAATTCATTATATCAAAATCCTAAAACAAAACTTATAGGTGTATTTTTCGGAAAATAAGTATTATATAATATATACTATTTATAAGTGTATTTTTCGGAAAAAATCAGAATTTTTCGGAATTAATTTCAGAATTAAATCGGATCGGAAATCGAAAATTCCAAATTTATTTTATATATTTTCAATTCCAATCCAAAAAAATCTGAAAATTTCGGAAATCGGAATTTTGGAAGTCGGAATGAAAAAAATTGTTTCAAAATCAAAACTTTTCGGATCGAAACCGGCGGAAATTGGAAAATTCATTTCCAACTTGCACCCCTACTCATGGCACAATGCAACCTTCCTCAATTTCTTGTGATATTTTAGCCAAAACTCAATAATATATCTTGATATTTTACACATTTGAAGAAATTTCATTGTTCTTTATGTTTTGTTTTTTTAGCTAATATTTATTTTAATTATTTTGCTTGTATATAAATTAAAAAAAAAAACATAACTGATGATTTGTTTTCACATGTTTCGCATAGAATAAAAAAAAATGTATATAAAATTTCTAATTCGATTTAAATTTTAAAGTAATTCAAAAGATAACTGTTTTCAAATGTGTAGTTAAATGGATTAATTAAAATAAGGCTTTTCATATATACATTTTTTTAAACTAAAAACTATAATACACCATCAAGCATGAAAATCCCTTCAAAAGTTAATATATTGATTTTTGGTGGGACTTTGCTAATTTTGAAATACTGGGGTGCAAAGATCCAATTAGAGTTAATTAAAGGGTGCAAAATGCAATTAACCCGTTTCAAAAGTGCCACATTTTCTAAAAGTGCCAAGGGGGGAATACAATGCTACACCTGGTAATTTTCACCGAGTGGCTCTTTTCTTGACATGTGTCCTTTTTTATTTATTTTATAATTATATTTCTAAAAACCCATTGGGCCATATTTTATTAATTATGGTGCCTGGTTATATTCACCAGGTGTAGCATAGAATCTCCCGTGCCAAGGACAGCTAGGAAACCGGTAATTCGGGAGGGTCAATTTTGTCAATTCCACGATCGAGGCATATCCGGATTTCACGCCGACTTTCAAATCAAGTTAATTCGTAGCTTTCGAATCCGGACTCTTTTGGTAGTAACAACCAGCGTGCTCGTAAAGCCAAACCAAAAGGGAGACACACTGAAATTCAAAAAGAAATCAAAATCCCCAAAACGCAAAACGAATTTACACTTTCAAACAATAATTTGTCGCTATTTCACTCTCGAATTTTCATTTCGCCCCCGCTTTTTCCATCTCACCGGAGCCCCGCCGTTCAGTTGACCGGACTTCGTCGTGAAATTATGCGGTCAGTTAATCGAACTATTGGGATTTTGGCCCAAATGTTATCTCTTCATCTGTGGCCCAATACCAGCATGTAACCGGCCCATCTTGGAGCAAGCCCACACTTGAAAAAGCCCACGTGGAGAATTGGTCTTGACCCAATTAAGGGGTCAAAACGTGAAAAACGATTAATCTCTCCACCGATATACTGATTCGGCTCTCTGCTTTTTTGTCCTCTTTTCTGGTCCGATTTCTCCGCCGGAAATCTGTGACACCAGTATCCCGATCCCTCGGCTTCCGTTGAAGTCGGTTCTTGGGGGCTATTAAATAGACCTCTTCTTCGTGAGAGAACGGTGACCAAGAGAGACCAAGAAAATTCAACCTACGTTACACCTTGTTCGTAAATCTTTTCTTCGTGACTGATTCGACTCTTTGTGAGTCTCAACTCTTTGTGAGTGTTTGGGTGTTGGGTTGAGTGCTGTGTGTGTTTGATTTATTCGAACTCTTGGTCCTTTCTGTGTTGGGGTTTTTTCGGGTTTTTCCGGTTAGAAATCTGAGAGGGATTTGGGCTATTGGGCTTGTTCCGGTGGGTGCGTGGCTGCGGCTGGTGAGTCTTGGACGAGGACGGAGGGGGATTGAGACTGAGCCGGGAACCTCAATCGTCGACAGAGATTCATCCTCCCACGAATCTGTGTGATTCGCCGTGGTTTTGTTTTTCCCCCTTTATTTCTTTAGTTTTATATTATTTATTTGTTTCTTACCTTTTTTGCAATTATCCTGATTTGATAAAGTCATTATAATTGTTATGCTTGGTTTTTGTTGTTAAGGTTAAATAATTTTAACAGTAGTTAATATTCTGTGTGATTGTATTCCGTACCCCTATTCCCATAATTGTTTTGCATATTAATTTAGTGAATATAATGGTTGTTTTATTTCCGATTGTTTCTCCGGGCGGATACCCAACAGTGGTATCAGAGCTTTGTTAAGGGTCCGTCCGGAGCGGCGTACGAAACCCTGGTCCAGGGGTTTCGCTCAGGTATTAATTTCTACTCTTGGTGAGTTGATTGATTCTTTGTGATAATTATACCTGGTATTTGTGAATCTTGGTGATTCTTTGTTTATTGCTTCCGCTAATATTTTGTGTGAATCTGTGTGATTCTTTATCTTTGTGATATTTGAAAAATTGGAATATTTGTGATTCTTTATCTTTGTGATATTTGAAAAATTGGAATCTTTGTGATTCTTTATCTTTGTGATATTTGAAAAATTAGAATCTTTGTGATTCGATTTTGCTTTGAAATTGTGAATCTTTGTGATTCTATTATCTGTGTGATTTTTTGAAAAATTGTGAATCTTTGTGATTCGATTTTGCTAAAGTTTATTGAATCTTTGTGATTCTCTTGTGTGTTGATCCTGCTGATATTTAATCTTGGTGATTTTGCTATCTTTGTGATACTTGAATATGGGATCTATGTCTATGTTATCTTTAGCTCCTTTCGATGGAAAGGGTGATTTTTCTATTTGGCAACAAAAAATGAAAGGTATTTTGATCCATCAAAAATGTTTTAAAGCGATTTCTCTAAGTGAGGAAGTTTTTATAACTGTTGCTAAGCGTGAAGAACTTGATGATCTTGCTTATTCTGCTATTATCTTGAATCTAAGTGACTCTGTGATTAGAAAAGTAGGAAAGCATGATTCTGCTAGAAGCTTATGGGATAAATTGGAAGAACTTTATGTTGAAAATTCTTTGCCCAATAAAATGTTTTTGCTTGAAAAGTTTTTTGGATTTAAATTGGACTCTCGCAAAAATATTGATGCTAATATGGATGTTTTTACCAAGTTAGTTCAAGATATTAAATTAACTGGTGATAAGAACATTGATGATTATACCCCTATTGTGCTCTTGAATGCTATTCCTGATATTTATAATGATGTTAAGTCTGCTATTAAGTATGGTAGAGATAAGATTACTTTAGATACTGTGATCAATGCTTTAAAAAGCAAAGAGCTTGAATTGGGAATTAATAGGGATAAATCATTTGGTGAAGTTAATTTTGCTAAAGGAAGTCAGTCTAATCGTTTTCAAAACAATAAGGCTTCTTCTAGTCAAATTGATCAAACTAAGAAAAAGGGTGGAGATTGGAGTAAGTCAAAGGCTAATCCTAATAATAGAAGGTGCTTTAATTGCGGTGACCATAGTCATTTCATTAGTGATTGTCCCAAGCCTAAGAAAAACCAACATAGTGATCAAGCCAATATGATATCGGATGGTGGTGATGTATTCTAATGTGTTAGAATATTTTGCATTACTTTGTGTTTTGCTTGTTTTTTGCATTACTTTGTGTTTTGCTTGTTTTTTTTGCATTACTTTGTGTTTTGTTTTTTAAACTTGTACTAACTTTGTGTTTTGAGTGCAGGTAGTGTCATACGGCAATGATGATCTCGTTTTTCCCCTTAAATGTCCCGATGACTCATTTGGGCCAGGTGGAGATTATTGGGATTTTGGCCCAAATGTTATCTCTTCATCTGTGGCCCAATACCAGCATGTAACCGGCCCATCTTGGAGCAAGCCCACACTTGAAAAAGCCCACGTGGAGAATTGGTCTTGACCCAATTAAGGGGTCAAAACGTGAAAAACGATTAATCTCTCCACCGATATACTGATTCGGCTCTCTGCTTTTTTGTCCTCTTTTCTGGTCCGATTTCTCCGCCGGAAATCTGTGACACCAGTATCCCGATCCCTCGGCTTCCGTTGAAGTCGGTTCTTGGGGGCTATTAAATAGACCTCTTCTTCGTGAGAGAACGGTGACCAAGAGAGACCAAGAAAATTCAACCTACGTTACACCTTGTTCGTAAATCTTTTCTTCGTGACTGATTCGACTCTTTGTGAGTCTCAACTCTTTGTGAGTGTTTGGGTGTTGGGTTGAGTGCTGTGTGTGTTTGATTTATTCGAACTCTTGGTCCTTTCTGTGTTGGGGTTTTTTCGGGTTTTTCCGGTTAGAAATCTGAGAGGGATTTGGGCTATTGGGCTTGTTCCGGTGGGTGCGTGGCTGCGGCTGGTGAGTCTTGGACGAGGACGGAGGGGGATTGAGACTGAGCCGGGAACCTCAATCGTCGACAGAGATTCATCCTCCCACGAATCTGTGTGATTCGCCGTGGTTTTGTTTTTCCCCCTTTATTTCTTTAGTTTTATATTATTTATTTGTTTCTTACCTTTTTTGCAATTATCCTGATTTGATAAAGTCATTATAATTGTTATGCTTGGTTTTTGTTGTTAAGGTTAAATAATTTTAACAGTAGTTAATATTCTGTGTGATTGTATTCCGTACCCCTATTCCCATAATTGTTTTGCATATTAATTTAGTGAATATAATGGTTGTTTTATTTCCGATTGTTTCTCCGGGCGGATACCCAACAGTGGTATCAGAGCTTTGTTAAGGGTCCGTCCGGAGCGGCGTACGAAACCCTGGTCCAGGGGTTTCGCTCAGGTATTAATTTCTACTCTTGGTGAGTTGATTGATTCTTTGTGATAATTATACCTGGTATTTGTGAATCTTGGTGATTCTTTGTTTATTGCTTCCGCTAATATTTTGTGTGAATCTGTGTGATTCTTTATCTTTGTGATATTTGAAAAATTGGAATATTTGTGATTCTTTATCTTTGTGATATTTGAAAAATTGGAATCTTTGTGATTCTTTATCTTTGTGATATTTGAAAAATTAGAATCTTTGTGATTCGATTTTGCTTTGAAATTGTGAATCTTTGTGATTCTATTATCTGTGTGATTTTTTGAAAAATTGTGAATCTTTGTGATTCGATTTTGCTAAAGTTTATTGAATCTTTGTGATTCTCTTGTGTGTTGATCCTGCTGATATTTAATCTTGGTGATTTTGCTATCTTTGTGATACTTGAATATGGGATCTATGTCTATGTTATCTTTAGCTCCTTTCGATGGAAAGGGTGATTTTTCTATTTGGCAACAAAAAATGAAAGGTATTTTGATCCATCAAAAATGTTTTAAAGCGATTTCTCTAAGTGAGGAAGTTTTTATAACTGTTGCTAAGCGTGAAGAACTTGATGATCTTGCTTATTCTGCTATTATCTTGAATCTAAGTGACTCTGTGATTAGAAAAGTAGGAAAGCATGATTCTGCTAGAAGCTTATGGGATAAATTGGAAGAACTTTATGTTGAAAATTCTTTGCCCAATAAAATGTTTTTGCTTGAAAAGTTTTTTGGATTTAAATTGGACTCTCGCAAAAATATTGATGCTAATATGGATGTTTTTACCAAGTTAGTTCAAGATATTAAATTAACTGGTGATAAGAACATTGATGATTATACCCCTATTGTGCTCTTGAATGCTATTCCTGATATTTATAATGATGTTAAGTCTGCTATTAAGTATGGTAGAGATAAGATTACTTTAGATACTGTGATCAATGCTTTAAAAAGCAAAGAGCTTGAATTGGGAATTAATAGGGATAAATCATTTGGTGAAGTTAATTTTGCTAAAGGAAGTCAGTCTAATCGTTTTCAAAACAATAAGGCTTCTTCTAGTCAAATTGATCAAACTAAGAAAAAGGGTGGAGATTGGAGTAAGTCAAAGGCTAATCCTAATAATAGAAGGTGCTTTAATTGCGGTGACCATAGTCATTTCATTAGTGATTGTCCCAAGCCTAAGAAAAACCAACATAGTGATCAAGCCAATATGATATCGGATGGTGGTGATGTATTCTAATGTGTTAGAATATTTTGCATTACTTTGTGTTTTGCTTGTTTTTTGCATTACTTTGTGTTTTGCTTGTT
This sequence comes from Erythranthe guttata, assembly GCF_056151865.1. Taxonomy (NCBI): domain Eukaryota; kingdom Viridiplantae; phylum Streptophyta; class Magnoliopsida; order Lamiales; family Phrymaceae; genus Erythranthe; species Erythranthe guttata. The sequence continues at coordinate 4,663,424 of NC_142536.1, forward strand.
TTTTTTGCATTACTTTGTGTTTTGTTTTTTAAACTTGTACTAACTTTGTGTTTTGAGTGCAGGTAGTGTCATACGGCAATGATGATCTCGTTTTTCCCCTTAAATGTCCCGATGACTCATTTGGGCCAGGTGGAGATTATTGGGATTTTGGCCCAAATGTTATCTCTTCATCTGTGGCCCAATACCAGCATGTAACCGGCCCATCTTGGAGCAAGCCCACACTTGAAAAAGCCCACGTGGAGAATTGGTCTTGACCCAATTAAGGGGTCAAAACGTGAAAAACGATTAATCTCTCCACCGATATACTGATTCGGCTCTCTGCTTTTTTGTCCTCTTTTCTGGTCCGATTTCTCCGCCGGAAATCTGTGACACCAGTATCCCGATCCCTCGGCTTCCGTTGAAGTCGGTTCTTGGGGGCTATTAAATAGACCTCTTCTTCGTGAGAGAACGGTGACCAAGAGAGACCAAGAAAATTCAACCTACGTTACACCTTGTTCGTAAATCTTTTCTTCGTGACTGATTCGACTCTTTGTGAGTCTCAACTCTTTGTGAGTGTTTGGGTGTTGGGTTGAGTGCTGTGTGTGTTTGATTTATTCGAACTCTTGGTCCTTTCTGTGTTGGGGTTTTTTCGGGTTTTTCCGGTTAGAAATCTGAGAGGGATTTGGGCTATTGGGCTTGTTCCGGTGGGTGCGTGGCTGCGGCTGGTGAGTCTTGGACGAGGACGGAGGGGGATTGAGACTGAGCCGGGAACCTCAATCGTCGACAGAGATTCATCCTCCCACGAATCTGTGTGATTCGCCGTGGTTTTGTTTTTCCCCCTTTATTTCTTTAGTTTTATATTATTTATTTGTTTCTTACCTTTTTTGCAATTATCCTGATTTGATAAAGTCATTATAATTGTTATGCTTGGTTTTTGTTGTTAAGGTTAAATAATTTTAACAGTAGTTAATATTCTGTGTGATTGTATTCCGTACCCCTATTCCCATAATTGTTTTGCATATTAATTTAGTGAATATAATGGTTGTTTTATTTCCGATTGTTTCTCCGGGCGGATACCCAACACGAACGATAATTATATTTTTCCATGCATTTATCACATTTTTTTAGCTGATTCATTTTATACTTTACTGATGCTTATCAATTTTATGCGCCTATTGGTTGTTCTATGAAATTTAGAATGCAATTTTTTATTTTTATTTTTTTTGTGTAAAATATAGTGAGAAACCTGTTGATTTAATTTGTGTATGATAACACAATTAGAGTGTATGGAGTATTTCATGCATGTGTTGAAGTAATTTGCATTCAGTTTGGATAATGAGGAATTTAGGTTGTTAAGAGGAAGTGTTGTGTGTTTCTTTTTGCAGTCTTTTTCAATGAGTGGCATGTGGTGCATTTTAAATGGATACAGTAGTTGATATTGTGGGAAGTGAAGAAGCTAATGTTGAAGATTGTACGACCTCGAATATGTCTGCGGATCCCATTGTTTACCAGCTTGTTCGGGTACGTCTCCATTTGCCAGTGCTTGAAAAGTTTTATTTGAAGAATCAGTTCTAATGAAAAGATGCTTGCGCTTTCAGATTTATTGTTTCTTATTCTTTACCTTCTTTCTTGCGGGCATAAGTTATTATGGAAGAATGAATTATGATATGTTTTGAGATATTATGGAGATTATTGGAGACTTGATTGATTTTGAGATATAATTGCACGATTACTTGCCTATTGAGGTGTTTTAGAAGTTCGTCTTGTTGTGTAACCTTTTATTTTCTCATTAGCTCTTATATAGAATATAGGAAGTTGTTCAGCCAACATATTTAATGTAGATATGTTGAGAATCTAGATTAGAAGTATTCTACCAATCATTTGTGGCTATGAAAGTGTGAATGTAAACAAACTATTAGATTCCGAATTTGAGAATATATTCTCGTGTTATATGGAATGTCATAACTTGGTCAATGTTTGAGTTTACAGGCAATATGATTGACGGTATTTCTTGGTTAGAAGTATATGCGATAAATCAGTCACACTTTTGAACATTACCTCAATAATGTGCTATTTTCATCTGTAATTTAGTGAGATTTATTTTTTGAATCAGAAATCTGATAGTTCTAAAGTAAATTAAACTGTTGTACCGTCTAAAATTTTAGGTTGATGGCAATGGGAGATTAGTCCCTGCAACAGAAGATGAAGTCATGGCAGTAGAAGATTTGCTTGAAATTGACAAAAGTAATGACACTCCAGACACTTTATTTGAACCATGTGGTTCAAATAAAGTTCAGTTCGAAGGCTCAGAAGGTTCACTACTAAAAGCTATTTTCTTCTTCATTTGTATTCCCCTGTATTCCATCTGGCTACTATAATCATGATTGTCATTGCAATACATTGTGCATGCCCTTAGTCAAGAATTATGTCCGAACCCTTTGAAGATCACTTTATTTTGTTCATGTTTTATTTGTTTTCCTTGTGAGGTTTCAGGACTCTCTTTGTCAGTTTATTTAGTTATATGTTGTCAAAGAAAATATTCCTTCTCCCAACTTCTACTCATATTTTGCTAGTTTTTATTTTCCAATTTGTTATGCCTTGAATAGTGGAGAAAAATATATAAAAGGGAAAATGAGAAATTATGGCACTTAATCCTATGGCAGGTTGGCTACATCTGACGGACATGAGTAAATGAAATTGAGATAACTAATGTATACAAACGTTTGTCCTAATGAGTCTTATAGGAACCAGTTCTATGTATTCATTTGCCAGTTTGAAATATTTTAGGCTCTCAGCCACTCTCTTTGATACCTAGGCATTCTCAGTAGGTCTTAATTAGCTCTAGGTATGCAGACTTAGGTTTTCTTGGCATGTTAGATTTTAGAGGCAGGCTATAATACTTCCAGAGGTGGCTTCCTCTATGTTTACAAGTAGCCCTTTTTTGGGGTATATCTCTTTCGCCTTACAACAGCCTCTAGGCATTGGCCCACTAGACTTACTCGAGCAACATGAACTTGGATTAAGCCAATTGCTCAAAATTCTTAGGTAATTGGAGCATAGAAAGCACTTGTAGACTGGTCATATTCTCTTCCATTTACTTAACATTGTTCCATTTGACGACGAATAGGTTACGTTTTCATTTTTCACACATTTCTACCTTGCAAGTGATCACTCTTATCCTAGTTTTGGAATTTCGAGGTAACGCATTCTTGTTTGTATGCCAGGCCAGCCAAAACTGGAGGATCTAGAAATTGGTGCAGAAAAGCCAAGTATGCTGCCCGACCCAGAAATGGATTGTGGAGAAATAGATGCCCAACATGAGGTACTCAATATGGTGTTTAATATTACATCTTAACAATTCCTTTTCCTTTCCAAAACTCAGCCATTGCTATGGCTACTGTGTCTCATGATTCCTTTCTCGTTAGAGATTTCTTGGATATTGGAATTTTTTTTCTCTTAATGAATTGAAAGGATCCGTTCAATTATTACCACTGATGTTGGCATGTATTTATTTTTGAACTATGCAGGATAGAACTCCTTCATTGGTTCCTAATGCAAGTGATAGCAGTGTTTGTCAATCTGGGAGTGCAGAGGGATGCTCAAAGCTTTCAGGTGGATTATATGAGAATAAAACCTCTAAATCTGCTATTGGTACTGGTTTGAACCCTGATTTCTCACTGTTGAATGGGGAAGTACACCTGGACAGCCTGGGAGTTAAAGAGCTTCAGGATACTTTCAAGGCAACCTTTGGAAGAGAAACTTCTGTAAAGGACAAACAGTGGCTCAAGAGGAGGATTATTATGGGACTGACTAATTCATGTGATTTCTCAACCACCAGTTTCGTAATCATAGACAATAGAGTGGTAAAGAAAGGTAAAGAAGAAGCTTGTAAAAGTATGGATTCCTCTGTTTTGGTCGACTGTGTAGTTACATCTTTGAGGGAGAGCCATGGAAGTCCACCAACTTGCCATGATAATCAAAATAAAAACCACTCAATTGTTGATGGGATGAAAGCACAGAGTTCTACTTTCCAAGATAATTATGAAAGTGAAGATGCCAATACAAATCAAAGACCAACCAAAAGAGTTAGAAAGCCCACAAAACGATATATTGAAGAACTTTCGGAAGGAGAATCTCGTGATTCTGGTGCCAAAGTTGTTTCGTCAGTTAAACACCCTTCATATGACCAGCTGTCAGGGGAAGTTTGTGCAAGACCTGTTCAGAACTCTGGACTAGATGGGAAATGTCTCACCAGAAAGGATTCACTTGGAGCTTTTGGGATCCAGGTCCCGTACGTTTCCAGGATCCGGCGCAGCCGACCAAGGGAAAATTTTATGGCCCTTGCGGTAATGTGAAAGCATACATTTATACGTGATGTGAGCATAAAATTGAAAATCTGGACTATGTTTCTGTGATCTCATTGCATTTTTCTGAACAATTTAGATAGTTTATTGATGCCTTTATTCGTTGGTGTTGCTTTTTGGATGACAAGCCGGGTGAATCGGTTAATCTTGTAGGAAGTCAGAACCCCCCCACCCCACCCCACCCCGATTTTTTTTATTCTTGATGCTGTGGACCAGTTTGAACTAGTTTGTCCCCTTGCTTTTTTATAGTTTTGGTTTTGTTCTTATATCTACCTGTTTCTGGACTCTGGATGGTTGTTATTAACATTATGCATGCTGTAGCATTTCTCATGTCTTCATAAGCTAAATAAGAGAAAATGTTGAATCAACGTGTCTAAGATGTTACTTTATATAAAGTAATGATAAAAATTGTGAAACTAGTGTTTGGTTAAGCTTGTTAGCTGGAGTAATTTACGTGCTTTCCGCTGTTATGTTTAGAAATTTCAGCCAAGTGGAATGGACATGTCAACCAAACTGGAAAATAGTGATGACAAATCCAGCGAACAACTGGACAGTGGAAGCGAGAATAAAATACCCCATAATAGCTCATCTCCCAGATGGACTCAAGACTCTGTAAGTTTTGGTTTTATCCTTGCTTGTTTTGGTGAAAATCCTGTTATTCGATCTCTGACTAAGGTTGATTCCTTGATCAGTAAGCCTTATCTGATGATCTTAAAACAAGAACCTTTTTAAATTTGGCAATGTAGTTGTTTTGATGGATACTGGCTTTTTCTTTTGTTTGTTATTGATGTATATTGTTGTAATTTTCTTAAAAAAACATAAATGTTGCATGTTAACAGCTGTTGAAACTTCCTTATTGGAGTCTTTCATGGCATGTAATTATGTTTTTTATTTTTTTATATTTATTACGTAAAAATGGAATACTTACTCGTAAATCTTGATGGAATCTTTTTATGTCCCTAGCCTATTACTTCTTCAGAAGGATGCAAGCCATATACAGAAAAGAAAAGAATTCAGCTGGAGAAGGAAGTGAAGTCAAAAAATATGGAATCGTCATACAAGACTAGTTCAGATGATGATGTAGCGACTATAACCACTGCAAATGGAGGCATCAGGAGAAAACATCACCGACCCTGGACTCTAAGTGAAGTTGTTAAATTGGTTGAAGGGGTTGCGAAATATGGTGCTGGTAGATGGTCTGAGATCAAACGGCTTGCCTTTGCTTCATATTCTTACCGAACTTCAGTTGACCTAAAGGTAGGTTTTCATAGGGTTCATTGAGCCAGTCAAATAATGAACTTGGTACTTTAAACTGTAGATTTTATGTCATTCACTACTTAGATTTAAGAGCTGCTATTGTTATTTACAGGACAAATGGAGGAATCTCTTAAGAGCTAGCCTTGCCGAACTGCCTACGGGAAATGGGGTAAGCCAAATTGTTCTTATCACTATTCTTTTTGTATGCAAATTTCTACCTCACTCTTTCAAGGATTGTACCAAACCGGGTCATTTCTCAATGATGGTGATACTTTCGAACTGTTTTCATACGAATTTGCTATGTTTCTACAGTCCAACTTCGTTGAAGAACATGTTAATTTTCTTGCTAACTACGTGTTTTCATAGTATGTTTGCATTCTATTTTTTATATAATATATATAAAAAATACAATTTGCTTGCTTAAACCTATCTATACTAAGAAATCAATTGAAAAGGGTCTGCACTAAATCTTTTGCTTTTAACTTTCCAAGATTCTTTTACCCTACTGGATCTAGTTGATTTAAAAAGATATTTCCATTATCGTACAATTGTTATGCTAGCAATCATGATACCCATTGCAAACTTGGGTACTGTTTTTTTCCTATCGACTTTATTTTCTTGATAAACTGTTAAATATCAAACAACTTCAATTAATTGTGGTAATATCATAGATGTTGATGGTCATGATTATTGTTGTTAAAACCTTTCGAGGGAGGAAAGCTGATTTTGCCTTTGCATTGATGTGCTCGTAAAGTCTGCCCGTATCCTGAATGTTCAATATATGTATTTTGCTGAATGGAGGCCTTTTTCTTGGCGAAAAAACTGCTGATAAATCCTGAAAAGATTTTTTTCATATTTATGTATTAATTAATTTATTTATTTTAATCAAATTTTGTGTTTGTGCAAAGTAGACTGACTTTGTTTTGGTGAATGAACAGATGCAGAATTCTCGGAAACAAGTATCGGTTCCAATCCCAGCTCCAATCCTGTCACGGGTGAGAGAACTTGCTGATATACACTCACATAATGATTCCCATAATAGAAGTGTACATGTAACATGATCAGGGTTTTCGCAGTATTCTTAAATTTACGGAAATGTTTTTTTCTCCCCCTAATTTTTGAACAAGACTCTACTCAAAACTCTCGTCATTGTATAACTACCTCGTTTTTTTAGGATTGTTTAGATTTTCTCAATGAGGCATCGTTCGTTGGTGTTCATTTTGTAGCTCGGTCTGTTAACGAATGCGTCTATGTGTATATGTATGTGTGTGTGTATGTATGCATGCAAGCATGCACACGATTGAGTTCTAAAGTGGTTGGTTGATAGGGTTTGCTAGACAATTAAATTAGGTGATAGGTTTTAAATCTAATTAATACTAGTGTGGGCCCCATTGAGCTTTATTATATTTGATGGACGCGATTCCACGCGCGCGACAGACCCGAGACAATATGGGCCAGCCCATCATGTGTACCCGAAAGTATATACGGGGCCTCTTCATTAGTGTTTCGGTTGAGGGTGGGCCCATTTTACTTAATTGGGTCCATACTCATTACTCATTACTGAAATAAATTACTTTCTTTTATTTTCCCTCTATTTTTTTTTTGTTTGAAAATAATTAATTAATTAATTAATTTTGCAGTTTTACTAAGTGAGCCGAACTCCCGATCTCTAAAAATCGTTATAACTTAAGATCGATCAAATGTAACAAACCCTATAGAGTTACGCACGAACAATAAATAACATGTTTTATACTTTTCTTGAATTCACTCATCTCTCTTTACTATTTTCACGTTGCACTGTTCATCTCGAATTCTCTAAATCGTGCGATAGGTCAGCTTTTCCAACGGTCGACTGATAAGGTTCGAAAAAAGGTATCGAGAGTGCAAATTTTTCATCAATATGTGATTATAAAGATACATTTAAAATTAATTTGTTTTTATTTTATTTTGGGATGATCCAAAGAAGGAAAAAATGGAACAATAAATTAGATAGATGGGCCATTAAATTTCATTCATCCATTAATTTAATTGTCCTTATGGCCTTGAACAAAATCTTATATATCATGCATTATTGTGATTAGAAAAGAAAAGACAAGAAATAAGATTAGGCAAATCACGGTGAAAAGATTGCAAATGCTAATTGATTAGATATTTGTTTTGTTAATTTTTTTTATTAAATTTTTTTTTTGGAGAAAATTTGTTTTGTTAAATTAAATAGATTAAATTGATGGTTGATCTTCTATATCTCAAGTTGTTAAAGACAGAAAACTACGAGTCAGTGGAATATTGTCTGGAGATTGATGACCCCCCTTCTAGCTCCCTTATACAAGGACAAATTAAAAAGAAGGATTAATAAAACCATTAATGCACCATTTTTAAATATAAAAATAGGAAATGATTTTTTTTTTTTTTTGTTGTTCTTAGCTGTTGATTTTTTTTAAATTTTTTTTTTGGAGGACAAATGAATGGTTGGTGTTTACTCAATTTGTTCCATATCTATTACTCTAGGATTCCATTACATTATTAATTATTCTCTCTCTAACTCCTAAAATCAAGACGTATTTATTGAGTTTTTTAAGAGCTCTGCAGCGGTGGTACACGACACCTATTTAGGAACATGGGAGTAAAATTCAAATTTCATCCGACTAATTAATCAAAAAAAAAAAAAAACAATATCAATTGCCATTTTTTATATTATTAAAGAAAGAATAAGTCTAAGCTTAGAGTCTTTGATAACCTAAACATCAACTTGAGTAAACCTACAACTATCCAACTTTGGTGCTTCACTTTCAAACCATATATATGCCTACTATATATATATAATGTGACACTTTAAAGAACCTAGGAATATATAGTATAGCCTTTTCTTTTTCTTCAATTCAAAACCATAGTACAACCTTTTAGTATTCATGATATCTTTGTAATTGTTACAACTAATTATTGAGGATTTCAACTTGTCATATACATGGTTAGAAAGATTTAATTAAATAACACCTAATAAACACACATATACATGAATGTAAGTGTGATTATGTGTAAATTCCGGTTCAAATCCCTCAAGTGTAAATAATCAGGTGTAGCATCTAATTTCCGTTATATAATACTCATTATAATTCAATTTATCGTAACAAAAATGATCATTCATCTATAGTAACATAAAAAAATATTTTTAAATGTGTTTCATTTATGGAAAATTGATATATATATATATATATATATATATATATATATATATATATATATATATATATATATATATATTATAATGTTGATGTGTGTAAAATACGGTAGAATATGAGTGGGTGATTAAAGTCGTTCAACGGTTGTACGTAGGCTTATGAGATCCTCTACACATGGTTGAAATACACTATTTGATTTGAAACCGCAGATTTACATATATAAATAACGAACGACTAAGTATACATACATACATATTTGGATTATTACGTGTAAATCAGTGGCGTAAAATCACATAGTGTATATAAAACGACATGATGTAGATTCTACAAAACCGATTTACGTAATAAAGAACTAACACACTTAATTTGGAATAATATATATATATATAGAGGATAAATAAATTAGTAGTAGGGAAGATGAGTAGTTTCATAAACCGGCAACTCTTGTGTGTATCTCTCCATTATTCCAATGCTCCAAATATTATCCAACTCGAATAAATCCGAGCTTCCACAACTTGCTGCATCTTCTTCTTCTTCTTCTTCCTCCGTTTCGGTTTTCTTTTGATAATTATTTACGAGAAAATCTCTAGCAGCTTCTCCCACTCGTCGATTTTTCTTCATCATGTGCGCCATGATCTCTTCATCAATGGCGGTTTTCATAATACTGACGTTGTTGTTGTTGTTGTTGTTGTTGTTGTTGTTGTTGTTGTTGTTGTTGTTGTTGTTGTTGTTGTTGTTGTTGGGGAAGTCCTCCTCGTCGGAGATCGCGCTCATCGGAAAGAAGCTCACCTTCCTTGATCTCCCGCCGCCGGAGGATTTCCCACTCGGCGGCGGCGGCATTTTGCCGCTCAGGCACGACCTCGAGAATGAAGAAGCAGACGACGACGTGGATGGGTAATTGGTCGATTTCAGCGTCGGAGAATTTTCGCCGCCGCGGATGGTTGGGGTTCCGGTCTGCTTCTTCTTCAGACCTAGGTTTCCGGCGGTGAAGAGTGAGTTCAGAAATCCGGCGAGTTTCCGGCCGGGAGAAATCGGCTGCTTCATCTTCTTCAAATCGCCGTAGATTCTCAGCGCTCGCAGTTTCGTCTTCGATTTCTGCCCCAATCGATCCTCAAACCCCCGTCGATCACGCGGGCTGATAATTACTTCGGGATCCGTACGACTAGTATTGATCTCGCCGCCGCCGAATTTCTGCGACCGAAACGATTCAGCTTCCGAGGAGGAGAAGAAACCTCCGCCTCCGCCTCCGCCTCCGCCTCCGCCGCTGCCGCCGAGTGAATCCCAAGAGCTGTCGGAGCTCGAACCGTGCCGGAGTATTCGCGACTTCTTCGCCTCCATCCATTTCTCAACCATGCTAGCACGCTGGTAATAGTCATTCGCCGGAATTTCTAATTCCTCACTCTTAATGTACGCAGGGCGCACGTTAGCATGGCCGTCACTCTTCTTCCTTATCGTGTGCATCTCTTCTTCCGGCCGATCAATCGACCGGTAAATCTCGTCGAGCAACACGGAGGAGAAGGATGGGCAGCTGTTCGATGATGACGATGAATATCCACCGAAGTGTGAGGAGATATTACTCTCTCTCCTATCCACCATTGTTCTCTTTAGAGAGAGAAAGATAATCTAGGGTTTTGAAATATAAGAGATGATATGTGTGTGTGTGTGTGTGTGTGTGTGTGAGAGAGAGAGAGAGAGAGAGAGAGAGAGAGAGAGAGAGAGAGAGAGAGAGAGAGAGAGAGAGATGAGAGAGAGAGAGAGAGAGTGTTATTTGCTGTTTTACTTGACTGTGGTGTGATGTGGTTATATACTAGGGTTAAAGAGGGGGTGGAGTGGAAATAATGGAAAGATATGGGGCGAGTTTTGAAATAATTTGATTCAAGTGGGGCCAATTTGGAATGTTGTACCACATATATAATTGTACAATGTTTAGAGATGATAACATATAATATTATGTATAAATAAAGGTGCTTATGATTGAGATGGAATTGGAGGTTGTGGTGTGTGAAGATAAAATATTAGGTGTACTAATTGTGGTGTGAAATTTTTATCATATTTTTTTAATATATTTCACAGCTAAGTGTGTGGGATTTTTTTTTTTTTTTTTCTTTGGTTTTAGTGTGTTTATATATTATAAAGTATCAACGATTCTATAATGAAGGATATGTACATTAATTATTTAGGTCCCGTTTGGATGGAGAGATTACTCATGATTAACTAAATAGTTGAACTTTGTTGGATATTTGATATTTTCAATAACTTGCCGACACGCAACTATTATGTTATTATCGCTTATCTTGCCTTTTAAGCATGTTTTTTGTTGGACCTTCCAATATCCAACAAAATAATTGGATTTCATTAGATTATTTAGTCTTATTTTTACTAATCTTATCTTGGCAACCAAACGGAGCATTAGTATATATATAAATATTTATAATATATTGTTCGAAAAAAAAATTATAACATAATGTTAGCCCATTGGGCTATGGAACGAGGATAATGTTGAGCCCGAAAGTTTACAATGTGACATGGAACGAGGATAATGTTGAGCCCATTACAGAAAGTTTACAATGTGACATTGAAAGTGTTCGTTTGCACGATTTTTGCTTATCAAATCTTCGAGTTTTGGTCTTCGTTCGTTCGAGTTTCGGCTTTATTTGTATATATTATTGCGTTTCTTGTTTTATTTCTATTTCAGGTTTTTATTAGGTATTTTTGCCGAGTCGAAGCCATTTGAATGCGAAACCGAATTTTCAAACCAATTTTGGGGCCAAGAAGACCCAGATCGCGATCTGACATCTCTGGATAGCGATTTGGGGGTTGTCACAGAACGAAAATGGATCAAGACTCAGATCGCGATCCAGCATTCCGGATCGCGATCTGGGAGTGCTTACAGAGAAGAAATAGGGGTCAAATCCAGATCGCGATCCGAAAGTCGGATCGCGATCTGGGGGGTCTGACATAGAAGAAATAGGGGTCAAATCCAGATCGCGATCCAGAATGTCGGATCGCGATCTGGGGGGTCTTACAGAGAGTAAATGTTACATGACCCAGATCGCGATCCACATTCCTGGATCGCGATCTGGGCACGCCTTTTGAGGAAGATAATTTATTTTGCAAAGCTTCTTGAGGAAGCTTTGCATTTCACTACAAATAGAAAGGCTCTTTCATTCTTCATTCCTTCTTCGACTTTTTACGTCTTTCTCTTCTATTTTCGCCAGTTCTTCGAGGGAAGCTTCGACGAGGGTTTCGACTCGGATTTTTCATAAGCTTTTCTTTACGTTTAGTTTATGATTTCTCGTGTTCTTCATTTGGATGCTATGTTTGTAATGAACTGAGCATTTTCTTTTAGGGAAATGAAACCTTGTATATATTGATTTTGATTTTCAGATTTGTGATCTATTTGTCGTTCTTTGATTCTGTTTATGTTTCATGTATTAAATGCTTTCGATTGTTTGGCCAACAATTGAATTGATTGTAAATGGGAATGAACTCGAGAGAGGATTTCTCGTTTGATTTTACGAAAACATAGCTCGGGTTGTGGAAACGGAGACGTGATGCACCTCGGGTAGCCCTTAAGGACTTGACCTAAATGCTCTCTTAATATCAGGTTCTGAACGGAGACGTCGGACCTGTGGGTAGACTCTAACTACACTGGAGACGGGGGTTAGGGTACTTTAGTGTCTGGGTTAGCGAACATAGAATTGGCAATAGATTCGGATTTGTAGATCTTTATCGATAGTACATTGGTGGATTTTACCCTATAAGCCATTACACGTCGGAATTCCTCGTTTATACTGGCGGACCGTTGTTTTTATTTATTATTTCCTTTTAGTTTCATTTTTCCCATCTTTTTCTCCCGTCTAGATAAAGTTTAGGATAGTATAATTACGGTACTTGGTAAATTTAGGAACTTAATTCCCCGTGGATCGATATCTAGAATTCACTATTCTACAAAACGCGATACTGTACACTTGCGGTTTTTCATACGTAGGTTTTACGCGCGTTGCCGGGGACATGGAACGAGGAAATGCCCACTTGACATTATAAGGCGGCGATAACATCTGCGACGACCCTTTCCCATTTGAACTGACTCAACTCGTAAGTAACAGGTCAGCTTGCCTTCAGCAGACAGACAACTCGGAGTAATCATATCACACCCAACGTATAAGTATGATTAGAGACAGAAAGGGAGCCCACCACCCTGATCATAATGCATGTATAAGTACAACCTTGAGAAGTAAGGAATGTGACGCGTATGAAAAAATACACATAACTTTTGTTACGTAAACTAAAAATACACATATATTATTTCTCATCGATGTCGACTGACTTGATCGTTAAAAGTTCTGACGCCGGGACCGAGAAACCCTCCATCGGCAATCGCCACTCCTTTCTTGCCGGTCTCTCGGCACCATGTGGGCTTCCTCTTTGGGCTTCTCCCATTCTAGGCCCATCATACATCTAGCCATATAGGCCACATCAATTGAGTATTAAATTTCTTTTAAGTTTTATCATTTGATAAGATTTTGAATTTCGACTCACTTCGTATAAATATTAATTGTAAAACATATAAAATAAAATAAACTACATATCACGGTCAACTCACTTAAACTAGCTCATTCAAATTTTATTTATTTAACAATCAAGTCAAACTCAATTTTTTTATTAAACTCAAACCAATTCTTTTATTGTTCAATCCAAATCATATTAAATGGCACAAAATATTTAAAAACAATAAAAAAGAGGTTCCACCTATTATAATAATAATAATAATAATAATAATAATAATAATAATAATAATAATAATAATAATAATAATAATAATTTATTATTATTATTATTATTATTATTATTATTATTATTAAAAAAAGAAGCGGGTGGCGTTAGATATAAAAAGGCATTAATACATAACTGCCGACACTATTTAGTCAACCGCTAAATTTAAGCCATATCACCCATCCTTCATTTCACTCCCCCCCCCCCACCCCCCACCATTCCTTCCGGGCCCACTCTCTCTCATCACCACCCAATCCCCACCCCCGTTCTGTCAACGCCGCCGTCACTCCCTCCGCCGCAGCGCCGTCGCCGTTTCCCCCGGCCCCAAGGTACAATCGAAAAAAAAATAAACATTTCCAAAGAAAACGCACAACTAATTCCGTTGAATTTTTTTTTGTTTTCTGTTTTTTGCTTTAACATAATTCAAGATGTCGTCGCCGCTGCTGCGAAGGAGGAGAAGGGCCGCGCCGGAAAACGAGCCGAGAGGATCCGACCCGGAAGAGGAAAAACCCGAGACGACCCGGAAGAGGAAACCCGAGAAGCAATGGTCCTGCGTGGACAACTGCTTCTGGTTCATCGGGTGCATCTGCGTTCTATGGTGGGTGCTCTTGTTTCTCTACAACATCATGCCTTCTTCTCTCCCACAGTACGTTACCGAGGCGATAACGGGTCATCTACCCGACCCGCCCGGGTTGAAGCTGAGGAAGGAGGGTTTGACAGCTAAGCACCCCGTTGTTTTCGTTCCCGGAATCGTCACCGGAGGTTTGGAGCTCTGGGAGGGCCACGATTGCGCCGACGGCTTATTCCGTAAGAGATTGTGGGGCGGCACTTTCGGCGAAGTCTACAAAAGGTATTTTTTATTAAAAAAAAGCTCGTTTGGTTGGGGAGATCAGTCATGATTAATTAAATAATAAAATTTTGTTTGACGTTTGGTATCCTTAAATAACTTGTCGGGTCGACCTATAAATATTATGTTATCATGTCTTATCTTGACTTCTAGGCATGTTTTTTTACTAAATCATCGATCGGGTTTCATTAGATTATTTAATTTTATCTTGGCAACCAAACGAGGCCTTAAGAGTAGAAATTAAATAGGATTCGATTTTTCGATTTTCGATTCATATTTCTGCAGACCTTCGTGTTGGGTGGAGCACATGTCGCTGGACAACGAAACGGGCCTGGATCCTCCGGGCATACGCGTCCGGCCGGTGACGGGTCTCGTCGCCGCGGACTATTTCGCGGCCGGGTATTTCGTGTGGGCGGTTTTAATTGCTAATCTTGCCCACATTGGATATGAGGAGAAGACAATGTACATGGCCTCGTACGATTGGCGGATTTCGTTTCAAAACACGGAGGTTTTTTATTAGCTTTATAGTTTCGTGTTGCGATTAATTGATACGGACTTGCTTCGGATTAATTTACGATTTTTGGTTGCAGGTTCGTGATCAGACGTTGAGTAGAATCAAAAGTAATATAGAACTTATGGTTAATACGAACGGTGGGAATAAGGCGGTAATAATCCCGCACTCGATGGGGGTTTTGTACTTTCTTCACTTCATGAAGTGGGTGGAGGCGCCCGCCCCCATGGGGGGCGGGGGTGGGCCCGGTTGGTGCGATAAGCATATTAAGGCCGTGATGAATATCGGTGGGCCGCTTTTAGGCGTTCCGAAAGCTGTTTCTGGCCTTTTTTCCACCGAAGCTAAGGATATTGCCGTTGCGAGGTACATATATATTTTTTTTTTTTTTTTGTGGGACGATGAAAAATCGAATCTTTATTTAATTGCACATTTTTTCGTTGTGTGTTGTTGTTTGTTACAGGGCGATAGCGCCGGGGGTTCTTGATTTGGATTTATTTCAAATTCACACTTTGCAGAAATTAATGAAGATGACTAGGACGTGGGATTCGACGATGTCTATGATACCTAAAGGCGGAGATACTATATGGGGCGGTCTCGATTGGTCTCCGGAGGAAGAATATTCTCCTAGTGGAAGAAAACGGAATACGAATAATGATACTACGGATTCTTCCGAGGATGGAAAGGACGAAGGGAAACGAAAACGTGCCCCTTTTGGAAGAATGATATCGTTCGGAAAAGATGTGGCGGACGCGGATGCTTCCGAGATTAACCGAATTGATTTCCGGGTAAAAAAAATATTCAATGATAATTTACAAACGAAAGATATAAAAAAAAAAAAAATCCATTTTGTTCATGTTTCTTGATTTATAATAATGTCGAACAAAATATATATATACTACTAGGATGCGATAAAGGGTGACAACGTGGCGAACAACACATGTGTGGATGTGTGGACGGAGTATCATGACATGGGGTTGGATGGAATCGAAGCCGTTTCAGATTACAAAGCTTATACGGCCGGAGACGTAGTGGATCTTTTGAGCTTCGTCGCCCCGAAAATGATGGCGAGAGGGGACGCTCATTTCTCGTACGGGATTGCCGATAATTTGGATGATCCAAAGTATTTGCACTACAAGTATTGGTCAAATCCATTGGAAACAAAGTGAGTGAACTTCTTCATTGTCTTCATAAGTTTGAGTTTTAGCATCATTTTTTACTTCCTTAATCGTCTAGAAAACTCGGTGGCGGAGCTAGTACAGGGCTCTGGGGGCCATGGCCTCCGCCACTTTTCATATATATATTTTTTTGATATTTTATATAAAATTTGTTATTTTTATCCCATGAAGATAACTTTGAACGGAATTTCGAATTCCGCCAATGCCGATTTTTAAAATTTCCAGTTTTGAAACAATTTTTGTTTTCATTCCGAATTCCGAAAGTTCTGATCTTTTATTTTTCCGATTTTGGTTGGAACAAAATTGGAATATTTATTAGATTCCGATCTCTGATCCGATTTTAATTTTTTAAAATATTTACAAAATTCTGACTTCTTTTTCTCCAGCAAATTTCGCTTATTATATCAATATTATTATGTATTTTATTTTTTATTATTATAGGTTATCAATAAAATGAAATTATGAGTTTCAGCGATTACAATTTAAAAAATTCCGATTCTGCAAACAAGCTTTTACATTCCAATTTCCGAAATTCAGATTCCAAATTTTCTTTTTTATTTTCTTAGAACAAAATTGGAATTAGTTACACACCTCCAAAAGAAAAAAAAATGGAATTTTTCCGAAAGTGCAAATTCCGATTCGTCCAATTCCCACACCAATTTTCTTCTTGAATCAATGTTGTTCTTTTCTTTTTCCAGGTTGCCAAATGCTCCCGAAATGGAGATCTTCTCAATGTACGGAGTCGGAATCCCAACCGAACGAGCCTACGTCTACCGCCAAACTCCGTCAGGCGAATGCCACATCCCGTTCCAAATCGACACATCAGCAAGCGAAGAAGACGAGGACATGTGCTTGAAAGACGGCGTCTACACGGTGGAAGGAGACGAGACCGTCCCCGTCTTGAGCGCGGGCTTCATGGGTGCAAAGGGCTGGCGTGGAAAAACGAGATTCAACCCCTCGGGAATCAAAAACTACATTAGAGAATACGATCACGCCCCTCCGGCCAATCTTCTAGAAGGCCGCGGGTCCCAAAGTGGGGCCCACGTCGATATAATGGGGAACTTTGCTTTGATTGAGGACGTTATGAGAGTTGCTGCGGGGGCCACGGGAGACGAATTGGGAGGCGATCAAGTTTGTTCGGACATCTTTAAGTGGTCGGAGAAGATCGACCTAAATTTATAACGTTTCGAGACTTCTTTAAGGTAAAATTACGTCTATTACATGGGCCGAAGTAATTAACGTTGTAATTTATGAATTGTATGATAATTCTTTGTGTAAATTACATTGTATGATGATTGAATAGGAGAAGAGCAACTCCAATGGTGATGAGTAATTAAGATTGGAGCATCAAATTTCGTTTTGATTTCATATTGCATCTATAACTAATATAAATTGTGTTGAATATGAATTATGTTAAATATGGAATTAATAAATCTTTATTACATATTACATTTAAAGTAGAATCTCGATAAATTAATAACCTCGATTAAATTATAGTTTCTTCTGGTCCCGACTCGTTAAAAACCTCCTAAGAATATTAGTTCGATAATTTAATATTTCGCTAACTTAATAGAATTTTGCTCGTTCCGACTCTATTAATTTATAGAGGTTTAATTCTATAACTAATGAACATGTGACTTCATGAAAAATGATTTAATTGTCTTTTTTATTTTTAATCTATATATAATATAAAAAGAGGATCTATGCCCTCAATGATTGACATGTGGCAAATGATGATGTCATTTATCAAAATTGCTTAGTTGTAGTTCAATTGATGAGGTGGATTCTTCAATTGATTAGGTGGCATTTTTATTTATGGATGTTTTTAAGTTCTTTCCTATTTTACATTTACACAATCACTTAATAATTACCACATGTATATATATTATTTCCAAAGTTAATATTTTATAAATTCGAAATAAAAAAAAATGTTATTTATATTTTCAGTATTTCGAAATATATTTATTGAAAAAAAATACATGAAACTCAATTTTTTTACGAATATTCAAATAATTTTCATAAAAAAACTATTTTTTTAAATACTAAAATATTAAAATAAAGGAATATGTTGTTGTTTTTTTTTTTTTTTTTAATTTTCAATATTTTAGAATATTCGAATATCCATTCCATTAAAAATAATAAAAAAAAAATGTTTTATTTTTTAATTGAACTATTTGATAAATATACACTATTTTTTCGTATATAATTTTTATTATACCATATTTCAAATTAAAAATAATTATACTATTTAATAAATATGCAATATTTTGAAATTTGAAAATTTAACAATTTAAATGCAGTATATTTTAACAATTTAAAGCATATTTGTTGTTTTCTAAATTTTTTGTGATCTCCAACCCGCAATTGTTAGGACAAGAAATTGTTTTCTAAATGCAGTAGTTTATCAGTATATTTCGAAAACACTATTTAATATATAATATGTTTCGAACTATAAACCGGATTATGCATTATATTTGTCAATTACTATTTCAAATAAAATATCAAATCACCAATACAAAGGAATCTTTAATATTCCAAGATCCTTCATATCATCTTTGATTGATTTAATTTACACTTTAATTCAAAATTGAATGGTAAAAAATAAAAATTGTATCTTCATATTTAATGTTTTTATATTGCAAGATTGTTTTCCACAAGTTTTTTTTTTTTTTTTGGGTTGTTTCCTTTATTTGTTTGATTTGATTTCATTTACTAATATATAAATCTTTTGAATTTTTAAATTTTCCATAGAATTAAGTTCATTTTCAATACTATATAAACCCCTCAATGTTCATTTCATTTTTATCTACCACCATTCGATTACAAAGTGCACAATGTTCGTATTATACAGTTTCATATTACATTTTTTCTATCATTTCTTATAGATTATTATAAGTATATATATGCATAGTTTTATATTCATAATTATTTTTATATATACATATTAGTACTATTTGTATTTCTTTCTTTTGGGTTTTTATTTTAATATACTTTTTTAATTGTTTTCATGCAGTTTATTAAATAAAGTCGTTCGTACTTTATGATGATCAAAAAAATTGTTTGCGCTCAGTCCAAACAATGTGTTCTTTGTAACGCGTATTTTGATCCTAATTTCGATCCATGTATGTGCGTCTCATGTAGGGAATCAATCAAAGTCGTTCCACGCTCTGGATCTTGCATTGTATGTGGGATGACTAAAATGGAAGATTTCAAATCTTTCTTTTGTTTTTCATTTTTTTTTTGTTATTTTTTATATTATTATTGATGTTTCATTGTTATTAGTTGTTCTTTTTTTTCATTTGCTTGATTTTTATTTTTTTTCATTGGAACATTTTTATTTATTTATTGTGGTTTTTAGTTTTTTGTTATCCCATTTTTTCTTATTTTTTTATAGTTATTCACTATTATTTGTTCTTATTTTTTGTTTTTATATTATCCAGTTCATTGTTCATTGTTATAGTTTTTTTTTTCATTTTTATTTTTCTTTTGCAGAACCTCGCCAATGTTTGTATTGTATGTGTCAAGAATGGTGAATAACAGGACAATATGAAGAAAGCTAGATCCAAAGTCCAAACTATCCATCTTTTGTATTTTTCGTTTTTTATTCCATTTATTTTAATATTTTAATTTATAATTTTATTTTGACAGTCAATTTATATATTCATTAAAACATAAAATTTGAATTGATATATATATCTATAATGTATAACTATATAATGTATAGAGGCCAACATATACCGTTTTGGTTTGATTAGAAGCAACATTGAGTGGCGAATCTAATCAAACCAAAACGGTGAAACGTGCCGTATTGCCTATGTCTTTTATTGGGGGATCGCGTAGTAAAATTTTCAAATAATTATGATGTAGTATATTTTAGAAGTTGTCATTTTAAACATTATATTTTACTGTAATCTGTCATTTTCAATTTATAGTGAAACAAATCATTTAATTATGTATTGTTCTTACAAAATATGTCTATATTTTTTGTATATTTATTCGATACCATATTGCCCTTTTTTGTTTTGAATAATAATTTGACTTTTTGCTATTATATAATAATTGATCATTTGTAATATTTCTGCTATTGTACAAGTATTTCCGTATCATGCTTACAATATAAATATATGATTATACTGTAGATGGATGCCAAATAAAATTTATTATTCAATATCTAAAATTAAAATATAAATTATATATTTATCTTTATAGATGGATTCCAAATACATGCTCTGAAATATAATTTTTTTATTACAATTTATGCGTACAACTAATTATTGCGCGCATAAAATTAAATTAAATAATTTAGAAACACAATTTGGTGGATATTTACAAATTTATTTGCAGATGTGATATGATTTGAACAATGTCACTCCATGTGTTAAATGCGAATTTTTTCTCTTATTTTTTTACGGATTTTTTATCTAAATTATTTAATTTAATTTTATGCGCGCAATAATTAGTTGTACGCGTATTTGCATATATTTCATGATTTGAGCATCAATGATTCTTTAGCATTAACATTAGCGTTGTACTATTAGTATTCGTATTAAGATTATAGTTAATTCTAGGATTAGTATCAAAATTATGATTATGATTGTGATTATGATTAATATTCGTATCAACATTAGTATTAGTACTATGATTAGAATTAAGATTACTATTAGTATTAATATTACAATTACCATTAGCATTATAATTGGAATATGATTATGATTAGTATTCTAAATTATAATTAGGATTAACATAAGGATTAGTATTATGATGGGTTACATACACATTCCCCCTTCAACTAAAACACAGTCATATAGCATTTGCGAAGAAAAAAAAAAACATGTTCCATCGTAGGTGATAAATTATTGTTCGACAACTAAAATCAATCCTCCAATATCTATATATACCAGTTATTGTACATGAGTTTTTATGTATTTGATTTTTTTTCTTTTGGTTCTAGAGATTTCTTTCCACTTAGGTTTAATTTGTTTATTTATAAAAGCCATGTACCATAAATCTAATTTTACATACTAGGTTTAGTTAGTTTTTTCAGTGTTTTAAATATATTAGTATTAATTTTGTTCAAAAAAATATATATTATTATTAATAAACTAATAAATAGTTATTTTAAATAGTTATATTATAGATATAATATGTATAACAAATACAATTTACAAATATCAATTCATAAAATAGTTGAAAATTAATATCATACAATTAATGCTAACTATTAAATGCTATGGTTGGAGTAGAATAGTAAAATCTGAGGTGGTATAACGCTATTCATTAGCTATTATAGATTTAGAATCTCCTATGCTCTTACTATTACTAATACTATTGCTATTAGTATTGATATTGATATTGGTATTGATATTGGTATTTGTATTAGCACATGATATACCTAAATGGGCCGACCCAATGGGCCCTCAAATTTATCTACCAATTAGGCCCATTACAAGAAAGCCCAATCACATACATGTGGGTCCATTACACGAAAGCCCAAGCTCCTTCAAAATAAGGCTTAGGCCCAACAAAATAAGCCCAACTTAATCAACGACATATAAATAGAAGTTTTATTCATTTTGTAAAGGTACGTTCTCATTATTGATAATCCACCACGAGTTTATTCTCTCTATTCTCTCTACGATCCGTACATCTGACTTGAGCGTCGGAGGGGTTTCCGCCGGATCAACCCCCGGCTTAGTTCACGTGTGCTCATTTTGTAGGGACCTCAGGATCATCGAGTTGAATAGCTATTGATCAGCTTTGCTCTCCCTGCTTGTTTTCTACATCATCCTAGGTGAGCTATACTTTAGCATCATCATTTTGGCGCCGTCTGTGGGAACGATGCAAACCAGATCACGTAGCCAACAAGATCCTCCTGAGGCATCAGCTCGGAGAGAAAACGACACAGCTAATAACCTCCCCACCCGTGGAGGATCTGGCATCCCACCTCCTCCACGCGCCGCGGAGCAACTTCCTCCACGTACTGCAGATCCACCTCGCGAGGTTCAGGTGATCCCCCTTCGGGACCCACCACTCGCCGATCCACCTCTCCCTGCTCCTCGAACGGTTCAAATAACCGAGGACGCGCTCCAACGTATGATAGCGGAAGCTTCTACTCGCGCCGCCACGGAAGCTGTAACTCAATACATCGCCACGATGGGAGCAAACGCTCCCAATGCGATACCAGCACCAGCTCCACCTGTGGCGCCACCCGTGGTCCCACAGCCAATAGCGAATCAAATAAGTGTCTCCTCCTCTACCTCGGATCCACGATCCCGAGTGCAGTTATCTACCAACCACCGAGGAGCACTGCCCAGACAGCAACGTCGACACTCACCCCCACGGGGGAACGCATCACCACCGAGAGTCCCTCTCTTCAATGAGGGAGAAGGCGAGGTAAACAGCCGAATGTCACGCCAAAACCTTTTCTCCCAACCAAATAATCAAATAGGTGAGAGAATGCCTCTCCCAACAAGACGCAGTCCCTTCACCATGGACATTCTCAACGAGGTATTACCTCAGGGAGTAAAGATTTCGGGGTTACCTCAATTTGAAGGGACCACCGACCCACAGGAACATATAGAGAAATTCAGTGCCATGGCGGATTTATATGGCCCGACGGACGCTGCGATGTGCAAAATGTTCCGTACCACTCTCTCCAAGAGGGCAATGAATTGGTTCAACTCCCTACCCATAGGGTCCATTGACACCTTCGCTCGGTTGTCGACCCGATTCACCAACCAGTTCGCCATCAACAAACAATATGCCAAGACCCCAGCTCATCTTTTCTCTGTAGTACAGAGGGATAACGAAACGCTCCGTAACTACATTAAGCGTTTCGTAGAGGCCGTCCACGAAGTCCACAGTGTGGGGCAAGACATGCTGTCCGGGATTATGCAGCAGAATTTGAAACCTGGTAGATTCAAAGAATCTATCGCCGGAAGACCCCCAAGCAACTTAGAGGAGTTGCTGAATCGAGCCGAAAAATACGTCCGGATAGAGGAAGCCTCTACCCATGCTCCTCCTAAAAGAAAAAGGGAAGACGACCGTCAGGACAATAGGAGGCGTGACGATCGACGTCCACCACTACCACCTCAAGGCCAACCCTCTTCCTCCTACAATAGGTTCACTCCGCTGAACACTCGCCTCACGGAAATCCTTCACGTGATAGAGCAGAAAGGTTTAGCAGAACCTCCACGTCCTATGCAGCCAAACGCAAAGCGAGAAAAATCGGATCGTTATTGTCGATTCCATAAGGACAGAGGGCATACTACGGAAGAGTGTGCACAACTTAAAATGGCGATTGAGAGGCTGATCAAACAGGGCCATTTAGGCGAATACGTCGATAAGCCGCGAAATAAACGCCGTGATGATCCTCCACGCCGAGATAACAACCGAGATCAACAACAAAGACGAGAAGATGGGGGTCACCGACGTGACCTAGATAACAATGATAACCAGCCTACCCGAGGAATCATCTCCTTCATCTCCGGAGGACCGGCGGGAGGCGATTCACATAATGCAAGACGCACACTCGCTCGATCAGCGCGCATGAATCAAGAACGCGCTTCTCCATCCGAACGCGTATATCAAATACGAAGACCTGATCACAGCATAGTCTTCAACTCCTCCGACCTTGAAGGTCCAGAGGAAGACCATGTCGACGCATTAGTGGTAACAACAACGGTGGCCAACTTCTTGGTCAAGAAAATATTAGTGGATGGTGGGAGCTCAGCTGACATCATGTACCTCCATGCTTTTAAGCAGCTAGGCATAGATAATGCCCGTTTTAGTCCCATCTCCACACCCCTGAAAGGGTTCACAGGAGAAGGCATTTTGTCAATGGGAGAAGTGGAGTTGCCTGTTTCTTTAGGGGAAGACCCCTGTCGAATCACGAAACTAATCAAGTTCCTCGTCGTCGACAGGCCATCACCCTACAACATCATTCTGGGGAGGCCAGCCATCCACACATTCAAGTCAGTACCTTCCTCCTACCATCAGAAATGGAAGTTCCCTACTCCCTATGGAATGGGAGAAGTGCTTGGAGATAGACGTCTCGCTCGAGAATGCTATGCAAGGGCCCTACGAGAACCCTCAAAGAAGCCTAAACCGCCCGGAAAGGGAGACGATACCCAAAAATCCGACAAACGGAAGTGGGTCAATGCAATCATTGAGGACAATAAAGAAATCCTCATCAGTGAACCAGACGATAGCATCAAGCTAGCAGCTGTCGAAGAGCTTAAGCTCATAGAGCTCACACCTGGAGATGATTCCAAACTCCTACGCATCGGATCTGATTTAGATCCTGAGACGGAGCAGCAGCTAATCAACTTCCTACGACACAATGGAGATGTGTTCGCATGGAAAGCCCAAGATTTGTCGGGCATTCCCCCTCAGGTAGCCCTACATCGACTTAACGTCGACAAGAGGATGAAGCCAGTCAAACAGAGGAAACGAACGTTTGGACCCGAACGCAACAAGCATATCAAAGCAGAAGTGGCTAAACTTCTAGAGGCAGGTCATATACGACCAGTTCAGTATCCTGAATGGTTGTCGAACGTGGTGCTCGTTCCTAAACCCGGAGGAAAATGGAGATTATGCGTAGACTTCACTGACCTCAACAAAGCCTGTCCTAAGGACCCATTTCCTCTACCCAGAATCGATCAGCTCATCGATTCGACCTCGGGGTGCGAACTCCTCAGCTTCCTCGATGCATACCAAGGATATAACCAGATCTTACTTGCACCAGAAGATCAAGAGAAGGCTAGTTTCATCACTGACCAAGGCATCTACTGCTATCAAGTCATGCCCTTCGGGTTAAAAAACGCAGGAGCCACCTACCAGCGTCTAGTGAACAAAATGTTCGCAGATCAGATCGGGAAAAATATGGAGGTGTATATCGACGACATGCTCGTCAAAAGTGTCAAGGTCTCGGACCACCTAATTGATCTGGATCAGTGTTTCGCCACCCTGCGAAAATATAAGATGAAGCTCAACCCCCTCAAATGTTCATTCGGAGTGAAGGGAGGCAAATTTTTGGGATATATGATTTCACAACGAGGAATCGAAGCTAACCCCGCGAAAATTGAAGCAATCACCTCCATGGCTCCGCCAACATCGATCAAGAAAGTTCAACAGCTCAACGGCTGTTTGGCATCCCTGAACAGATTCATTTCAAGATCAGCGGACAAGGCTCTCCCCTTTTTCAAAATTTTAAGGGGAGGAAAAAAGTTCGAGTGGGATGAGGCATGTCAAAAGGCATTCGTTGAGCTGAAGGCATACTTAGCATCCCCACCCCTGCTCACAAAACCTCAGCCCGGAGACACCCTCCTACTATACTTAGCTACATCAGCTAATGCCGTCAGCGCAGTCCTCATCCGAAATGGAGAAAAGGGTCACCAACCCATATACTACATAAGTCGCGCCCTCCAAGGAGCCGAACAACGTTACACCAACATGGAGAAACTCGCTCTCGCCCTCATCAACGTAGCACGGAAGCTTCGACCTTACTTCCAGTCACATCAGGTGGTGGTTCTCACCAATTACCCTCTGAAGCAAATACTAAGAAGTCCCGAAACATCCGGACGATTAGCAAAATGGGCAATAGAGTTAAGTGAATATGGAGTGGAATTTAAACCCCGCCCAGCTATCAAGGCGCAAGTGTTGGCAGATTTTCTAGTCGAAATGACTTCCATAGAAGAGAACACTTCTCTACCTACCTGGTCTGTCAACGTCGACGGATCTTCCACTACCACAGGAGGGGGAGCAGGTATTGTACTAACGAATCCTGATGGAGATGAGTTTGAATACGCTCAACGATTCGAATTCACAGCCTCAAATAACGTCGCTGAATACGAAGCACTGATAGCGGGAATCCGCCTCGCCCTAGCAGCCGGAGCGCGCAAGCTCCTAATCCAAAGCGACTCTCAGCTCGTCGTTAACCAAGTACTCGGAGTGTACGAGGCCAAGGAAGACACCATGGCCAAATATTTAGCTCTCGCACACACTCTCTTGTCTAAATTCGAGAGCTATGAGATAAGACAAGTACCTCGCGCCAATAACGTCCATGCAGACAAATTAGCTAGGCTAGGCAGCTCCATGGCCAGCATTGGAAGTCGGAAGGTGACGCTCCTCACCTCACTCCAGCCGGAGATAACTTCACCCACTGAAGTACAGTACACCGAAGAGGATGAACCATGCTGGTTCACTTCAATCCTGAAGTATCTCAAAGACGGAGAACTCCCAACAGATCCCACCGAAGCACGAAAGTTAAAGACGAGAGCCGCCCGCTTCGTCATAGTGGGAGAAGAATTATACAAACGAGGGTTCTCATTCCCCTACCTCAAGTGCCTCGACCCGACCACAGCGGATTATGTACTTAGAGAAGTACACGAAGGCATCTGCGGCAATCACTTGAGCGGGAGAACCTTAGCTCTCAAACTACTGAGGCAGGGCTACTATTGGCCAACGATGCATGAAGATGCGAAAAGATTCGTCCGGAGGTGTAAGCCCTGTCAAGAGCATGCCAATATCACGCACATGCCGGCGGCGTTAATGCAACCAATTGACAGTCCCATCCCTTTCGCCCAATGGGGGATGGATCTAGTTGGACCATTCCCACCCGCCACAGGAGGACGCAAATACCTCATTGTAGCAGTGGACTACTTCACCAAATGGGTGGAGGCTGAACCCTTAGCACGCATCCGAGAAGAAGAAGTTATCCAATTTCTATGGAAAAACATCGTGTGCCGCTTCGGAATCCCACGTTCCATCATCTCGGATAATGGAACCCAATTCTGCGGTGACAAAGTAAAAAATTGGTGCCTCGGCCTAGACATCAAGCAGTTCTTCACATCCGTAGCAAATCCACAAGCTAACGGCCAGACGGAGGTCACGAATCGCACTATACTCCAACACCTTAAGACAAGGCTTGGAAGTGCCAAAGGGAAGTGGGTGGACGAATTGCCTAACGCGCTATGGGCGTATCGCACAACCCCACGAGCAGCAACCGGAGAATCGCCCTTCAACCTAGCTTTCGGAACAGAGGCTATCGCACCCGTCGAAATCGGAGAACCATCTTGGCGAATCACCAACTATGATCCAACAGCTAATGAGGTGGCTATGCGGGGAAGCCTCGACCTCGTAGATGAATTACGTGAAGTCGCATACATCCGGCAACAGATGTATAAATCACGCATGGCCAAGGCATATAACTCAAAGCTCCGCCCTCGCTCCTTTCAAGTTGGAGATTTAGTTCTCCGAAAAGCTGAAGCCTCTCACCCCATCGGTAAGCTCGACCCAAAGTGGGAAGGACCGTATAAAATCACCAAAGTCGTCAACACCGGAGCATACCGTCTCGAGAACACTGACGGACACCCTATACCCAGAACTTGGAATATAGGGAACCTCAAACGGTTCTACGCCTAAGGTATACATCTACCTTACTTCAGATCAGTTGAGATCATCACCCATATTTCTTCTATAGGAAAATTACTCACGAATTGCCACCCATGCAGGCTCCACGACCTTCCACGTCAATTGTCTTGTAAAGCTGCTTATACATGGTTGGAAATTTGCCACCACACGACGAGGTACGTGAACGTCCCACCTAAACTGGGGGGCTAGTAATTTTTACTTACATCAGCGAGTCATAATTACGTCCCACCATCTTATTACAGATTGAGAGCCAATTACGAGGGGATGCATATTACTCAATCAACGGCCCAAAGAGCGAGAACACTCCAAACCACATCGCCAAGGGTAACTATACTTCCACTAGCATTCAACACACGGATGATCTTATTTACTCCTACTAACGTGAAAAAATAATTCCACTAGCAGGCATGATCACATAATAACTCGCAGCAACTCACGAGTTGATTTCATATCCCGAAGTGCGAGGAAGAAAAAACATCCCCGTAATATGGTACGTAGATCGGCAATGCACATCCCCTCAGCTTCAATTACTAAGTCTTCAATACAAATGCTTAGACAAAAATCTTTTTTCTCAATTATATTTAACAGGCATAGAAACGCCAAAGGAATTCATTTTACCATCAGCACAGCAAAACGAACGAGTACAACCAAGACGTGGAAGAAGAAGAACAAGTGTAGTACAATCACTTAGAACAATTTTTATCAAGTCAATTTTTCTTTTTTCTTTCTCGCTCCACCAGTAGTTATTTACCTTTGCCTCACGAAGGCCCATCGCATTAGTCATTTACTTACATTCGCCTCACATAGGCATGTAACAATTCCCCTTTGCTATCATCAAATATATCACAATTTTCGTTTTACTATTTGTGCCTTTACATCGATATGAACTACTTCTCATCATGAGTCTAATTCAATACCACCCTATAAACACTTAGAGAGATTTACATAATCCATATAGCCTGGCCAGCTGGATTATCTAAGTCCCTTCACTTGTTTAACGAGGTATTCATTTTAAAACGTGGCCACGGACAAATATGTTTAAGACCCAAGCGGTCCGAACAAAGGGCACGACCCTTAACAAAAACCTTGGGAGACTGATCCCCTCCTCAAGTACATCGCGTACAATGCTAAGTGTAAATACATATAAGCAACGCAATAATTCTTGACAATGTCAAAATAAATAAATCGAAATATTAAATTTCAAAGTCAAACAAGGCAGAAAATCAAATGAAAGAGTAGTGGACATACCCATCTACATCAGCGATAAAAACAAACTAAGAAATCCATAAAAAAAAAAAAAAACCATAATAGTGATAAAAACAAAGGGGGGAGAAGGATAACAATCCCAGCAACTAAGTCTAAGCTCCCCTACCGCGAGCGGACGACGTACCCACGGTGGAGTCATCCGCAACCATGTCGTTCACGACCTCTGTGCCCGTCCCATTAACATCTACTTCATCTTCCTCTTCATCGGATATGCCAGCTTCCATTCCACGAATCACTTCCTCGCTGATCCCACCCGCATCGCGCAGATATTTGCGACAAGCACGCACTAATGGCTTATAAACCACAGCCAATGCGTGCTCCTCAATCATAGCAACACACTCATCACTACCTCGGAAACTAGCTTTAGTCTCCTTCACAATGGACTCCTTATAAGCCGCACCACCGGATGTCGCGAGGAACCTCTTCCCCGTCGCCTTCTCAGCTTCATATTTCTCTTTGAGCTGATCGTAGCATTCGTTCAACTTATGAACATCATCTTTATAAGCCTTCGCATCACCCCGGATAACCTCGAGCTCCTCCGTCCTCTCAGCAAGCTCCTCTGTCCTCCGCGCAAGCTCATCAGAGCGTAGAGCGAGATCGGACCGCGCTTCCTCCAACTGACTTAGAAGCTCATCCTCACGTGCTTGACTTCGAGCCCGATCCTCTTCCTTACTAGCTTCCGCATTCCTACCGTGCTCCACGAGGTATCTCCAAGTCGCTACCAACTAAAAAAAAAAAAAAAAAAAAAAAAAAAAAAAAAAAAATTTACACAAGGAAGAGAGGGAGTAATGCCTAATCTTGTTTTAAGTAAACAAAGACTCACCCGACAGATGTCCCCACCGGCTAACTCCAACATGTGAGAAGGACCCTTACCAGACATCCGAGCACGATCATACTCCCGAACAAATCCCTCGGTACTCAACAAAGGCAAATCATGGTCCGACACATCCCAATACGACTCCTTACCGTCGCGATTCACACCATAGGTAAACAATTGTTTCCCTCCTCCACCATGGAAAGCATAAGTCTCCTCTGGATCTACCCGGGGACGCTTAGGCACAGCCACATACTCAGTATCCACCCTCTTTCCCTTGCCACGATCCCTCTTCGGTGGACGCTCTTCCACTACGCCAGCACTGCTACGATCATCTGCTACTACTCGAGGACTTTCTACATGAACCTCCTCGCGAGGCAAACCATTCGAAGAACCTCCCAACTTAGAGGGAACCTTCTTCGATGCCTTCTTCGACGCCCCATTCGCCTTCGCTCGAAGTGCCGCAAAAGTGATACCACCATCTACAAAAGATAACAAACACATAAAAAACATGAGGTATACATGACCAAAGAACTACAAAAAAAAAAAAAAAAAAAAAAAAAAAAAAAAAGCAACTCAAGGCAACAAAAGGATATACGATGCTGACCCTCCACCGTCGGTATCAAACTCCTAGGATCAAATTCCACATCGCACAACCCAGATTCCTCAATCCTCTTCGCCATATTTGCAGTTATAGCGAAACTCTCACACGTAGGATTCCAAACTACGGGAACGTCAAAAGTGGGAGCCCTCACGTAAAAAAAATAGGTCTTCCATTTCCCCAAAGATAGCTTCACACTCTTCACGAATTGGTAATGAACGCGAGGATGAAAACAAAAGAAAGGCATCTTATTGGGCCGATGTAACGTAAATAACGCCTTAAATAAACTCACAGACACAGGCAGACCTACTCGAGCCACCCTAAAATGAAACGCCTGGAAAATCAGAACAGCACTGGGCGTTAGCTGACTATACCCAATCTTGAATTCCTCACAGACCTTCAACAAGGTCGGATGCGGTGTAATCTGAGATGTACACGTCAAGTAACCTAAAAACACCGTATGAAATCCATCGGGTGGCGAATACAAACGGTCACCCTTCCGCGGCAACAACAACTCAACGTTACTTGGCGCTCCAGATAAACGACGAATAGAGTGCAGATGCTCTTCCGTCAACACACTATCAAAATCAACTAAGTCCAAATTAATTGGCTTAATTCTCTTTTGCTTCCTCTTATCAATCTCAATATCACCTGGCGGAATATCATCTTCCTCCTCCTCTTCATCTGTCAGCTCAACTTCACTATTCGACACCGCCGGATCACTCGCCAAAGGAACTTGATGCGAATCATCACTATCGCTCCCAAAATCCACGACACGGCGACGTCTACTAGAATCCGCTTCATCAATAGTGGGGCAAATATTAATATTCGACTCTAAATCGTCACTCCAAGCACGTACCATCTCGCTAAAATCATGATCCAAAGGCACAACATCCAACACATCGTCGCCCGACGCCTCCGGATAATTCCGCACGCCAAAATCCTCTTCAAACCCTCTTCACGCGCCCCGGACGCGCCCTCAATGTGATCGGACGCGCGCGCGCGTGCGCTGGAACGCGCAGAACTCGCGCCCAGACTGGGCAGTGTTGCCGACGCGCGCGCGCGTCCACCTAACACCACGTCTGGCGCGCGCGTGTGCTCTCCACGCCCACCTGCAAACGCACCCTCTCTCTCTCTAGACGCGCGCGCACGTCGCCCCAAACGCGCTGCACCATTGGGTAGTGTCGGCGACGCGCGCGCCCCTACCTCCTGCCTAGCTTCAGCCACGCTCGCGCGTGCCTCGAGCCCCGTGCGCAACTCACGTGGCGAACACACCCCCCCACTAGCAGACGCGCGCGCGCGTCCCTTGGCATCCGTGCCTGACGCGCGCGCGTGAGCTTCTCCACATACAGCTGCCAAGCCACGGCTCCCCTCGGTAGAAACGCAAGCCGTCTTCTTCCTCTCTCCTCCACGGCTCACCTCGAAAGTCCCACCCAGACACAAGCCGCCATTGGAAACGGCTTGCCCTAAGCCATCCTCTGCTGAGCCACAGATCTCCACCATACTCCTACTTTCGTTCCGGGCACTACATGACGACGATCCGATTTTCGGATCCGAAATTACTACCTTCTCGCGTTCCAACCCTACGGTACCAAAAGTTTTCTTCCCCCCTTCCATCGGATCTCGAAGTTTGATTCGCAGAGATTTCGAATTACCCGAGTTCGACATGGGAAAATTTTTTTCCCCGACAAATAATCAAGAAACAAGAAATTTCTACTCTACCGATATAAAATAAAAGAAAAGAAAGCAGAAGAAGACCTAAGGTTAAAGATACATACCCATATCTATTACGCAAGAGTTGAAGTTAAATTCTTTCCAACACAAAAGGAGTATATTTATTTGGCCCCTGGTATATTATTTAAAACCCTTAAATATATACCTCGCTGCCAAATAAATACAATTATTCCTTATTTAAATTAAGGAATTAATTCACCACCAACGGAAACAATTCAATCAACGCCGCAATTAACTCTCGACACGACCCGGATCCCTCTACACACGTCCCCGTCTCGAATCGAGAGTTGGGGGGCTTAATGATATACCTAAATGGGCCGACCCAATGGGCCCTCAAATTTATCTACCAATTAGGCCCATTACAAGAAAGCCCAATCACATACATGTGGGTCCATTACACGAAAGCCCAAGCTCCTTCAAAATAAGGCTTAGGCCCAACAAAATAAGCCCAACTTAATCAACGACATATAAATAGAAGTTTTATTCATTTTGTAAAGGTACGTTCTCATTATTGATAATCCACCACGAGTTTATTCTCTCTATTCTCTCTACGATCCGTACATCTGACTTGAGCGTCGGAGGGGTTTCCGCCGGATCAACCCCCGGCTTAGTTCACGTGTGCTCATTTTGTAGGGACCTCAGGATCATCGAGTTGAATAGCTATTGATCAGCTTTGCTCTCCCTGCTTGTTTTCTACATCATCCTAGGTGAGCTATACTTTAGCATCATCAGCACATTAACATTAACATTAGTATTAGTATTAGTTTAGTATTAGTATTAGCATTAGAATTAGTATTAGTATTAGTATTAGTATTAGTATTAGTATTAGTATTAGTATTAGTATTAGTATTAGTATTAGTATTAGTATTAGTATTAGTATTAGTATTAGTATTAGTAATAGTTAGTATTAATTAGTACTAATATTAGTATTAGTATTAGTATTAGTATTAGTATTAGTATTAGTATTAGTATTAGTATTAGTATTAGTATTAGTATTAGTATTAGTATTAGTATTAGTATTAGTATTTGTATTAGTATTAGTATTTGTATTAGTATTTGTATTAGTATTAGTATTAGTATTAGTATTAAGTATTAGTATTTAGTATTAGTATTAGTATTAGTATTAGCATTAGTATTAGTATTAGTATTAGTATTAGTATTAGTATTAGTATTAGTATTAGTATTAGTATTAGTATTAGTATTAGTATTAGTATTAGTATTAGTATTAGTATCAATGTTGGTATTATTATGAGTCTTAGTATGTGTACGTGTATGAGTATTAGTATGGGTATGAATATTATTATTAGTATATGTATGAATATTAGTTTTAACATTAGTATTAGTATGATTATTGGTATTGGTATTGTTATTGATATTGGTATTGATATTCATATTTGTATTGGTATTTGTATTTGTATTGGTATTGGTATTGGTATTTATGTTGGTATTAGTATTGGTATAAATATTAGTATTGATATGGGTATTGATATTGGTACTGATATTGGTTTAATATTGATATTAATATTAGTATTGATTTTTGTATTATTAATAATAATGTTAGTATTAGTATTAGTATTAATATTAAGTATTGTATTAGAAGTAGCATGGACTATTATACTTTGCAACTTGGAAGTTAGGAGTAGAGGTGGCATGAACTATTATACGTCACACTATGAAGAATTAAGAGTAGAGGTGACATAAAGATATCATCAAGCCGGAATAGACGACTAATATTACTTGCAATATTATCTACAAGGATTTTTTTCAGGGAATATGAATTTACATCATAAAAATTGTATATTGTGAATCGAATGCACATCTGTTATTTGTGTGTGTATATATATATATATATATATAATTATTTTACCGTGTTAGTTTATTTTAGTTTATTTGCACTTTACGCACATTTTATTGTCTACTCCATTGAATTTGTTTTTTTCTAGAATCGATGTGATTTAGTACAAATTGTATTTATTTTTTACACCTTTAAGTGATTATGTTTCAGTAATGTGTATCACTGATTGCATTTGAGCAATGAAAAATGTGTATGTTACTCGCAAAGCGAGTTATAGGAGATGTCAATGGATGTGCTGTAAAACACTACTTTGATAATTAAGTTTTGTTAAGGATCCGAGTGTATTGGACGACATAGTTGTACCATTTGGATCAGATAATGTATCTTATTTTATATATCACAATTTTCATTTTTTATATTTTCTTTTATCATTTATTTTGTTTATATTGGTACTTAAATAAATGGAATTGATATAGTTTTTAAATTTTTTAGATGATATCGTATTATGTATCAACTATTGACTATTCAAAGTTTTCGTTCGATTTCATATTTTTATTTTTTATATTACCCCATGCATCGCATTAACATTCTCTTTTCATTCATAAATGTGTTTGATTTACCTCATTGGCGTCTTTTAGTCATTAAAAATTTGTACTTAAAATTGACCTCGTGCATCGCACGGGTGAGTTACTAGTTGATATAATTTTCAAATATCATCAATGATTAAATATTAACATATTGATAATTTAAAAAATGTTATATCCCTACACATACTAAGGTGATAAGATAAAATAATTTTGAATTAAGAAGATTCTATTATTGGAACACATAAGTGAGGATCTAAGAACTTTTTTCCTTTTCCTTTGGAAGGAGGAATCTAAATATTTCATTGACTTGATATTTGACTAGTGAATAAGCGTCGATGGCCTTAAAAAAATCCAATCATAGAGTCGAGCTCAAATGAATTTTTAACGAACGATCTCAAAATTGAGCATCGAAAAGTTTGATTTAATTTTCAATTTTAATTGTCAACATATTCCTTTTGATTCAGTTTTTTTTCCTATACATTTAAAAATGTAGTCACATTTCAACTCGTGTGCAAGAATTCCTCTCATATTGTGTTTTATTTAGATTTGAGATTATTAATACATTTCAAGTGTAAATTAATTGTATCATTTTATATTTTTGCCTCTATTATTGAATATAAAATGACAATTATGGCGTTGTTTTCTTCCAATAAAATAATTTATTTAGTGATTAAAAAAAAAACGAAAATATTAAAAATATATTATATATTTCAAAACCTTTACCCTTAAAAATCTAAAAAACGGGTCGGGTTATCGGGTCAATCTGATATATAAACAATATAATTTTCATTAGCTCCTCATTTTTCTGATTCTGGTCCGGCTGTTCTTGTCTGGCGGTAACCCCGAAAACAATAGCTTAAACGACAGCGTTTCGTACCGAATACCGATTGCGCCCCCTCGCCCCCTCTCTCAGATCGCCGCCTCTCTCGTTCTCTCTGTATTCGATGTGAGCTTCTTTCCCCATTATTGAATGCAATATGTAGATTCCGTATGTTTATTGAACGTTTGGATCATAGGGCATTCGAGGAGGATTTTTCTAGGGTTTTTTTCCCCTTTATTGATTTGTTTAAAGTCAAGCGTAGTTGATTCTATGTTCTACCGTTTGATTAAGCTTTAATCAATGCCGTAACTGATTATAAACATGATGAAATTGCGTGTAATGTGTTCATTTGTGACTGGGCCATGTGAATAGTTGAGTAATCTGTGATTTGTTGTTTGCGTTTTGCTTATTGACAATGGTTAGCTTTACTTGTTCCGTTTTTTTTAAAGTTGTTTTGTTTCTTTTATGGTGGGAGTTAATTGTTACTTGTAGACCTTTTTTTGAAGAAGTTGAAATAGCATAGTTTTTCTCAGTGGAGTAGGTGGATGAATGTGGGATATTTGTCTGTTGATGCATGTTGGATGTAAGACCTTTTTTCTGTTGAGTTATAGTATTTTTGGGTTTTCATTCGAGTAGTTTAAATTCTATAATTTTTGATTGAATATTGAATCAGTCTGAATGAGCATGAATGTGCCCCACTCGAATATTTCATAGTGCCGTGAAATCTTAGTGTCATTGAAGGCAGATCAATAGAAAATTGCTTTCTCTTCTAACATTTGGTTGCAAGAGAACACTTCGAAAATTTCTGATCATTATACTACGGTGTGCGCATAGTTGCCTGGGTTGAGGGATTGTTGTTATATATATATTTAGGTGAGGACTATTATCATTGGCCAATTTTGTAGATGCTGTCATATCGTTTTGGAAGTATGTTAAGATAACGAGTTTTATTTTAGTTTCTGCGCCCTAGAGTTGGTTGAGGGTTGGGCTGTTTGCCTGATCTAAAAGGGAATACACGTGTTTGTGTTGCTTAGTATCTGCAGTAAATTGCCAGCAACATAAAATTTCTCGTTATTGTCAAACAGAGCTGTTGCATGCCTTGAGTTTTATATTATGTTATTTGTATTCGAGTTTCCACGTGCCTCATCAGAGACTTAATCTGTATACAGTTTTTCTACCTTTACAGTTGTCTGAACCAGCAGCGCCTAAGTCATCTGCATTCTGCATACACTTGATCTCATCTTTTGAAGATGAATATGCAGCAAGTTGCGCAGCCCAGATCTTCCTCTTCTTCATCTTCTTCGTCTAATGGATATGGCCGCCGTAAAGTTGAAAAAGATGCTGCGACTAGGTCCGATAATAAGTCTCAGGGCGGTAAAACAAATTATAGCAGGACTAATTTTGGTAAGAGTTCACCCCTCTAAACTGTAACAACTCTAATATTTTCTTTTCTGTATTCCGAATTTTAATTGATTTTTGGTAAATTAGGGGGGCTTGAATCACCTTCACGTGACCGATTAATGTATTTGACTACATGTCTCATCGGGCATCAAGTGGAAGTCCAGGTCCTGGATGGATCTATATTTTCTGGAATATTTCACGCGACAAATGCAGAGGATTTTGGTATGCTGATATATTGTTCTTTGGTGATGTTGTGATAAGAGTACCATAGCTCGATATATCCTTGTTTTGAATCATATATATATATATATATATATATATATATATATATATATATATATATATATATATATATATATATATATAAAAGAATATATATATATTCTTTTGACATGCATTTTTGTGTTGCAGGAATTGTTTTGAAAATGGCTCACTTACTTAAAGATGGTTCTCGAGGACAGAAAAGTATTTTGGACTTTCCTAGCAAGCCTCCTGCTAAAACTTTTATCATACCAGCTAAGGATCTTGTACAAGTGATAGCAAAGGTGTTATTATGTCCTTTCATTGAATTATTTTGTTACTTTTGCTGTTAGATTTGGGTCGCTGAATCAGCATTATGAAATTGCTGTTTCCTATGATAGTTTTATTGGAAGTTGTGTAATTAACTAGCTTCTTTGTCGAACTGGAACAGGGAGTGCCTGTAACTAGGGATGGCCTGACAAACGAGCTCCAACATGAAAAGCAGCAAGAGATTATGACAGATTCGTACATATCACAGTCCCGTCATGTAGATGCGGGGAGAGAATTGGAGCCTTGGATGCCTGATGAAAATGATCCTAGTTGTGCTGGATTGGATGACATATTCAACAACCCTTGGAATAGGTTGGGAATTACATATGTTCTCTGAATTTCAGATAAAATTTTATGATTGTTTCTAGCCGACATGATCATTAGGATAACACCAGAGATTTCCCTTTAGAGTAAACCATGTAGTAGTTGGTGTTGTAACTTCTTTATACTCCATGGATAAGTTATTGTTGTGTTCATCTTG
This sequence comes from Erythranthe guttata, assembly GCF_056151865.1. Taxonomy (NCBI): domain Eukaryota; kingdom Viridiplantae; phylum Streptophyta; class Magnoliopsida; order Lamiales; family Phrymaceae; genus Erythranthe; species Erythranthe guttata. The sequence goes on from NC_142536.1 coordinate 4,701,014, forward strand.
TTGAATAGTCATTTCTCGCATGGCAAAGTTCTATGATTGTGATTTGACATCCTTGTTTATGTGATACCGTGTTGACTCATACAATTATTGTAATTATGCATCAGAGGCTGGGATCAGTTCGAAGCAAATGCGGCTTTGTTTGGAGTGACGAGCACCTTCAACGAGGAACTTTACACAACAAAGCTCGAGAGAGGCCCTCAGACGAGAGAATTGGAAAGAGAAGCTATGCGGATTGCTAGAGAGATTGAGGGCGAGGAAACCCGTGATCTTCATTTAGCAGAGGTTAGACTGAGACCTTACTACCAATTTTTCGCCTTCTGTCTTGTCTTTCCTTCATTCTAACTGTATTGTTATCTTAGGAGAGAGGTATGCAACTTGATGGAGATCTTGAAGTTGATGAAGAAACACGATTTTCTTCAGTGTACCGGGGAATAGTTGATGACAGTGGATATGACGAGATTGAGAACATCTTGTTAGATTCCCGAAATGATGAAACATTTGGAGGTGTCTCCAGTTCTGTTATTGGCAAACCTCTGACAGACACGAGTATCAGGAAAACTAGTGATGGAACTCAAACGTCCTCCAGATTTCTATCAATGGTAGTTTTTCTTTATTGTCAAGCAGAGAGTCAATAGTTATCATAATATTTGCCCGCTTTAGGTGTTTCTCTCTTTTTTTTTTCTTATGGTACTTCCTAACCACTTGTTTTGCTTGATTTTTCAATGATGCTTTAAATGTTTAAAGAGAAGGACAACTCAAGTTGCATAGTTTATTATGTGCGGCAAACGATTTATTCTATAGACCTTTTGTTGGTTGGAATCGTTGGAGCTGTTCATAATAGTTAGTTTAAAAATCCACCAGAGTTTCTGAATTTTAATTCGCTATTTCTTTTATCTTCGTTAATAATTTGGTTCCAATGCACTTTCAGACTGCAATACCAGAATTATCATGTGACTCTTGTGTTTAGGATAATGCATGCATCTATACTGTTGCTTCTTCTTGATCTTTGATGAGATTTCCTCCCAAAGAAGTAAACGTAATAGCAGTTTATTGAGTTAAGTGTGAGCAGATTTGCATTGAAAGGGATTGGTGAGGTATTCTATTGTGAAACTAATCAGCATGATTGAAGGGTTTTCTTCCAGTTGTCCATGTCACTATTCTATCTACAGTATTTAATTTTTTGAATTGCTTTTATCCCTTGTTTGCATCAAGCTTTTTATTAAGTTTGTTGCTGTTCATTGTTGGATATTGAATCTATATGTTATCATTAATATTTGTTTTCTTGTTGTAGGGCGACGTGCAGTCTTCTTTGACTGCTTTGGTCAGGGATAGCTATCATTCAGGTTCTATTAATCATGGTCCACAGCTGCCAACTGAACAGCTTCATAAACAGTCCTCTTTGATTGATGCAAGCAGGTGTTTTCCCCTATCATCTAATATCTAATAATGGTGGTCTGGTATTATGGATCATTTAATGAACAAACCAAATAAGAAAGTCGTATAAAAACTATGAATTTTGAGATGATGATATTTCTTATTTTTAATCAAGAAGTTCCCCCAAGTACCTAAATGGGTTATATCTTCTCTCTCAGGGTTCATGATAACCAATTTAGTGGAGATGCCGAAAGTAGTTACTCTAAGGAGGATAAAGAAAAGCAATTGGTTAGTTTTCTTCTACTGCTCTGTGGTTGGCCCGGTTTCATTGTTAAAAGTTACTTCCTCACAATCATTTCTTTTATCCTGCAGGTACTTGATAAGAGTCGATCATCAAAATCTGAGGGTGAGTAAATTGCCGTATTTGTGCGGTTACGTCTGTTCCTGATAGTACTGTTTGTTTTTCTGGATGTGACATTTTCTCTCAGTTATATTTTCTAATTTTAAGGTGAAAGGGCTGATAAGTAAGAGTGTTATTTTTCTATTGATTGACCGTGGTTGTTCTATTTCTCTTGTCTTTAGAAATGTTTGATAAGCTGTCATTTTTTACGAGCGGAAAAGAAAATCTTCTTTGCCCATCTGATATGTTTGGTGGTTCAAATCATGTACTATTCGTAATGTGACTCTTTTACTCTTGGTTGCCGATGACAAGATCTTCAATTTTTTAAAAATTCCAAAATTTTGCAGTGGTGAATGTGCAAACATTAGGTATCATTTGTGTTCAGGAAAAAATAAATTGAATTCCTTAATCTTTCGAGATCTTGTTTTATGTAACTGATTGATCTTTTAAGATCTACATTAGGTGCAGTGAGCTGGAATTAGACATGAGTCTTTTAATGTCTTATAGAATCACTACGTTGTGTTATGCATCTTCGATTTGCTCGTTATGGATGGTGTTTGATTCTGCCACGTTGTTTCATCTTACATTCATTCAGTTAACATTAATACTGTTGTGTTCACTGATTCAGATTCATTATTGAGATTAAAGAAAGAAAGCTCTGATAAGGTTGCATTGTCTCCAAATGCTACAGCATTCGATCCATCACTTGGATCATCCAAAGGTCAGGAAAAAGCGAATTCTTCTAATGAGCTGCCAGGGGAGCCAATACCCTCCAAAATACAAGTGTCCGCAACTAATCTTGGCCGACCCGGTAGTTCTGCATCATCCAGTTCCGACTGTGGAGGCGCTGTTTCAACTTCCGCTACCAGAGGATTTTCGCCCAGTCCATCTGTTAGTTCCTTGTCCTCAGAAAAGTCGTCCCTGAATCCGAATGCCAAGGTGGGATCATAGAAATTGAAAATTTAATTTTTCAACCATGTTTCTGCTTAAATTAATTATTTTCTTGCCATTTGATTGCGTGGCAGGAATTTAAATTCAATCCGAATGCAAAGAGTTTTGTCCCAACTCAGGCATCTTTGAGACCTTCTTCTCCAGCTCTTGATAGTCCATTCTACTATCCAGCTAATGTGGCACCTGTGTCTCAGATGCATGGAATGCCTGTTGGTATTGGGGTAAGTATGGAGTTTCTATTGCAGTTGTAAAAAACGGAAAAGTATGGAAAATAAAATATCTACATTACTCATAGGTCTTAATATTTGTTATAGAAAATAATGCAAGTTCCCGTTTGGTAAAAATAAATTATTTGTGGTACCCATCGAATAATGAGATAAGAAAAAGAGAGTAAATGAAGAGGAAAAGCAAGATAGGTTGTAGAATGTCGGACCTTTTTTACCCGTTAATGAAATAATGAGAAGAAGGATCATAATCTATCGGAACACTTTCTTATTCATTGTAGTTGTTACTGCTAAGAAAGTATAATTTCTTGTAATTTATTGTTGCTATTCTGGCTTTAATTATCGTGGGGAATCGTGTATTTTGCAGATGGGGCCTTCGTTTGCTGCACAGCAGCCTCTTATGTTCAATCCACAGGGTGGACAAATGCCACAGCAATATTATCATCCAAATGGACCGCAGGTTTGTTTTACTATGTGGTTCTGCCTGTAGTAATTTGCCTAAGTTGTAGTATTATAATACAGAAGTTTAATTGGATTTTTCAAATTCACGATGCAGTATGGGCAGCAGATGATGATTGGACAGCCTCGACCACCAGTCTTGTACATGTCTGCCTACCCGCAGGTAAGATAATTTAACTGTCCTATGTTTGTCTGTACGTACGGTGTTATTTCTACTACAAGACTGTTACTGTGAAGCCTTGTTTGTTAATTGTGATAGGGCTTTATAGATAATATAATCCAGGTTTGCCAAATGTTTGAGGTTGAAAATTTTGAACCCTTGATAAAAAGTAGGCCCAGATTTATTTAGTGCCCCCAACCCCCAGATATTACCCAATATAAGGATTGTATAATCACTAATTTTAGACATACGATAACAACGTATTGATATTATATTGTATTACCATAGACAATTTTAATCCTAACTAATCCAATCAATCTTATCAATCCTATTGCCAAACAAGGCGTTTTTAGTATTATTACGTTTGCATCGTTGTGGGAAAATGAGTAACACTCACTCGAAGTACAATTACTATAACAAGGATTTTTTTCTGTACAATTCAATTGTGTAGGAAATGCAGTACAAGGGAAGGGAGTATTGATCAATGGTGACAAAGCACGCGAAAATTGCGTTGACCCGGAGATGACCGTTGACCTGTGCCCCTATAGGATTTATTCTTTTCTTTTTCTTTTTTCAAGGATATGTCAACATATATTAGAAGTTAGTACACTGACCATTTCCTGTAGTATCTTTGATGTTCTAACATGGAGATTGCTACATTTTCTTTTTTTTTTTTTTTTTTTTTTTGTGGTTTCCGGTTTTTTTTTTTCGTTCTTTTGTTTTTTTTCTCTTTTCGGTTTTACGATGTGGAATTATTGATTTTTATAGTGATTTTGAGTTTGTTTTGGTTTGTAAATAGAACACCCCCATCTCTTCACCCCCCACCCCCTCACCCAGCTCTGATTTGTTTTTGCTGCACGTTTTATTAGTGCTTTTGCAAGTTAAAATCAATAAATTTATCATCATATTACATCATACAATCCATAAAACTACTATTGATTATACTATTACTAAGTAAATAACCAAGAAGAATAGTATAAATACATGTACGTATTGAATGATTTATCAAAAGGAGAAAAAAGTGTAAATTAATTACTTATTTAGGTGTGCATGAATTATGAACAGTCTTCTCTATGAAATTATAATTAAAACAAAAAATAATTGATGTTAGCAAGTTCGCGTTCGACTCCATCTAGTTGTTTTGTTCGTGCTACATCTTCGACTCCACCTACTCCTCGAATTACATCTTTCGTGTGTAGATGCATGGAATCTTACAGACATTTAGATATACATGTGTGTGTTAATTACAGGCATGGAAATACAATTGATGGTATGTATAACTTGGAGTAGGGGTGAAAATTGGAATTAGATTTTCGGATTTCAACTATTCTTTTGGAGAAAAAAATTTCATTCCGAATTTCAAAAATTTCCAACTTTTGACCCTATTTTAATGTCCGAAAATTTCAATTGTTTCAGCAAATCACATTTACAATATCAAATACTATTTGTGTTTAAATTATAGATGAGTAAAAAATTAAATTTTCGCTTTCCATCAACTTTGACCCGGAGAAAGTTTTGGGACAAGTTTTCTAGTTCCAATTATCCAAATTTCAATTTCTGATTTCTGATTTTTCTGATGGATTGAAATTAGATTTTTACTTACAAAAACAATTGAATTTGTTTTAAAAAAACGCTAATTAAGAAACCAACCTTAATAAATCCAATTTCAGGAATTATTTTTTAATTATGTTCAATTTAATGAGATACTGATTTTATAAAAATACTAATAATAATAAATACAATTTCAGGAATTACTTTTTAATTATGTTCAATTTAATGAGATACAGATTTTATGCCAAATCAGTAATAAATTATAAAATAATGAAATTATATACAGAAAAAAGGAAAGTGGAATATTTAATTCAGGGTTCGTCGGACACATCAGCGAATTCTCAAATATAGTTAAACCCGTCCATCCTTATTAGATTCAAATCCGCACTCTCTCTCTCTTCTTTCTCTCTCTCTCTCTCTACATATACATATACAAACACACATATATATATATCCCCTTCTGTAAAACCTCCCCAAAATTCTCCTGAATTTCTCACTTTTTTAATTTTGTTTTTCCGTTTTGTAAATTTGAGCTCGAGAGAACCAAAAAAGAAGGAACAAAAAATGGAGGCGGGGTACAATCCGAGAACTGTTGAAGAAGTTTTCAAGGATTTCAAGGGTAGAAGAACTGGACTTATCAAAGCCCTCACGACAGGTTTTCGTCTTCTTCTTCATCTTTTTTCGTTTTGAATTTTTTTCTTCTCAATTTTGCTTAGGTACGATGATAATTTTTTTTGGCTTGATTTTCTGCGCGTCAGCGTTTTTTCGTATTTGTTAATTTCTTAATGCGAGAGGTTTTTGCGTTGCAGATGTTGAAGAATTTTACCAGCAGTGTGATCCAGGTAGTTTCTCTTTGCTTGTGTTATTTTTTGGATTTTTTTTAGCTCATTCCAATTTTGACTGAATTCTGGTAATATGTTTGCCCTACTTTAATCTTATGGAGAAGTATCTATTTTCATGAATTATCTAGAGAGAAATTAGGTTAAATTGGGATTTTGATTTGTGAGTTTTAAATTAACGTGTGTAATTTTCTCGATGTGGTTTCCATGGCGTTTCTGTGTTCATTGAGTTCTCTGTGTGGTTTTATTATTTATTGAGTTAATTCATGAGTAAATGCTTCCTGTATGAGAATTACATTTCTGTGCCGACAGTCGACACATATGTGGTTTTGAGCTTATTGATCATAATAATATGTGTGTAAAAGGAAATCACCATAGCTTGAGTATTGATATGAATACGAGTATTGATATTAATATTTTGAAGGCTAAAAAAATTCACGTATAAAGTGGTAGCCCATGATATGAACAATTATGTGTTTCACTTGTTCTTCTGATGTTTGCATCTAATTCTGTTATCTCTTTGCTTTGTCGGTAGCAAGTTGTTTATGCTAGTTTTATAAGATGTTCATGGTAGATGAAAATATGGCATATTAAGTAGCACCATGGTTTGGGAGCAACCACCTCGTTTCCGAGGCACTCCTTAACTTACGAGTTATGATACATTTAGTGAATACGTAGTTAATTAAATGCACTCATCAAAATTTGATAACCATAATGTGTATTTAACCTTGATATATGATCATCTTTACGAAATTAGTTCATTTCGACTTTCGGTGAATTGTATTATTAAATTTCCAAATCAAGTTACTTCTATATCGTACATAAGTCTTAATCGATCTTTGGTAAGATCTCCGACCTTATGACGCGTGTCATATCATATCAAACCCTTAAAATTCAGTTGTAGAGGTCAACTAGCGGTGCATGAGATATTTGTATTTCAAGCAGATAAGGAATATTATGAAGCCACAAAGTTATTAATTCAACTACTTACAAATATAAAGTCCCGTAATCGTTAATCGGAAAAACAGAAGAATTATAAGGGAATATTTACAAATTCACATGTTGCAATCACTGCAAGTACCCAAATTCAACTTTTAACTGCATGAAATAGAGATATTAATAGCATTTTCAAGTATGCCTGCATGAAATTGATAGAATCAGTAACGAAGATTAACATACAAAGCTCGCTGTTCCAATATGATTAAGGTTGCCCCCATTTTTGCTACTTTTATATTTGCTTTCCATAACTTGTTACATTGAATTGGAAATAAAAAAGTTAATAAAACAACTAAGTGCTGCTGATCGTTAAGGGAAACGGACCCTGCATTTGGTTGGACAATAAATTAGGTCAATAAATAAAAAGTGGGAATTAAATGCCATCAGCGCTTTGTGTTGAAACTTTAGACAAAACGATGTCGTGTTGTGTATGTAACTCAAAAAAAAATGAAGAGAAGAAGAATTTTTTTAGCTGCTGTTCATCAGTACTTTATATCTTTATAAGTTTCTAAAATATATATGGTGGATACAGTGTGATGGTCTCTACTGTTTTACTGGAATCTTTAAATTGCATATGTGGTCTGTAATGCTAGTATTCAGTGACTTCCGTTGTGTCTTCGACATATCTTCTATGTGAGCCATTGATTGTTTGAACAATGACTGTTGGTGATTTGCTCTTCTATATGGATCTTTGTCCTTGAAAAAATTAAATAAGATGCTTTTTCTCTGAGAATCATGTTTTTGGCAGACCATCGTACGTGCCCCTATAAGGCATATTGCCATGTGTTAAACTACTGTAAATTGAACTGTTTTCGTTGACAAAATTTAATAGTTACCTGTAAATTATCAGTTTTTTTTCTAAGCATGTTCCCTCTTCCCGACTTGTTTAGTTCTACGACAGATAATCGTTGTCTTCGTGTACTTCTTCATGGTTTGAAGCTATATTCATCTTTTTGTTATTTTGTTCCATCCTCATGCATGACATTAATTCTGTGTTGCAGAAAAAGAGAATTTGTGCTTGTATGGGTTTCCTAGTGAGCAATGGGAGGTCAATTTCCCAGCTGAAGAGGTACCACCTGAACTCCCTGAGCCTGCATTGGGCATCAACTTTGCTAGAGACGGAATGCAAGAGAAAGACTGGCTATCTCTAGTTGCTGTCCACAGTGACACCTGGCTTCTTTCTGTCGCCTTCTATTTCGGTGCTAGATTTAGATTCGATAAATCTGACAGGTCGGTTTTAATGTTCTGTTCTTTATTTTTCTTTCTTTTTCGAGAGGGGTTGGTTTTAATGCTATTTCTATTAAAAAATCGATTATAAAATATTTACACTCAAAATGCAGAAAGGTGATGCCAATCCTATACGCAATCTACGTGTTTGCTATATATGCAATTACATTTATATTTCTGTACTTTTGTTCTGGATTTCTGACATGTTTGCTGTAGATTGCTTAAACTTACGTAACGATCTTTTGTCCTTGGTGCAGGAAAAGGTTGTTCAACATGATTAATGAGCTCCCTACTGTATTTGAAGTTGTGACAGGGGCAGCCAAGAAACAGCAGAAGGAGAAATCTTCTGTCTCTAATCATAGTAGCAGCAAGCCCAAGTCAAACTCTAAATCGGTAGGAAAAAAAAGGGTTTCTTAATTCTTCATTTTATTCTGGGCCAGTGCTTTTATCCATCCTCCAATTACTTCTTACTTAATTAATAGTGATCAATTTCCCTGTACAAATCAATCTTCATTTTCCCTGATAATCTATATGCTGACGTAGTTGACTAAGCGGTCGTTTGGTTGTTAAGATAAGCCATAGGATTAATCAAATAATTCAGTCTTGTTTGATATTCAGTTATTGCAACAACTTTTCGGGCCGGATTGTGGAAAATTGAGCTCTTATCTTAGTACATCTTATCATTGAAAAATATTCCTTTTACTGCCAGCTAAAAAGTATTCTCAATCTTCAAATTTCAATTATACGAGATCATATAACATTGCTACTTATCTTTTTTGACAGCGAACACCCGAAACTCAAGGAAAGATTTCGAAGCCACAGCTGAAAGACGACGAAGAGGAGTTAGATGAGGAGGAAGCAGAAAAGAAAGAAGAGGAAGAGGAAGAGGAAGAGGAAGATGATGAAGAAGAAGATGAGCATGGCGATACATTATGTGGTGCATGTGGAGATAACTATGCATCGGACGAATTCTGGATATGCTGTGACTTGTGCGAAAAGTGGTTTCACGGTAAGTGTGTGAAGATTACTCCTGCTAAAGCTGAGCATATCAAGCAGTACAAGTGTCCTTCGTGCAGCAACAACAAGAGACCTCGCCCATAGGTGAAAGAAATCTTTCGAGTTTTATTTAAACTCCAAAAAAATCTAGACTTGCTCTATTATTATCTTGCTTAATTAGAACCCTTTTGTTCGAAATCGTAAACATGTGAATGGAGGGGGGGATTCTCGTTATTGTTTGCGGTACAGTGTTGTTTGTTGTTGTTGTTGTTAGTTTCAGAAGTAGACCCCCCCTTGTTTTAGTCGGATTATCGTGTTTTATTTACTCTTTTAATAGGATTTTGAATTTTTCGTCGTCTGAGGAAGTAGCTTCTTCCTTTTTTAGCTGCATTTTTTTTTTCTTTACTGGCAGGTGATGTGATGTTTATCGGTTTCTGTCTGGATTCGATTTGATTCGGATTTCGATTTTGTTTCTAATCTGCAAATTGGAAATTGGAAATTGTGCTGGAGATGATTCCACAGATTGGAAACTTAGATGAGGAAGACTCTGTCAAATGTTTGGATTATTAGAATTAATTGATGGTAATTTTGTGTGTATATTTCCTCTACAAGTGACACCCTCGGAAAAGTTACTCTGAATTTACCTTTAAGTAGTAATTGATTGAAGGTTATGTAGATTCTACACTCGATGAAATATACTCTGTCATTTTAAATTGTAGATCTACACATAGTCACACGTATTCATGTGTATGTGTGTACACTGGGTGGTTATTTGTACAGATATATTTTCATCAGGTATAACATCTCATAGACCTAGATGGATACAACTCTCTAAAAGTTTATTTCACCCTATATATGATAAGTGTGAAAGTCGGACGGATAGGTCGAAATAGAGCTTAAAAACCATTTTTTTAATGAAGTGAAAAACTAATTCCAAATTTGTTTCGAAAAACCTAGGAAAAATAAAAAAATCGGAAAGTGGAAACTGAAAATTGGAATGAAAAGACTTGTTCCAAAATAGAAAAGACTTGGGAAAATTGAAAAAATTGGATCGGTATCAACAAAATTCAGAAGTTTCGTTCCAATTTCCACCTTATATATATGATGTACATATACAAGACATATATATGAAGTTTCGTTCCAATTTCCAAAATATAACTATCACTACTATCATTCTTCTCAAAGAAAAAAAAAAGAAGAAAAAAAAAAAATGGAAGACTTGAAGTCAAGCAAATTTACTAATGGAATAAGGACATGTACCTAAAAACGCAATATGTAATAAATATATGTCCCACAAAGACTTACAAGTCTTTGTGACAGGCAAATTTCCAACAACGCAACAAATACTAAACACAGTTCTCTATATATTAGGGTAAATTACGGCCACCGCAAGATTAAATTACGAAAAAACCCTTATTGTTTGGATAAATACACCCATCCCTCAATTATGTTTTACACGTTCATTCTTACGGTTTCAAATTTACCTACTGAATGAGGGATTTTTTCGTAAAACAATACATAGTTGAGGGATTGATTGTAATTATCCAAACAAAATGTGTATTTTCGTAATTTAACCTTATCCCAAGGGTGTGGGCCGTAATTTTGCCTATATATAACAGCCACAATAAATCTCTCAAAGCAATAAAAACACACACACACTAGAAGAAGAAAAAATGCAGGTTTTTATTTTGCACCAGAAGATAGCAAAAATAGTGAAGGCAATATTATTGGTGACAATTATCATAGGCAGCATAAATAATGATAATAATAAAAATGTGTGTTATGGTCAAAGTGTGTGCAATATGTCAGGGGAGGATCTGATGGCATGCAAGCCGTCGGCAACTCCGCCTCAGCCGCCGCCGCCATCGGCAAGGTGCTGCTCGGCTCTATCGCACGCGGATATACGGTGCCTTTGCACTTTTAAGAACTCCAAGCTTTTGCCTTCCCTCGGAATCGACCCCAATCTCGCCATTCAACTTCCTGATAAGTGCAAGCTCCCTCATCCAGCTCATTGCTAGAGATTATATATATATATATATATATATATATATATATATATATATATATATATATATATATATATATATATATATATATATATATATATTAAGTTTATGATATATGGTGTTCCAGTCCCCGAGAGCTGTGGGGAAGCCAGTGTAGGGCCGGGCGCCATAGCCCCAACTCAATTAATTTTCTTTACTATTATATATGCATGTACAATTTATCAATTTGTTATAATTTTTAATAATTTTGTTTTATTTTCAAAATAAATTAATTATTTTTAATTAAAGAGAGCAAACAAAAATTATTTATGAGTGTCACAAGTAAGGTAGTGAAGTTATGAATTGTCGCTCGGAACCGGGGCAACTCCACTCTCAATCGAAATACATTCCATTATATTAAATGTTTATATTTATTCAGTCCATCCAATTTTTCTAATTTGATCCTCCCAGAATTCAATTAAATCAAAAAAATAAAAAATTCTAGAAGATTTTATTTTCCTATCTTTTGATTTATCAGAAAAAAAAAAAAAAAAAACAATTTTAATATTTTCGGGGCTCTGCTTTGAACCCCAAAAATTAAAAGCACCTTATAACAAAATCTTACACTCATAACTCTTAAAAGTTAAAACAAGGGATGTGATAAATGTCGTTCGAGCTTTAATAATACCCTTACGACTTCAAACGTGATTTTGATCATTTTTAATTTCAAATTTTGCAAAACTCGAAAAAGAGAATTTGTAGTATTCTGAGTTAGTTTTTCAATCCAACTTGAATCACCAAAATTGGATGTCGGACGATAAAGATATACATGAATCAATGGATACTTCCCACAATTTTGATGTATTGAGGTATCTAAAATTCAAAATGTGACTCATTCATGCATAACTTTGTCATACGGCATCCAATCTAGCGGATTTAAGTTGGATTAGAAAGCTAACCCAAAGGACTACAATTTTTGTATTTCGAATTTTGCCAAAATCCAAATAGAAATATGTCAAAATCAGGTTCGAAATCAAAACGACATTAGTAAAATTGAAATGACATTTAACATTTCAGTTAAAACAATCATTATTAATGTCATTAATTTTTATTTTTTTTTATGTATATTCGCCCCTCGAGTATAAAAACATGGCTTCGCCAATGCGAATGAGTAAAGTGATAAATGCAGCTATTCCAAACATTAATTTAAATGAGAGTTATTTAAAGATTTGTTGAATTAAAATATTAAATTAGAGAAAATGTGTTTCTAGTATTACGATATTTTCACATATATAAGAGAAAAATATCAACATTTAATTATTCATATTAATTAATGATAAATCTCAAATTAAAAAGAATCCGCAGCCAACCATACCCAATATAAATAGAGTTTATTATAATTAATATTAATTAATAATAAACCTCAAATAAAAAATTAATTAATCTGATTTACATATCATCAATAATTGCGGGAGTTGTCTCATATTAGAATAAAATTGGAGGAGTCAAATGAAAACAAACTTTTTCCCTATTACAGCCATTAGGGTTTAACGCAAAGCTCCAAAAACCCACATTCACCCCGCAGACGTTTTGCCGTAAGCCATGGCTAAATCAAAAGAGAAGAAGAAGAGGAAAGCACCAGAAGATGAAGAAATGGGCCGCGAAGTCGATATGGGCGAGATATCGGATGCCATTGATGTGAAAATCAAGGTAATTGACGAAAATCCAGAACAAAAAACCGCTCCAGTAATCGGATACTTCCCGTCCGGGTACGACCCGCTGAAGAATTCCGGCGAACCCGATTCGGGAATCGAATCCAATTCGAGCGTCAAGATCTACAGGAGCACCACTGCGCGAAACCCTAAAAATCCTAGGATGCAGGTGGTGGTGGGGGCGGGTGGTTCCGAAGTTAATTTTGTCGGCACAAATTATTCCGGCGAGGCCACTACGCCGCAGATATGTCAATACGGTCTCGGCGTGTTGGATAAGGAGACCCGGATTTTGAGGATAGTTCCCATTGCTGGTAATCGGGTAATTTTTCGTAATTTTTTAGTATTGAATTTTCTGTGTGTATTGATTTCTTATTGAATTTTATGAATTTCCCAGATATGGGTTTTGCTAATTTGCTCATAAGTTATGTTGACAAGTTTTCAATGCATTCTCTTCTTTGCTTTTTTATAATTGCAGATATTCAAATTGGTACCGAGAATTGCGTCGGTCGAGCAGTCTGATAAAGAACTGCCGGAAGAAGTGACGGAGGAAGCTACAAAATCTGATAGAGCCAAACAAACGACTAAAATGTACTCAACGAAGAAAAATATTAAAAAGGTACAGCCTTTCCGTGTTTATGTATCGTCGATTTCCGTATTATGAATTCCAAGGAAGAAATAAGCCTTTAATAGAACACATTTTCTATATTTATATATAAATAATTTCCCAAGTAATGTAATTATGAATCTATAATCCAATTTAATTTCAGGATGAGAAAATGGACACTCTGTACACACTACGCCAGACAGACGAGCCTGGAATGGAGGGTGACACCGACATGAAACTGAAAGGAGTCAAGGTCAACACAGAGGCTATCGAATCTGCTCCCGTTGGTACTAATGATCGAAATATCCCTCCGTATAATATGGAAGCCACTGTTGTGGAAATGGCTTATCCGCTTGACGGGATAATTCTTAACGGGGAGTGGGATTACCTTGTCGATATCTTCGAGCTCGCGCAAGCTGGCCATAAAGTGACCCCCGATGCTTACCCGCGTTTTGTTTGCAATAGATTTCACAAACTTGAAGAAGCCGAGGTTAGAATTTTGTAAATTTTTTTAAGGCCCAAATTTTTTCTTTTGTTGTTTTTTGTTAAGTTTTGTAGTTTCCTTCAACTTGGTATTCTTGCGTAACTCTTGCTTTGTCCTTCCGTATTATTATCAGTTGAACATATTCAATTTTGGGTTGATTCGGGACTATTCGAAGTATGCTGTTTATGTTCGAATGAGTCAATTGTCGTGAGCAAGATAATCATACTGAACATGCGGATATAATAACTTCCGTAATATATCGATGGTGTTTTTTGTTGTGTAGAAATTTTAGGTATGTACTATTTCAATACTTAAAAAGAAACGACTTAGAAACTGAAATCGATTTTATACTAGGACTCTATCCAGTGTAGTTTGAATCTTGAATTTGGATATATGATTGCCTCGACATGTTTAGTTTGAATCTTGTCCGTTTTCCTATAAGCTCGTTTCTAATTTTTTTTTTGTGTAGGACGACTGGAACAAAAGGAAGATAGCTGGCATATTGTCCTACATCACACACCTCATAAAGTTCAAGGATAAACACTCGATGGACGGTGTGTCGTTGTCAAAGAATCACAAATTCCCCTCTATCTTATTGCAGAAATTCAGCTCCATGTTTGACATTTCGAGCAAAAAGAGAATTCCAGAGCAAAAACAGAATCTGCTTATAAGTTATATATTGGTGCTCTGTTTATTCATTGATGATTTTAAGTCCGACCCTTCGGATATAGCAAAGGATCTTCGGATGGACCCTTTATCGCTGAGAACTCATTACACTTACTTGGGTTGCAAGTTAGCCCGCGAGAAAACAGTTGTCACGGCTACTCTTAAAGTCCCCTTGAAATTCGATATCATTAAAAGGAAGAAGCGTGGACGCTGAGTGAAATTTACGAAATATAATCGGTGCGCAGTCTTTTTTTTTTTTTTAATTTTTATTTTGTATTATTAAACTTTGAAGCTCTTTTTTTTTTTTTTTGATGGTTGGTTGCTTTTGGTCTTTATGTTATTATCATAGCCTATTGTTAGGGTGGAAAATCAAATCAAACTATTTTCGATTGGAAATCGATTGTGTTTTGAGCTCGGTTTGTTAACTTAGGGGTCATATTTGAACTTAAAATATCATAAATTATGTATGAAGTTCGATTTTTTTTATGAAGTTCGATTACATTTTTAAAAGCTCGATAGAAATTCAAACAAATTTAAACGGATAACATGTATAACAATCGATTTTATTATTTACTACTAGTGGGATTCAATTCTATGAATAATGAAACATATGTGCAAAGCCAAAAAATATTTCTATACATATTACATACTGAAAAAACTATTCTCCTATTAGAAAATTTGGATGGATTTGCGAAACAATTGAACACCTTATGCTTGTATAATAAAACTATATATTACCATAACCAAGCACTGTTAAAATTAAAAAAAAAAAGGAAGTTACATCAAGACTTGCTCTTGAATTTTCTTCGAGATTTCAAATCCACGACAATAACCGAAATATTGTCTTGACTCCCTTCCTGGAGGGCAAGGTTGCAGAGGTACTCCGCAGCCGCTTGGGCGGCGGGGTCCACACCTTGCCCTCTGTCCACTAACGGGTGGGCCCCATTTTTTTTGTGCCAAATTAGGATTCGTCTTCTCGCCACGTCACACGCCTCCTCATTCGTCATGACATCCCACAAACCGTCACTTGCTAGAACTAGGCACTCGTCTTCTCTAGCCCGAGGAACAAACATTACCTCCGGTTCGGGTATTATCGAAGGCTTTAAGTATCTATCACCTGAAAATCAATTAATTTAATTTCTTGATTACAAAAAAAAAAAAAATTAAAAAGTAAAAGAAAGAAAGAAAAAGAATACTCACCGATAGACCTCGACATTGCAAGAACACCTAGAACACGATGACCGTTCCACTGAATTACCTTGCCTCCAGCCGCCTCGATCCTCGCGTATTCATCCTCTCGATTTGGCTAACAAAATAAAATACTCGGAAATTAAAATATAAATAAATAAATAATAACAAAATAAAAGAGAATATAATAGGTCATCTTACTTTATGATCGACGGATAACGGGATTGCTTCTTTCCCACGATAAAGGACGGCCCTCGAATCTCCACAGTTGGCAACTACAATATGTGACGAAGAAACAACTGCAACCACAGCTGTGGACCCCACGGTTTCCGGTGCAACGGGCCCCGTTTTTGCCTTTCCTCCAACTTCGTCGTCGATTTTTGAAAAGCAACTATTGAAGACCTTCTCCCATTGGACCTGCCTAGTGTCCCTTGTGGGCCCCTCCAGTATTTTTTCTTTACGATTTTTCAACTCATCCATTAACTCCAGATGGATTCTATCACGGCAGTAATTTGCAACCTACAAAAACCCGAGTGCGAATTTGTTAGATAATATTTAGAGGATTCAATACTATTCAAGAAAGCGAAACTTCATAATTTTTCGACTTAATGGGAAACCAACATAATTAAGAATTAAGGAAAATTTGTCCGTAATTATTAGAAATAAAACATCAAGATACGGATCGATTCAAGAAAGCCCAACTTCATAATTGTTCGACTTAATCCAAAACCAACATAATCAATAATTAAGGGAAATTTGCCCGTAATTAGAAATAAAATGTTAACATACGGATCAATTCAAGAAAGCCCAAATTCATAATTTTTCGACTTAATCGGAAACCAACAAAATGAAGAATTAAGGGAAACTTGTCCCTGATTAGAAATAAAACGGCAACAAACCGATCAATTAAAGAAAGCCCAACTTCATCAATTTTTACATAATAACAAACCAATATAATCAAGAATTAAGGCCCTAATTAGAAATAATACGGAACACAATACATACCTGAGATCCACCATGACCATCGTAAACCCCGAAAAAATGCGAAGACAGTTGACTGAATGTTTGACTTATCCCGTTAATCCCAAAATCACCCGTAAACATCTCAATAGGAATTTTCATGAAATGAGGTACAACCATAACCGCATCCTCCATTTCCGACCTATGTCCACAGATCGAAACCGAACCCCAAAGAGGCACACAGTCCAATTCAAAAACATTCTTAACCGCACCTTTGCTCGATTTTTTCTCAGTGGATAACTGAAAAGAAACTGCAGATTCTTTCACCACAGGCCCGTTGGAATATTCCCCGCTTGGTTTAGAAAATACAGCTAGGACATCACCGGATAATTTGCGTCTTATGCTCCTCTCCTCCACACTAATTACCTTTGCAAGAATTTGACCGTTTTCAGTTCCCTCGATTTCGACGGCAATTAGAGGCACAGTTGTAGAATCCAAGGGTAGAAACTCGACTCGACTTAATAAGATGGGGTCTTCCTCGACTGAGAGGACGCAATCGTCCTTTTCACTTTCTTGAATGTCGTGAACTAATAGGCCGTTTTCTGCTATCTGTTTCGTCTTTAGCAAGGTTGATGTTTCTGTTATTAGTTTGATCTGTGTGATTTCCATGTGGGAATTTTCAGACATGGGGTTGGCTAAGATAAGTGTAAGGTCAACTGCAGGCGAAATCTCTTCCATCGTACGTCTTTCTTAAAGAATAACACAAAAAGCTTCGATCTTTTGTTCAGTTATTCATATCCTTAGCAGCATAGTTCAGATAACCCTCGGAGATTCTTCATGAAGAAAAACAAAATCGAAAAATATATCAAATTCGGTGACGAATAAACAAGTTTCAAGAAATGCAAGATTCGATTACCTAGAGCCCGTAAACCATTCCATTCTATGTAAAAAAAAAAAATTAACTGAAGAATACCAAATTTCATCCCTACCAACAAACACTTCTATACTTGAAAGAATTGACAAAGGGGCAAAATCAAACCCCCCCAGTACAAAATCAAGATTCACATGGAAACCCTTTACACATACTAATTCTTTTGACATTTGGGACAATTTATTTCATGGATCTAATTAAATAAAAATTAGAAAAAAAAAAAAATCCTTTTTGATTCTTGAAAATATGATGAGTTTCTTTAACATCAAACAATTTTTGCCCCAACAACTTTTACCAAAATACCATCAAGATTCATTCTTCAACAACAACAACGAATTCTTGAAACTATACTAAAAACCCACAACAATTACACCAACAAAAAAAAAACAAATAAAGAACCAATTTTTCACAGTGGATCAAGCAAAAGAAATGAAGGGTTCTTACCAAAAAGTCAACACCACAACTGTGGAAAAGGGGCTCAAAGGAACACTCTCTCACAGTAGATTATTTCTTCTCCCCAGCCTTCGTTTCTGAGCTGTGGTGCAAGACAAAGAGAGAATTGGGGGTGGTGTGGAAAAGGGCTTTACTAATTTGCTGGACATTTTCGCGGGACACGTGTAGATTCGATTATCTAACTGTAATAAATATAATGAAGAAATATATGTATAGAATAAGATCATGGACTTTTCATGAGACATTTTTCAAGAAGACTACGTGTCCTTGCTTCACATATGAAGGTTACCTATAATTAATAAAATATAGAGAGATTAATAAAATAGTTATTTTATGGTTGGACTCAAATCACTACACGTTTAGGTTACTGTATTGAAACCCGGATCGAATTGGTCGGTTGAATTGGTTAAACTGTGAAATCATTGCCTTGTTCAGTCCGGTTTGATCGGCTGAACCGTAATATCGGAACTCGAGTGAAAATCGGGATTTTTTTGTGCCTAAAATTGGGGTTTTTTTTTCAAAAAAAATAAACAAGTCCAAACGACGTCTTTTTACTGCACGCGCGGTTGAAAAAAAAAATTAAATAAATTTTACTTTTTATGAAATTGGAAGACGTGTTATCTTTTTTATTATAGTTTCTATAATATTTGAAATGATTAGGTGAGATATGTGTGTGTTAGATATGTTGTTTGTGTAAAAGAAAATTAAGTTTGATTTACGTTTTAATTGGAAATGAGTAACGAGTTAATGTATGTGAAAGAAAATATGCTTTATTTACTATAAAAATTATGTATAAATAATTCTAAAATTAAAAAATGAAGAAACCGGCTGGCTCCCGGTTGAACTGATCCAACAGTGATTCAGTAGCTTGTCCAGTCTAATTTTCAAAACATTACGTAGTACACTGAACGAAATATATAAATTAATATTAGCAATTTATACTTCATATGGTCAAATTAATATCATAAATTAATAATTCAAAGTAAAATGAATGTAAGTTGTAACATAAATTTAATTCTATCAATATGGTAAATCTTTACTGGATATGAATTTGATCTAATGTTAATGTAACATAAAAAATTTAGTAAAAAAAAATGTAACATAAATTGTGATTGAAAAAAGGGGATAAGATAGAGAAGATGGGCATTGGATGACATACATGACTTTTTTCTCATTTTATTTTATTTTATTAATTAATTAATTTATTTTTTTCTTGGAGAGGGATGAAAGAAAGCATTTGAGTGGGAGTGTGATATGAAATTGATAGGTGTCCCAATGGGATTGGCTAATGACTTTATAAGTCCAAAATTAATTAATGCCGTGTTGCATATTACAATTGAAAATTTGGTAAGTCAATATTATAAATTGTTGGGACATAAAGTTGGATGTTACTTGTACCAATAGGAATTTAACAAGAATGCATTTGCTAGTGGGTCACATGATTGCCAACAATAAATAAAATAAATAAATAAATAATAGGTAGTATGTCAAACACACTCTACCCACCACAATATTTGAGATATATTGACTTATATACTATATTTGATTTCTATGAAATTAAAGAAATTGATAGATGGTGCCATATTATTAGTCTAAGTAAAAAAGTGGTATTTTAAATCATTTTAAAATAAAAACTTTTAATATCTTGTAGAAAAATTACTAATATTATTTTTTCTGAAATAAATTTCTAGAATTTAGATAGATCTAATGGGTTCAAATCATCTCGTCGTAACTATTGATAATCTTAACCAGGGTGTAAGCGGATCGAATCAAAATGAATGCATGTTTGTTTAGAGTTGTTGGAATTATTATCGAACGTTTAAACTTGTTTCGAATTTGGTTTTGATAGGCAATCCAATGGAACTCGATGGATATTTCAAGTCGAATATGAATCGAACTCAAGTAACTTGATTTTTTACATATTTAATATTTTATTATTTTTTCTAATTGAGCTCGAGCCCAGGATGAGCTCCATTCATAAATTATCGAATGAAAATCGTTTTCAAACTTGATTAATTAATTACGTTAACAACCTTGGCCCATTATATGAATTCGGCCCATTACATGAATTCAGCCGAAATTTGTCGAACTTACCGTGATCATCTTGATCCATTATACGAGTTTCGCCCCAATATACCAAAATTAACCCCGACCACCTTGAAATATTCACACTATATAGCTAGTGAGAGCAAACAACACATATATAAAACTCATTTAATAGCACACATTAGATAGTATGCATCACTAAACTTTTAATATTAATTTTTTTTTTTAATATATAAAAAGATAACCAAAAAAAATGGGTGTTAGGAGTGAAGGCAAAAAATGGGACACCTCTAAAATTGGAACCCCCTAGAAAAAGGGGGGCCAAAAAAAGTTGACCAAAGGAAAAAAAAATAAATGGTCAAAACGTCAAACGATCCCCCACCAAATTACACTAAAATTCCTCCGCCGCTGCAGCTGGCTAATTAGCTTCCACGTACGTAACTGCGGGGTGCATGGCGGAGTTACGACGGTAGCGCGGCAGCAGCCCCCACCTTTCAGGGTGGTCGTCCCGCCGCAAAAAGAAAGAAAAAAAATGGAGGGACATTCGCCTGAATCGTCGTCCGGCGGCGGCGGAGGCATGGTTCCGACAGCGGTGGCGATCGACAGAGACAAGAACAGCCAACACGCCGTCAGATGGGCCATTGACAATTTAAGGTTTAGGGATAAGAAAATCATCCTCGTACATGTTTGCACCCAACAAAATTTGCATCCCCGTAGGTATTCTTTTCTTTTCTTTATTTCATGCATGCATGCACCCTCATATTAATTTCCAACAAAAAAAAAAGAATCATTTAATTTAATTAGTATTTAGTACCATTTAAATAATTTCGTAGAATAAAAATTTCAAAAAAAAAAAATATTTCAGGAAAAAAATTATAAATCTTGTTTCTTTATGTTTCGTACGTACATTTATGACTTTGCACGTACCATAAATAATTTGTTGTTGTTGCATGAGAATTTGTACTAATTTGTTGTTGTTGCAGAAGATGGTGAGGCGCGTGGGCCAACTCAAGCTGAAATGCAACAGATGTTTCTTCCTTATCGTGGCTTTTGTGCTCGAAAAGGGGTAAAAAGATAATTTCACAATTTATTAAACTCATGAAACACGAAAACACACACACACTCACTCATGCAAGAATGTACCATCACATTGTTCTTGAATCAAGTAAGAATGAACTTATTCTTCAACTCAAAGTGGACATAAAACCTAATCGTTGTACGTTTATTAGATTCGCACGGAGGAGGTCATCCTCCACGATCTCGACATTGCGCACGCATTGTCTGAATATATTAGCGCCAACTCGATCAAGACAATAGTCCTAGGTGCTTCTAGCCGCAGCGCCATAGCTAGGTATATATATATATGTGTGTGTGTGTGTGTGTTTAAGTACTGAATCCTTGCTAATCCAATGTTTTCTTGTTCTTCAATTTTTTTTGTTTCAGGGCATTCAGAAATGCAGATGTTCCGACTTCTGTAGGAAAATACGCGCCCGATTCTTGTTCGGTTTACGCGGTCTCAAAGGGAAAAGCAATCAAAATAAAATCCGCTAGTGAACCGGTTACTCCCATATACGTGCCCGACAATCCATTCTCACCCGATCGTATCCCCACAAATTCTCCAAAGTTCCGTCGGTAAATCCATCATAATAGCATATTAATTTTCTTCGTATATATTCCGCATATAGTTTTTACATCTCAATGGTTACTTAGCAAAATGTCTAATTGCATTCAACACCTCTGTGCGATATCAAATTACTAAAAAGTTCATTGAAATCATAATCTAATATGTATTCCAAATTCGGAACTTTCCAGATTCGGAATGAAAAATGTTGTTCCAATATTTAAATTTGAATCGGCGGAATTTCAAAATTTTGTTCTAATTTTCACCCCTACATGTGGTATAACTATTAGCAAAACCCCCCTATGATTCAATTTTATTAACAAACTACCCCTAAAAATGCTTGTGTGCTGAAAAAATGCATCATGGGTTTTTTGTTTCTAAAATTTATAACGTAGGGAGTTTTTAGCAATTTAATATAAAATAAAGGTGCTTAATGCAAAAAACTCATTAGCAAAAAAACCCTCACAAGCTGGCGTCAGATTTTACAGACAAGGGAGTTGGAGAAGCGAGGTATCCTCCTCCGAGGGAGGGTTCACCGCATCGAGGCGGTCGCTCGACGGAATCAAAAACGCGTTTTCTCCGGTCGGCAATACGACGCCGTCTCCTCCGAACTCGGTCAGCAGCAATGAATCGCTCCACAACCACATGTTCCCGTGGGAGAAGAATCGCCGCGTCAGCCCCGAGTCGACTCAGTTCGGAGGCAGCAGCTTCGATCTGCAGGACAATTCCCGGCCGGGGGACGGCGAATTCGGGCAGGGTGCGGCGGCGGCGAATTCGAATTCGAAGAGGCCTCAAGGAGGAAAGGTCTACGCCCTACAGCAGTCTGTGAATTTCATGAATCTTCGGGGGAGAACTCTGGAGAGCTTCTCGCAGTATTCGTCGGGTTCCAGCGAACATTCCGAGTTGCAGAGTTTTCAATCGGATCTGTCGTACGATCTTCTGGATCAGCCCCGGATTTCGGATTCTTCTAGAAGCTCCACCTCCTCTGCAGCTGTAAGTTTTACAATTTCAAATTAAATTGATTTTTTTGGGGGAAAATATTTGTAAGTGAATTTTAATGATTTATTGCGTTGATGAAATTCAAACAATATATGATCCAGGAATTAGAGGAAGAGCTGAAGAGAATGAAACTAGAGCTGAAGCAGATCACTGAAAAGTACAATGCAGCTTGTCAAGAAGCTGTAACTGCTAGAGAAAAGGTCAATTTTCGAACTTTGAAAAAATTCCGAATGATGGAGTAAATTGCTTCTCCGATGATAAATAATCGGAGATTTTAGTATTATGGCAAATAAACGAATCAACGTTTTATGAATTTATTTATTTTCGTTAGGTAAGAGACATTGTCCAATGGAAATCGGAGGAGGCGAGTAAGCTAGCGGAATCAAAGCACGCACAAGAAGCTGCAATGGCGATAGTGGACAAGGAGAAGCAAAAGTGCAAAGCTGCGGTGGGAATAGCACAAAAGGCCCAACGGTTAGCCGAGCTCGAGTCCGAGAAGCGAAAGCGCGCCGAGAGGAAGTTCAAGAAAGAATCTGAAGAGAAGCACAAGGCAATGGATGCACTAGCGCGGTCCATCGTTCGGTATAGAATGTACTCGATCGATGAAATCGAAGTGTCGACGGATTACTTCTCGAGTTCTAACATGATCGGGGAAGGGAGCTACGGCCCCGTTTATAGAGCTACTATAGATCACACCCCGGTCGCCGTTAAGGTTCTTCGGTCGGAGATATCCGAAGGCCTTAAGCAATTCAATATCGAGGTACGCTTTAATTTCTTTTGAACTATTTTGTCCTTATATAGTATTATCGTTTTCTTTTTCAGATGGATTTAGCAAAACAAAAATCCCTATGATGTATTTTCTGTAGGGTTTATTGCATTCAGCACCCTTGTGTTTATTTTAATTGTTAAATAACCCCTTGCGATATAAATATTAACAAACACTACTTTGATGCAATTTCTTTTGAGTAAACTACCCCTAAAAACTCATCATTTAGGGGGTTGTGCCGTTGTGTGCTAAAAAATGCACCATGAGGGGGGGGGGGGGGGGGGGTTTGCTAATATTTATAACACAATGAGTGTTTTTATCAATTCGATATAACACAAGGATACTAAATGCAATAAACTCAATGTTTAAGCATACAATCCCCTAAGTGGTGCGTCTTTGGGTAGTTTGCCAAAAGATTGAATCGTAGGGATTAATTTTGCCAATATTTATAACACGGAGAGTCTTTCGACAATTAGAATAAACACGGGGATGATGGATGCAATAAACCATTTTCAAGACATGAATCTTGTATTTCCGACTATAATTTCCACGAATTTTAATTTTTTCCTTTCTCGCAGATCGAGGTGTTGAGCCGAATGAGACATCCAAACATGGTCATTCTCTTAGGAGCATGCCCCGAGTACGGTTGCTTAGTCTACGAGTACATGGAGAACGGCAGCTTAGAGGACCGACTATTCCGCAAGGACGGCACGCCGCCCTTGCCGTGGAGCACCCGTTTCAAGATCGCCGCCGAAATCGCCACCGCCCTAAACTTCCTCCACCAAACAAGGCCCGAGCCGCTAGTCCACCGCGACCTCAAACCGGCCAACATATTACTAGACAAGAATTACGTGAGCAAGATCGGCGACGTGGGCCTCTCCCGCCTGGTGCCGCCCTCTGCCGCCGACACCGTCACCCAGTACCGGATGACTGCCGCTGCTGGAACTTTCTGCTACATCGACCCCGAGTACCAACAGACGGCAATGTTGGGAACCAAATCGGACGTTTATTCTTTGGGTGTGGTCCTTTTGCAAATAATCACAGCCAAGCCGCCCATGGGGCTGGCCCACCTAGTGGAGCGGGCGATTGAGACGGGGCGGTTCGCGGATGTTCTTGATCCGGCGGTGAGGGATTGGCCGGTCGATGAGGCGCTGGCGTTCGCTAGCCTGGCGCTGTCGTGCTGCGAGCTGAGGAGGCGGGACCGGCCGGACCTCGACACGGTGGTGCTGCCTCGGCTCGAGCGGTTGAGGGATGTGGGGTTCCAGGTTCAGCCCGAGGGGATGTTTTATTACATGTACTCGAAGGGGCAAAGTTTTCAAGAATGCTCGTCTTCCTCTAGCCAGGTTAGTTGTTGTTGACTGTTGTTGTAAATGCTATGTTTGGTGAAATTAGGGTGGAAATTGGGACGGGAGTTCCAAATTCTCGCCGATTCCGGTTCGAGTATTTCCAATTCTGAACAGCATTTTCATTCCGATTTCCAAATTTTCTGATTTTTCTTTTTTGGAATGGAATTGGAATAGGCATTAGATTCCAATGTCAAATCCGATTTTAGCTTTCGAAAATTATTCATTTTTTTTCTGAGTATTAGACTTATAAAATCAATATTATTATTATGCATTTTTGTATTTTACATGACCAAAAAAATTGGAATTTCCGAATTCTGCTGATTCTGAGCTGAAAATTCCGATTTTGGAACAAAAAATTTGATTCCAGTTTTTTATTCTGGGTTTTTTTTATAACGGAATTGGAATTTCCACTTCCGAAAAAATTAGAATTTTTCCAAAACTGCTAATCCAGATCCGATCGGTCCGATTTTCACCCCTAGGTTGAAATAACGTTTTTCGTGTTCGAACAGGAAACTAGGAACAATTCTGAAACGCCGACGGGTAACTACAGCAGCACGATCACGACAAACACAGATAGTTCAACGAGGGACAGAAACGAGACTACGTGAATATTATTAATAGCAAAATCGGCGAGTTTGAAGTTGATGAGTGGTTTTTGCAAAGTTTTTGTTTCACTCAGAGACAACTTGGGGTTACTTATTTTGTTTGTCAGCTAATCTTAAAATGGGTTTTTTTTTTCTTAATTTACATGATTTCCCACATCAAAATGTATAATGTATGTATATTTAAGATATAGATACAGACAGTACATGCAAATAATTTTCTTGCATAGTGTGTGTATTCCAACAGTTTGATGATCAAATATGGATGGGGCATGTAGAGAGGGGCAGGAATTATATGTATAACTTCAGTCTTTCTTTGCAGTTGCATTTAATATATTTTTTTGTTTATTTAATCAAATTTTATTCATTTACAACTTTTATTTTCAGTTATTTAATCAAATTTTAAGCTGCTAATTAAAAAAGGACTAATTAGCTATTTAATCAAAAGTTGAGGGGCAACTAACAATAATAATAACAAAGTTGGGGAAGTAAAAGATCTCTCCGGTGCCACGTCAGACTTTGTGTAACCCTAAAACGTGCGGAACAGTATACACATTTGTAAATGAAATTCGAATCGGGCCGGGCCGGGCCAATTGAACCGCCTGAGTAAAAAGGCCCGATTTTTATTTTTAATTTTTTTATTTCTTCATTCAAAAGTCACAAACAAGCTGCAGAAGAAACCAAAAGAAACCTAACGAAGCCCTCCCCACCACCTCTTTCAGCTGCTTCTACTTCTTATTCGGGTTACCCGTCGAACCCGGATCCGGAAATCCGCCATGGCATACCAACCTCGAGCTCCGAATCACAGCAGCGGAAGCGACGAGAACGAATCGAATCGCCGGCTCTACAACCCGTACCAAGATTTACGCCTCCCCGCAAAAACCCTTTACAATCTGCCGACCTCACCGGAGTTCCTCTTCCAGGAGGAGGCAATCGCGCAGCGGCGATCCTGGGGCGAGAACTTGACCTACTACACGGGGATTGGCTACCTCGCCGGCGCGACCGCCGGCGCCGCCAAGGGTTTGGGCACCGGGGTGAAGTCAATCGAGCGGACCGATACCCTGAAGCTGAAAATTAATCGGATCCTGAACGGGTCGGGCCACGCGGGCAGGCAGGTGGGAAACCGGTGCGGCGTATTAGGGTTGATGTTCGCTGGTCTGGAGAGCGGTATGGTTGCTTTTAGGGAAACGGACGACAGCATCAACAGCGTGGTGGCGGGGTTGGGTACCGGAGTGCTGTACAAGGCGGCGGCGGGGCCCAGGTCCGCCGTGGTCGCCGGTGCGATCGGCGGGGTGGTTGCGGGGCTTGCCGTCACCGGGAAACAAGTCTTGAAACGATATGTGCCGATTTGAATTTTAACTTCTTTTTTCTTTTTTTGTGGGTGATGATTTTGACTGTGCTTTTTTTTGTCTTTGGTTGGTTTTTGGTGATCCATTAATGAATGAATTTACAGTGTTTTTGTCCATTGGAGGTGCTATTTTGATGGTTGTTTTTAGCTGCCTGCCCTTGCCACTGTAAATTCGTTGAGTTTCGATTGTGTTAATGAATGGAGGATTCTTGCATTTTGTTCTTTGTTTGTTACAAACATCAATATTCTACTTGGTTAACCGGTCGAAATCGGAAAGCAATTTTCAACTAGTTCGGTAGATAACATGAAATAGGTTCTTTCCTGCTGGTTTTGCCCTAGAACAACTCCGATAAATGTGCATTCCATGTTCCGTTTAGTCGAGTTCAGTCTAAACGGTTTCCCACTTGGCATTGTTAGTCTACAACTCAGTAGGTGTTCATTTTTCGTGATGCATTTCCATTGCAAGATATTCGCATGTGGCCACAATCGGGAATTTTTTACATTATAATCTGATCTTGACCAGGGTTGATGAGTAGAATTACTTCTTGTTATCATACTCTTTATCTGGTTCAAATTGTGTATATATGTGAAGCAGGAAAGACGGCTCAAATGGCCAAGTATGCATGTTTTCGTAATGTTTTTTTTTTTTTTTGTCATTTTTGCCATATTGATTTCTTGTTCTTGATACTAAGGGGTGAAATCTAATTTCAAGCCAATTTATCATGGTATGAAACTGCTTCGGAGTCTTGAAACAGCATGTTTTTTACAAATAACATTGTGACTATATATATCTCGATTAACATGTCGAATAGTATCTATACTGTAAATTTTCAAGAGCTAAAGAATAATACCCACCGAATTCAGAATTTATTATCAAGAATACAATTGCTGCAATTTGTAATATAAATTAAATTCAACCGTATGGGGACACTGTGATGACGACATTCATATTTAGCTGAGCCAAAAAAAAAAATCGAAAATAACTTGATGCTAATGTAGTCAACTTCCGATTTTTGGTTCAACAAATGTGTTATTTTATAATGGCAGAGAAAAATGTTGGGCATGTAGAACTTTTTTTCATGCTGAGAAGATGGGGTCTTCTAGACTCTCTCTACACGAGCACAGATTTATTCGGAAAAAAATGTTGCTATTCTCGAGGACTAGTTTCCGCGGCGGAAGAAAAAGGAAGAATATAGATACAAAAACAGGCATAGATAAACTCGAAAACACCTACTCATCGCATCCCATCTTCATGTGAGTTGGTGGTTAAAACAGCAAGAATTTGGACAAACTTTGGAACGTAATAAAACCAGTTTACAGCAACATCGACTCTGGATTCTCAATGTAGCCTTTGAAGGCCTTCAGCCACTCTGCTCCAATTGCACCTGAACGAAATATCAAATTAGGGTCAGTATGTAATTAATTCCATGATAGTCGACTAGTATTGCGTTTTATTTTATTTTTCTTAATCTGATATTGCATTTATAATACACTACTTACCATCAATAACACGATGGTCACAACTTAATGTCACGGTCATGAACGAAGCAAAATCATACAGTTCAGGGCCCGCACCAGGTATCACCCTCCTTTCAGCTGCTCATACGGGTTTAAGCAGTGAATATTACAAATTTTGTATTAAAAATAAATTATAACTCGTAAAAGGTGGGAATAAAAAGGAAAAAATCTGATTACCTGAGCCAACAGCTAAAATGCCTGATTGGGGTGGATTAATGATGGCACAAAATTGCTTGATGCCAAAAGGTCCTCCCAAGTTGGATACAGTGAACGTACCGCCCTGGAAACACGACATTAAGAACTTGTACCAGGAGCAACTGAGTCTTCCAAGAGCTTATTTAATTAAAAAGAAATAAAAATACCTCGTAATCTTCTGGTTTCAAGCTGTTTTCCTTTGCTTTTTGAGCTAAATGCTTAACTTCATCCCCAATTTTCGATAAACCTTTTTTGTCGGCATCCTACAAATTTTAGCATATAGAGATGTCAAAAGGTAGTTATCAGGTATTCAGGTTGTTTTACTTACGGTGAAAATTGGATGTGATATATTAGCATTTGACTGAAAAAAATGTGACACCTTAATAACAGGCACATACAATCCGTTTTCTGTTTGCACAGCAACATTAATATTCACATTGTGATACCTGCATTGAACAGAAGACGTTGCAGTTTAGTCCCTGTTCTGGTTAAGCAACTAATTGCATTGTTATGCGTACTTACTGGCGAATAGAATCATTTGTCCATGAACTGTTACACTGAGGAACTTTTTTAAGAGCCAAGGCAGCAGCCTGCAATAAAATAGTTGTCAAGTGATTGTTTTCACAGCAAACTAAAGCATCCATCTTGTTTTTTACATATAGGTATGTTGTTTTATACCTTAATCACTAGATCATTGACAGATATCCTTTTACCACCTGATGCTTCTTGCAGTGAATTCAGTTTCCCACGTAATCTGCAGAAAGTGTATAATTTAGGTAAATAAGACAAATTTTGTGAGCTTGAGTATTCATTAGCAGAGGGATCAAAACTTACTCCATAAGCTTGTCCACACGTGTGTCTACAGTTAGATAGTAGTGCGGAATGGTTTGTTTTGATTGCAATAACCGAGATGCTGTCACCTGCCATTGATGGTAATACATTAGCTGTAACACAACTCAAAAGATACCAATAAACAACTCGTTGATAGTATTTTTTCTTGAATATCCACATAAAATTCACATCAGCAACACCACACCTCCAATACTTTCTTATACTCCATGAAGAATTGAAAATAAATTCTCAACTTCCTTCCTAAAGCGAGGAATATCGAACTTCAGTATAACTTAGGATACAAACAAGCTAACGCCATTAATAACCCCAAACCTTATAAACTGAAGGTATTTGTACCAGCAAGATGAGAAATGCCAAGAATGAGAACGTGACATCCATGCCCAAAATATACCTTTCTAATTTGCGTGTGTGGAATGTCGGTGTAATCTATAGCAGAAGAGGTGGTTGTGTCAACTTTCTGAGGTAGTGAAACTTCCTTAACACCTGAAGCTGCAGAAACAGAAAAGAGGTTTAAGTAAATTGTTTAGAAAATTAACCACGTGACAAATACATTAAAGTGTATCAATCAACTTGAACAAAGAGTGATAGAGAAATACCAAGATAATCTTCAATATCAGCCTTCACAATGCGGCCATCAGGACCAGTACCTTTTATGTTTGAAAGAGATACCTGAATTTATAATCATGCATGAAGCACACCACGTTAGAGAGAAATGAAACAAGATCCAATTATCCAAGGTTAAATAATTGAGTAAATCTTATAGTTAGAGCATTTAAGTTACATTGTGATCTTCGGCAAACTTCCTGGCAAGAGGACTAGCAAAAATGCGATCGCCAGCTGGAGATGGTTGGCTGGGCTTGGAAACTTTAGGCTCTGGTGAAGAAGCAGGCACTTCTGCGACCTCTTTTTTTGGTGGAGTTGGAGCAGATGGCGCTTCAGTTGAAGGTGCAGCATCTGATGTTGAAGGAGAGTAGTCCTTAAACTTCACGGCATCCTCCTCTTCTTCGACAGTTATGGCAATTACCTAGAAAAAATCATATGATATTCTTATCATTCATCAAAATCAATAACAGATGGCATTTCCATGGTTCGAAAACTAATTATTTTTGTTTCCAAAACTCAAAATTAGTATGCAATCTACCTATTGTTTCTAGTGTTTGGTAGGTAAATGCTGCCATGATTCAGTTGTGGTAATATTCTCATTTCAGTTTTTACATGAATCGATAGCCAGCACTCGCTAGCCATCAAATCTATATGGTACAGCTTGGAAACAAGGAACGTAGAATATCGTGACAAATGAGAAACCAAATCCAATTTATAGAACCAAACTTTCTCATTTTGGTAAGGTTCGTCTATTACAAGAAACGAAATTTCACTTTAAACCAACACAAATCAAATGACCAAAGTTAAGGATATGAAAGTAGCATAGCACAATTATCTAACGAAATGAGGACTTGATGAGACCATATAAGGATATAATATTGGCAGTATGTAAAACTGAAGGAACTGATAGGAAAATGAATCTCAAGCAAGTTCATAAATTCGATAAAGGTGCCCTTAAGCACTACAAAACAAAAAATAAATAGTGTGAATACCAATTAGTCGAGATACTGTACCAGACTATCAGTTAATTACCTCACCAACTTTAATCCCACTTGCTCCATCACCACACACAATTTTTGCTAGATATCCTTCCTCCATGCATTCCATTTCAACTGTTGCTTTATCCTTAAAACATCAAGTGGGCGCAAAACTTTGAAATCATTACAATACGGAATATATATTTCAGTAAAAAGGCACAAAGACAATCAAAATGACTTACAGTTTCCACTTCACAAAGTACTTCTCCAGGAGCGACTTTATCGCCCTCTTTCTTCAACCACCTTGCAATATTTCCCTACATAACGAAAAAACAAAAATAAATTAGTAGGAAGTAGCTGATAAATAACTAGGAGATTATTAGAACTTCAGAAACACTCATACCTCAGTCATTGTAGGTGACAGAGAAGGCATCCCAATCTCTTGGTGTGGTGGCAGCCCTGAAAGAAAGTAAGAACTAAGAAGTTAGCCGTAGATAAATTTCCTCGGTTAAAAGCAATAGGTAACAGCAGGACTGGCTTTTACTAGAAACCTTAATCTTTGAATACGTAATGGAGGAATGAAACAATGAAAAAATGAAACTTATAAATATGGCGAGGCAGTGATCAGATCCACTCTTAGCTTCCACATCAAAACCATCAGTCTTAAGTATGACTCATTGGACTTAATTGATTTTACAGGAAGGATTTTAATGTTATACTAACCTGAAGTAGAAAAACCTCTGCTCGAAGTTTGCTGTTGGCTGAAAACAAAGACATATATAAACAGGGCACCGGTAAATCAACATATACTTTACACAAACAAAGAGATGCTAGGTATGTAATGTGTATATATACATATATATGAGAACCTTTTATACACCATTCCTATTGCTGGAGAATGCACCCCTCTGGCATTCCAAAAGGCATTTCTCTTATCCATTCTCAGAGTTGACATCTTCACAAATATTTGAACATTTTAAATATGAATTCTCAAATCATGCATGCAAGTAAATAGTTAAAGAGTAAATTCAGTATCACCATTCGAGGATTCACTGATAGGTGACTGGGACTAACACAACCCTCGCTGGATAACTTTGAAATGCCATGCTTGCCTCCAGGTCCAAAACCATGTTGGCTGGACCTTGAAATATCTGAAACACAACAGAAAATGCATTGAATATGCAACTCAGAGGCAAACGCATGTATACCAACACACACGCACGAGCACAAAGACCCTAACCCCCACAACCAAACCCATACATACATACACATCTGGGTTTTATAAACACGATTAACTCATGGAAGTACTTACAGAATCAGAATATATAAACAAAGAATGACTGGATTAGGCCCAAATTCCATGCCATAATTTAAAGTAGAACAAAGTAACCCGGAGGCCTACTCATGGGAGAAGAAACCCTTGCCCTAAAAATGAAGATAAAAGATTGCTCGGCCACATACCATCTAGTTTATCAGCGGATGGCCTGGCATAATTGGTGAACCAGCGTACAAAAATTGCATGATCTTTTTGTGTGACATAGTGGATATGTCTGAGCTGTAGAGTGAGTAAAACATAAAAAAAAAAAAAAAAAAAAAAAAATGTCATTAAAGAGAAGATAAAATTCTTCATTATAAATCATTAAAGAGAAGATAAAATTCTTCATTATAAATCACCAAGGAAAGCATAAAGTTTTTCCTTGGTTTACTAAGCTAAATTCTCAGTTTGCAGTAATTTACAGAGCATCAATAAAATCATCGCTAGCCGAAATTCATTTCCAAAACTTCTCTTCCTGAAACCACCTGATATGAAATCCATCTCCGTCTCAGTTATAAGACTCTTAGGTCCAAGAAATGCTCCTCCAACTAGACTTCCTCGTAATCTGCCTCCATTCTTATTCATCCTTAACTTCCATAACCATTTACCAGATTAAATAAAATGTCGAAAGTGAAATTTAACGATGCATTCTATCAATCATGGGTATTTATAGGGTGCAAAATGCCAATTACCCATTCATATAATCAATAAATCTGTGCTCTCTAATTTAAGATAAATTACCATCCAACCAAAACATTACATACAACATTGTCAACCTTCATCAGGAGCGAAATAACACGCTGCCAACAAACTCGGTTCCCCACTAATAAGCAAAAGAAAAAAATAACTTCAACAATCCTTTTACCATGAGTCCGCATAAGAATTTCAACAATTTCGCATATTTATGTTACAACCTAACAGCAGATGATATTCATCGAAAAGAGCATACAAATCAAAACATCACACGTACATAGGCTCATTGGGGCTAATCAATTATCATATAGAAAGCTCGATCGGAACTTAATTTTGGCAGTAGCGGCAGTAATCAATAAGAGGTCGGATATTTTTGCAAAAAAACTAAGCAAACTTGCCGATCCATATTTTTTTTTACAACGCATTGTCTGCTTAAACTTCTAAACACGAATACAGCTCAAATTGAGCAAATCAGATCCCCAAAGAAATGACCTAAATCATTTCAGATAGAACTCCTTCATATCTCGTGAAAAAACGTTAAAAATCCCTAAATCAATTTAACCAATTCATCGTACAAAATGGAAGACTCAGTACGGAATTGAACAGGAAAAAAAAAAAATCACGTGCATCCATCACAAAAGAACGAAAATTAACAAATCATAACAACATGCGGATCACCTTCTTAGAGTGATGGAAAATCCTTGCGGCGTAAGTCATGAAGAAAAATCCGCTGTTCTTCAGAAATGGTTAGGTTGATCGATTGTGGGTACTTTATTTCTCTGGGTGGCTTTTGGGCAGCAGAGAAAGGTGCAGAGGGTAACTGTGTGATGTGCGTGTAAAATAGGGGCTGAAACCTTGAAAATATATATATATACGGGTCAATTTCAAAGAATTTTAATTATTACCCCTTAATTTAATCAAATTGATCCCTTAGGTCCAATGATGGGGCTATTTAGTTTTACTTTTACAAATTTATGTTAGTGTTTAGGATAAATTAAAATTGCCAAGAAATTAGGTGTAAATAAGTCGAGTTCGATAAATTTGATGAGCTCGAGTTCAAGCTCTTTTTGTTTTTTGTATTATGTTTATTTTTATACTAATATTTTTATTTATTTATTATTATTATAAATTATTTTTATGTTAGTAAAAAAAAGTTATAAAATGAAAAATGATCTGAAATTTAATGTTTTAAATTTTTTTATTTCTTATATTATTATTATTTATACTATCCATATATATATATATATATATATATATATATATATATATATATATATATATATATATATATATATATATATGTGTGTGTGTGTGTGTGTGTGTGTGTGTGTGTGTGTGTGTGTGTGTGTGTATTAAATAGGATTAAAATTTAAAAAAGCTCGCATAGCATGTTCGCGAGCTCATGAACAATTAAAATGACGAACTCGAGCTTTTGTCGAGTTGAGTCAACTTATATTTGCCCCTCCCCAACTTCCATGTGCGAATTTTCGGACTTTAGGCGTGACAATTCTTCATTTTGTTTTTCTTTATGTTTCTCTTCAGCCTCTAACTCCAGGTTTACTTCGTCTAATTGTTTTACCAACATAATGACATGTTTCGATTTTTCCTGGCTGGTTGGTGTTGGTATGGCAGAGAGCCTATGGTTTCGAACATATACACACTGGATCTTCATTGTCGATGTCATGAAAGTAATACAAATCTATATTGCATTTGGATCTTCATCATCGATGCGATGGTCAACATTCGGTTGTTCATCTTCGTCTTCGGTTCTCTCTTCCATAGCCAATTGCCCCACTCAATATGTCTTTTTTTGATAGCTCTTGGTATCGGGGGATGTTCATCCACGTCATCGGGTTGAATGTCTTTTATGCATTTGGTTGAAAAATTCGGAACTTGAAACTTCGGAAATCAAAATAAAAAATGCAGTTTTAAATGTGGATATTTTTCTTTTATTGGAATTGGCAGAATTCAAAAATTCCACTCCGATTTCCACCCTTAGTTTAAGTGGTTAGTGATAGGACTGACAAACCGTCAATTGAGTCGGGCCTACACGAAACTCGATTGCTCAGCCCGATTTTGTTTGAATTGATCCCGATTAATTGTAAGTTGGACCGAGTTTGAGCCTACAATGGGTGAGCCCGAATAAAGTCCGACTAAATTAATAATAAAATGTTATATATATATATATATATATATATATATATATATATATATATATATATAATATGTATTTTTTTTTTGCAGGTCTCAAGATTTTCGAAAAGAGTTAGAAGGACATTTAGAATTGCTTCTATTTTTATTTTTTTTCCATATTTGACTTAATGCATTTTTTCATATAATTAATTAAGAATTAAATATCGGCAACATTAAACTTCATTTGTTTTAATGAACAAACTATGTTTTTTTTTTCTCATTTTGATTTTTAATGAATATTCTAGATTTTGCTCTTTGGCTGCAATGTTTTTTTAACATGTTCGAATTCAAAGTTATAATATATGTAATTTGTTTATTATCCGATATAAGCTCGATATAATCTCAAACGCAAAAAAATATGTGAACCGAGTTTGAGCCTATAGAAATGAGACCCGATGGCATATGAGCTTGAGGCGACCCAAACTCGGCTCACATGGCCCAATTGTCAGCCCAGTTAGCGGTAATTTTGTTACAAAAAAGTAGGTTGCCTTGATTAGTAATGAATGTGTAAATGAGGGACTTATTTGTAAAACTAAAAATAAAAGTAGATGTCCCCTTTTGTAATTAAGTGAATTAACACGGGGTTTTATGAGATCATAAGTAGGATTTTGTGGTAATTTTGCGAATAAATATAACTGATTGGAAGAAATCAAATTAGGGTGTTACTATTTGCAGCGGTTACCCTTCGTTCAATGGTTTCGGGTTTTCGGGTTTCGGGTTTTCACTTTTACTGAAATTGGCTTATTTGCAGCGGTAGCTTTTTCATTTTAATTTTTCCAACTTGCAAATTCTCTCTCCTACTCCCAAACACTCTCTAGAAATTTGAATTTCGTAAATTTTTTTCGACATTCAAACCGTACAAACGAGGCTCGATTCCGGTAAGTTTTCGATTTCCTACTACTTTTAATTAGTTTCAATTCCAATTTAGGTAAAAACACGTGTTTAAGAATAGATCTAGCAAATTTCGGAAAAAAAAATAAAAAAAATTGAAGCACCCGTTTTCTGCAGCACGGAGAACTCAAGAACGTTGAAGTTCCCGTGCTCTGCAGAACGGAGAATTCAAGAAATCTTGAGGTCTCCGTTCTGCAGAGCACGGGAAATTCAACGTTCTTGAGTTCTCCGTGCTCCAGAAAACGGGTGCTTCAAGTGGCCGTTCTCCACAAAACGGGAGTTCCAAATTATTTTTGAAATTTAAATTTTTCGAAAAAAAAAAAATTTATTTTTGTGTTTCCCGTGTTCTGGAGAACGGGCGATTGAAATTGTTTGAGTTTCCCGTTCTGCAGAACACGGGAACTTGAAAATTCTTCAAGTTCCCGTGTTCTGCAGAACGGGAAATTCAAAATATTTTTTTTTTTTATTTTTTTTTTATTTTTTAATTATTTTATTTAATTTGTTTTTTAATCTTTTACAGATGGCACGTCAGGACAAGGGGAAAGGGCTTATGGGTTCTTCTTCGAGTTCGGATAAAATTCCGAAGATTAAATTTCGGTATGGCGGGCAAGGCGCGACTGAAGCCGAGGCGGAAGCGGAACGCATTCGTATGACTGCATCTCATCGTCGTAGGAGAGTTATGGAGCGCGACACTGGTTTACCGGTCGTGGACGAGATTCCCCACATAGATCAGAGTTCTAGATCTATGGCGGGTAGCATTCGATCTGTAGGGGCAGATTCTGGTATCCCCTACGAGGGACACGAGGAGGAGCATGACCATGTTGAGAGCGATTATGATGATGTTCCCGTCCCGGCCGCGCGCGCACGGAAGTCTCGGTACGAGTTTGACACTTTCAGTGGCCCACTTGAGTTACATGGTCCGGCTCCAGGAGGACCGACTGATTGGAGGATGATTCCTAGTTTTAAGAGTCATATTGCCTACTACATTTGGGCAGGACATGTAAGTTTAAATATATTTATTTTTATATATTTTAAATATATTTATTTTAATATATTTTGTCTGATTAAATTAGAAATTCTACAGGAGCGCAGCGTGGGGCGATGTGAGTCAAGGATTACTGCGCTTAATGCTTTTAGGAAACATGAGTTGAAGCAACTCATGGCTCCTTACGGGCAGGATGAGTTAGAGCTACTGGAGGCATCTGGCCTAGACTCACTCGAGTACTTCTACATTAAAAATGTAGACAAGGGACTCATGGGGGCATTTATAGAGAGGTGGCAGCCGGAAACGAACAGTTTCCACATGCCTTGGGGTGAGATGACGATCACCCTACATGATGTCCATTTGATTTTTTTTTTTTTTTTTTTTTAAGTGCTCCCGTGCTGTACAGCACGGGAAACCCTAATTTTTGGGATTCCCGTGCTACACAGCACGTTAGACCCGACGAAAAAACAAAAAAATCCGGGAGTTTCTTCGATTTACCTCGTAAAACTCGTCAGGATCGGCCATATTGTTATATGTTGTCGTCGGGCAGTCGATTTATGAAAAAAACACGAAAATCTTAATTCGGGACTTTTGCTAGTTGAGAGCGTTTTGAGAATTTCAAAAAGTTGGAAAAGTTGAAATGAAAAGGTACCGCTGCAAATAAGCCTATTTCAGTAAAAGTCCCGCTACAATTAGCATTTCAGATCAAATTATCATCACAGCACTCGCGTCTTCTCGTCATATATATATATAAACAAGGGTCCGTATCGAGGTTCACCGGTGGTAAAGCCCTCAGAAATTCAGAGTTCACTCTGTCATACCGCCGCCGCCGCCGCAATTACAGCGATTTCATTCAGTCGTTTCGGTGATTTTTTTAGCGGGGTAAGGAAGCGCACGATGGGGAATCAAAAGCTCAAGTGGACGGCGGAGGAGGAGGAGACGCTGAGGGCAGGGGTGGGAAAGCACGGTACCGGAAAGTGGAAGAATATTCTCCTAGATCCGGAATTCAAGGAGAAACTCTCTAATCGTTCCAATGTTGATCTCAAGGTAACGTGATTTTACGCCGTTTTTTTCACTCTTCACCGTAATTGCGTTGGTTGTTTTTGTTTTTGTTTTTGTTTTTTTTTTTTAATAGTGTAATTGACTGTATTTTTGTATGTACAATGGCTGTCAAATGTTGAAATCGATCGAGTTATTCTATTTCTCTTTGTGTTATACGGCCATATCAGTGGGGGTGTTTTTCCCTCTATGCACGTGATCATCATATTATGCCGTTTATGCTATTTATAACACTGTTTTTTTGATATGATTCTTCACCTTGAATTGTATTGGTTGTATCTCTAAATTATTCTTCAATTGTTTGTTATAAAATTCGTGTGTGTGTGTGTGTGTGTGTGTTGCTTGAATTTCGAAGACTGGAGATTAGTGGATCTTTTTTGCTAATTGTTTTTACTTTTGTTTGGTGTATTTAATCGGAATTTTTCTCGTTCTCCTAGGACAAATGGCGGAACCTGAGCGTTAGCGGTGGCTTTGGAGCTAGTTCAGTCACTCCCAGAGGAAAGGCAACTGTAACCAATGTTGTGACACCCATGACTGAAATTTCACCATCTGTATTTGTTTCGAAAGAAACTGTTAATGACAGGCTTCCCCACAGCCCTCCAAATGTCGATAATGCCCTAACGTATGTTTTGCCTCTATGTTTTTCAGTTGTTTCCCTCATGCAGATGTAGATGAAATAGTACCCTAGATTACGACAATGTGTTTGTGAAACCATGTGTATACATTTCACTTCTTCATTATCGACATCATTTTTCCTCACTAGTTTGCTTTTAGCATACGGTGTATTGCTTGAGACCCCATTGCTCTGCCATTGCTTTGGTTTGTGAAACGACCGTGCATATATTTCAGTTGTTCTTCTTTAATCTACGTCATTTTCCTTATCAGTTTGCTTTTTGCACATGGTGTATTGTTGGAGGATACACTCTGTTCTGCTATTACGTTGTTTTTTCTTGATTAGGATTGCGTATACATACGATTTTTCTCTTGCAATTAGATGTGATTCTTCTTTCTTGTATTTCAGTGACAAGATGGTACTCGAAGCACTTTCATCAATGAAAGACTGTGATGGATCTGATTGTGATGCAATCATGGGGTTTGTCGAGGTTAGATTGATATTCTATTCATCCCTCAATGTCCTATCTTCACTGTATTTGCATAAATTGGTAGCTACTACTGATTGGCCGTGCTTTGTAGTACACTAGCAATTGACACTTGTGCATTTGCACGTGGTTTGTATAATGTTTATTATAATATTTAATAATGTTTAATATAAATAAATATTTACTAAAAATTTAAACAATACAAATTATTGCAAAGTTTCAACGTTGACATGATAATAGGAATATGGAGACTATAATGTATTTGAATGTATCATCAATCGCACTTTACCTAGTTAATCCATTTCTTTTAACTTACTGATAGGGGTATGATAGGTATCACCAAAAAGTAAACACTCATGTTTTTAAAGGTAAGGGGAAGGATAGATTTTCAGTGCAATGATTTATCCATTTGAAAGTGAGTAAAACTCGAAAGATTTAATGCTGAGCAATGAGTTGTTTACAGCTGGGCATTCATATGCATGCATATGAATGATTCTTAGTATCTTTCCGGGTTTTTTAGGAACGAGTCAGCTTCTTGCTGAAGACCAAATTGTTTTCTTATCTAGCCTTCTCTCGGTTTTTTGGATTAAGGCAAAAAAAATCTGGTTAATCCTCCAGTAACAAGATTCTATATCAATGTTTGATTGTGAAAAGACTTATAATTGACAGAATAAAGTACAACATTCCACAAAGCTCTAGAAGGTTAATCAGTTCAAAGCTGAGGAAACTTCTTCTGCAAGGTACCATTGAGAGGGTATGTGAATTAAAATGCCATGCTCAGCTACTTGCCATGTAATTAAAATACTTCTATATCTCCACTCTGAATTTCTTTAAAAATCAATCTACTTGGGTAACATGTCAAAGACAGTAATCTAATCACCACGTTGCACTTCTGTGTGTGTGTGTGTGTATATATATAATAGTAATTAAAAATAATTAGTCCCTTGCATCAGTGAGTTTATTCTTGCATGACCCTGTGTTGTGGTATATAATTACACTAGATTAGGATCAGCATAACACTTGAGGAACTTAGGTTTGTTTTTTTCCAATTTTTATTGATGTATGGTGCTTTTGCATAAATATCGGACAGGTTCCAAAAGGGTACAAGATTAAAGAAGCAGAAAGGGGCACCAAAACACCTACGCCACAGCAGCATGATGTCAGATCAAGACCACTACAAGATTCCACACCGACAATCATAGTTGATACAGTGGAAGAGGCAGCTAAAATAGCCGCCGACTTAATTGCTGAGGCGGAATATAAATCTTTTTTGGCAGCTGAAGCAGTTAAAGAGGCTGAAAAGCTCTCACTAATAGCTGACAATGCAGATGTACTGCTCAGGAGTTTAAAAGAGATTTTGGACGAATGTAAGTCTTCATCTTTTTTTTTCCTTTTTTTTTTTTTTGTATTGTATTGCAATTTGATCCGTCGAAAAATTTGCTCATTTGGTTCTTATATATCAGGGGATGATAAAGGAAACAACAAAAGTTCTAAAAGTAAGCATTGAATTTTCCTTTTTTTTATAGGATATATAACTTGTGAACAATTATGGCTTCCTTTATTCATGTTTTGTTTTCGTTTTTGGTTTTTTTTGGTTTTTCAGGTTAGCCATCTGAAGTTACCATCAAGGTTTAGAGTTCCGTTTATTGAAAATACTATATTTTTTTTTTGAAAAAAGGAAAACGAGAGAGAACGATTCTTCGATATAGATGGAGACTAATTTTGATTAGCTAGTAGGTAACTGGTGGTTAGAGCTTATGTAGCGATGAATCTTTTCAGTCGAAGTTTCATATCTAGGGTCGAGATTCGTTTCATATTTCATCCGATTTTTTTTAGTGGAAAACAAGGCACCGGTTGAGAGTTGTACATTTTTTTCTTCTCCGTTTTAGCTTACCTTATAGGATTTTTTTACCGGTGTAAATTTTGGTGGTTAGATGGCAATTCTTGAAATATTTGACTTCATTCATTCTCTTTCTTGAGATCCACATTTTCTTTGCATTTTGCCTAATGTGAGTAATGTCCTACAAGTTTTCTCTATTGTTGTGTGTTAAATTAGAGCCATCACTCAAGGAAAACTTGGGTAAATTAATTACATCTGCCCCTTTAAGGTAAGGTCTATTTACAAAAGAACCCCTCGTGTTTCCATAATCACATTCAACCCCTTCAACTTGTAGATTTCTTATACTAACACCCTTTTGTACTTTTGTAAGAGGTGGATGTAAAAAATTTACAAACCGTAATGTGTTGAATGTAATTTCTCAAAATTAGGGTTTTTCTCGTAAATAGAATTTACATCACAGAGGTGGTTGTAATTTACCCTAATAACTTTATTACCACCCACGCCGTTAAAGGTTTCAGCACAAGTATATTAAGAAAATTAATAAATATTTTTGAAAAATAAAAAATGCACTTAATTATTAGTTCTGTAATTTTGAAAAACATATAAATCGGCACAAGTATATTAAGAAAATTAATAAATATTTTAAAAAAATAAAAAAAATGCACTTAATTATTAGTTCTGTAATTTTGAAAAATATATAAATCGCACGCTCATAATACTTTAGTATGTTCCAAGTTTGACGAACTCGAGCCGAAGCTCATTTTAATTTTTTTATATTATTATTATTAAAATATACTTATATAATAATAAAAGAATAAATAATGAATAGTAATTGTTTTTTTGTTCCTTTTTCACAATCCTACATGTATATTAAATAAATAAATCTCTAATCATCAAATTTCAAGATTAATTAATAAAAAAAAATCGAGGCAATCCAAATTCAAATAGAATTAGGGGAACACACCAAAAAAAAAAAGGAAAAAAAAAAGAAATAAATAAATCTCTAATCATCAAATTTCAAGATTAATTAATAAAAATAAATAAATCGAGGCAATCCAAATTGAAATAGAATTAGGGGAACACACCAAAAAAAAAGGAAAAAAAAAAGAAATAAATAAATCTCTAATCATCAAATTTCAAGATTAATTAATAAAAATAAATAAATCGAGGCAATCCAAATTGAAATAGAATTAGGGGAACACACCAAAAAAAAGGAAAAAAAACGAATTAAAATAGGACGAGGGCAAGCCCACTATATATAGGGAAGCATCAAAGGTCGATTCTTTTCACAAAAATACTTCTCCAAAAAACTCCACGGCGCAGATCCGAGGAGTTGCTCTGCAATTTGACCAATCACCTACGCAATCGTTCTCAATCTCTTCTTCGTTTTGATTCCAAGGTTCGATCTGTTCTTCTTCAACTGTTTGCTGCCCCTTTTTTTTTTGCAGTGATTTTTTAGTTCGTCGATTTATTGGGAACGTACGTCTCTGTGTTGTGTTGTTTTTGTATTTTTCGTAAATCTGTTTTTCTATTTGGTGTTTTTGTGATACGAATGGTGGGATTTGGGTGTTTTTTTTATTTATATTGTTTGATTTTGCTTTTGTTTTCTCGGATCTTAAAATTAGTATGAAG
This sequence comes from Erythranthe guttata, assembly GCF_056151865.1. Classification (NCBI taxonomy): domain Eukaryota; kingdom Viridiplantae; phylum Streptophyta; class Magnoliopsida; order Lamiales; family Phrymaceae; genus Erythranthe; species Erythranthe guttata. The sequence goes on from NC_142536.1 coordinate 4,743,755, forward strand.
TTGTGTGTGATTTAGGGTTCCTATCCTTTGTTTAGATATCGTAGATTTTTGATGTTTTGATTTGTGAGAGAGTTAATTATGTTTAATCTTACTACGATAGTGAACGCACATTGTTTAGATTACTCACGGAATAAGATCTCACGAAAGTTTTTTCAGATGGGTATATTGTTTGGGATTTTTTAATTAATTTTTTTTTTTGGTTAAAAGATTGATTTTTTTATCTTATTTATTGAAGAGATTTGTTCTGTCTTATTTGCCCTAAAAGATTTGACCCCTTTCCGCTCTGTCCAGCATGTTTCGATCGATTCAGCTATTTATGTGTTCTAAAACCTTATAAAGTAGGTACTACTTGTGATGAATCTCTGGGGAGAAGGTAAAGGGCTACTGTTTAGGAACTTTTCCTTGTTGTATGATAGCCCTTTCCTCCTACGATTCGTCCCCTAACATAAAAGAACAGAAGTTTAATGCTTGTAATCCATAACAAATGGCTTGCAAGTTTGGCTCTTTTGGTATATTTTTCTTCAAAAAGAAGAAATTTGTTGCTCCCATTGGCTAGAAAACTGTCGATTTTTTGTGTACTTATATTCTTCAGTTGAATATTTTTTTATGTTTGCTTTGATAAAGCACTAGCAGTCTATTGACATAAGTATTCAGTTGTCTGTTCTGTTTTTTCACTGAATATTCAGTTTGTCCAATATAGTTTTACTGACCTGCCAAAAAAAACTGCAGTTATGGCTGCAGAAGGATCGCAATTTGATACTCGTCAGTATGACTCAAGGATGAGTGAGATGTAAGTTTTCTACACAATAAATGTTTTTACCCCCAACTATTCATTGAAATATTGATGGTTTCCAATTTAATAGTTTAGATGAGTTAACTCATTTTATCTTCTGGTGCAGACTTCAACCTGATCAACAAGAATTCTTCACCTCTTACGATGAGGTCCATGAAAGTTTCGACGCCATGGGTCTTCAAGAGAACCTTCTCAGAGGCATTTATGCCTATGGTATGTTCTCAATAACCTCTTGTTTTTTGGTTTTCGAACAATTTCAATAATAATTTTTATTAACGTTTTCTTTTTGTCATAAAGGTTTTGAGAAGCCTTCTGCTATCCAGCAAAGAGGCATTGTTCCGTTCTGCAAGGGACTCGATGTTATTCAACAGGCTCAATCTGGAACCGGAAAAACCGCCACCTTCTGTTCTGGCATCTTGCAGCAGCTCGATTACAGTCTAACACAGTGCCAGGCCTTGGTTTTGGCACCTACTCGAGAACTTGCCCAACAGATTGAGAAGGTTATGAGAGCCCTCGGTGACTACCTCGGTGTCAAGGTTCATGCTTGTGTAGGTGGGACCAGTGTTCGTGAGGATCAGCGAATCCTCTCAGCTGGGGTCCACGTTGTTGTCGGTACACCTGGCCGTGTGTTTGACATGCTGCGAAGACAGTCACTTCGCGCTGACTACATCAAGATATTCGTATTGGATGAGGCTGATGAAATGCTCTCTCGTGGTTTCAAGGATCAGGTACATTCTTTTATGCTAAGATTATTTACTAGATTATTTATATATCCTGCAATCAGAGTCTCTTTTAAGAAAAACATGGAGTAAAACTGCGAAAATGATAGTAATTCGGGTGGAACATTGGATATTTTTCTAGTAAAACAAGAAAAAGGAAAAAAAAAGTGAGGAACCCGATGTAGTTAATTCTTGATAGGTACAGTAATTCGAGTGAAAAATTGAATCTTTTTCTAGTAAAACAGGAAAGAAAGGAAAAAAAAGTGAGGGAACCCTAGGTAATTAATTCTTGAAATCTGATAAGCCATGATGGTTTATATTATGTGATAATGTTTATACATCCTGCAATAAGAAACTCTTCTAAGGAAAATATTGAGTTAAATTGCGAAAATGATAGGTGAAGTAATTCGGGTGAAAAATTGAATCTTTCTCTAGAAAACAGGAAAGAAAAAAAGGGAGGGAACACCATGTTACTAATTCTTGAAATATGATTATTCTTTGCGGTTTTTATTTTTCAGATATACGACATCTTCCAATTGCTGCCATCCAAAGTCCAAGTCGGGGTTTTCTCCGCCACAATGCCCCCAGAGGCACTAGAAATCACCCGCAAGTTCATGAACAAGCCCGTCCGAATCCTGGTCAAGCGTGACGAGCTAACACTCGAGGGTATCAAGCAATTCTACGTCAACGTAGAAAAGGAAGACTGGAAACTCGAGACGCTCTGCGATCTCTACGAAACCCTAGCCATCACCCAGAGCGTCATATTCGTCAACACCAGACGAAAGGTTGACTGGCTAACCGACAAGATGAGGGGCCGCGACCACACAGTTTCGGCCACACACGGTGACATGGACCAGAACACCCGTGACATCATCATGCGCGAGTTCCGATCCGGCTCGTCTCGTGTTCTTATCACCACAGATTTGCTGGCCCGTGGTATTGATGTGCAGCAAGTGTCGCTTGTGATAAACTACGATCTGCCAACTCAGCCTGAGAACTATCTGCATCGTATTGGACGAAGCGGGCGGTTTGGGAGGAAGGGTGTTTCGATTAATTTTCTGACGACTGAGGATGAGAAGATGCTCGGGGATATTCAGAAGTTCTACAATGTTGTGATTGAGGAGCTTCCATCGAACGTGGCTGATCTTCTGTGAGGTGGCTTCGGTTCTTTTTTTTTTATTTTATTTTTTCGGTTTTGGATTTTGTTTCTGAGTTGAAGGTTAGGGCCCTTTTTTAATTTTATTATTTAGAGATAGTTAATTATTCTGCTTTTCCTTGTGGTTTTTTTGCCTATTGTCTGTTTTGCAAAAGGTTGTTTGTTTGCATTTGGGTATTGGTGTGTGAGTGTACTGATAGCCATGCAAAATTGTCTGTTTAGGTAGAGAGTTTCTGTAACTTTGCTTTATTCTTTTTCGGCCCAAATTTTGATTAAACCTTATTTATATTTATTTTTAGCTTTTATTCTATCAATTATGTCCCCCTTTTGTTGTGAATTTATTAAATTTTAAATAGTGATTGATTCGAACTCGAATGGCTTTAAACCAGAAATGCTATTTGCGGTCACAAAATTGCTATTCGCGGTTTATAATAAAACCCCCCAAAACTTTTAAAAATATCAAAAAACCCCCCAAAACTGCAAATAGCAAAAAAAAAAATCGAAAATTCGAAATCAAGCTTGAAGAAGGGTTGGGCTTCGATTTTTTGATGTAATTTCAACTCTTTTATGTGTAATATGCATTGGGTAGGTCGATTACGGAACCAATTTCATGTTAAACAGCCCTACAAATTGATTTGTAGGGCTTTTTTTTGTCGCAAAAAAATGTTCGAACGCCCAAGATGGGCGCCCAAGGCGTGTACGAACACCCGTTCCGGGCGTTCTTACACGCCTTGGACGCCCATCTTGGGCGTTCGAAAATTAAAAAAAAAAAAAAATAATAATTTTTTTTGCACTGGACGCCCAACTTGGGCGTGCACTGCATGAATGGATGCCCAAGTTGGGCTTTTACGCGTTTTGAGAGTGTTTTTGGATTTTTTTGAAAAGTTTTGGGGTTTTAGTGAAATAAAATATTTTTTTGGGGGGTTTTGTTAGAAACCGCAAATAGCAATTTTGAAACCGCAAAAAACAATTCCCCTTTAAACGTACATGAACGTAAAAGCCCGAGTTTCATCTTGTATGGAAAAACAAGATACTACTAAAATTTAGTTTATTATCACTATGGATCAATCAATTCATAATTGAATTGCATATTTGTTAGAAATTTACTTAATTTTGTTACAAAATATATACCTAAAATTAGGTTATAAGATATTTATCTAATATTGATTTGACAGTGAACTGATTTTATTAGATAATTTATTAGGAATATAACAAAATAAACTTCAATCCCAAAACAAACTCTCTATATCTTTTTTTTTTTTTTTTTAATTTTTATTAAAAAAATGAGATGACACATTGTTATGTTCATCACATGGAAACTTTGAAGTTTTAAATACTTCACCTTTAATTTGTACTTCAATTTTAATGGTCAAACTTTGACATGTGGCAGACCAAATTTATGTGCCACAAATCACAATTGATAGTGCCAACTGCCAACTTATTAGTATACATATATGATATAATTTTTTTATTTTTTTTTTGTGTGTATTATTATGGGAATTGCTTTTTGCGGTTTGAAAATTGCTATTTGCTGTTTCCAACAAAATCCCCCAAAAAATACTTTATTTCACTAAAATCCCAAAATTTCTCAAAAAAATCCAAAAACACCCCCAAAACGCGTAAAAGCCCAACTTGGGCGTCCATTCATGCAGTGCACGCCCAAGTTGGGCGTCCAGTGCAAATTTTTTTTTTTTTTTTTTTTTTTTTTTTTAATGTTCGAACGCCCTTCCGGGCGTTCGTACATGCCTTGGGCGCCCATCTTGGGCGTTCGAACATTTTTTTGCGAAAAAAAAGGCCTACAAATCGATTTGTAGGGCTTTTTAATATGAAATTGGTTCCGTAATCGACCTACCCATTGCATATTACACATAAAATAGTTGAAATTACATCAAAAATCGAAGCCCAACCCTTCTTCAAGCTTGATTTCGAATTTTCGAATTTCTTTTTTGTTTTTTTTTGTTATTTGCAGTTTTGGGGGGTTTTATGATATTTTTAAAAGTTTTGGAGGGTTTTGTTATAAACCGCGAATAGCAATTTTGTGACCGCAAATAGCATTTCTGATTATTATTTACATAAATAAATTCAACTATAAAAATGTTTTTCATTTTTTTTCTTCAATAAATAAGGAGGCCAGAAGAACATATATATACAGCTCCCCTCCCTTGAAGAACATATACAACAAAAAAAGCTCAAAAATCCACAACAATCACAACTTCAAGCAAATCTCTCTCTCTCTCTCTCTCTCTCTCTCTCTCTCTCTCTCTCTCTCTCTCTCTCTCTCTCTCTCTCTCTCTCTCTCTCTCTCTCTCTCTCTCTCTCTCTCTCTGTGTTGAATTATAGAGATGGAGAAATATTCAAGATCCAAGTCAAGTAGGGAAGGTGTGAAAGCACAGCCAAGCAGCATGCATGATCTAAGGAGTTACAGTACTACTTCAGATTATAATAATAATCTTGATTATTACAAAAGCTTTAATAAGGAATCTTCGAACAAGACGACGATGAAAAAGAGCAGAATCATCAGCGCTTCTTCGTCTTCTTCTTCGTCGAAGAACTGGAACTTAAACATGGACCAGCCTGAGTTGCAGAGGAAAAAGAGGGTTGCTGGTTACAAGGCTTACGGCGTCGAGGGTAAAATGAAGTCTTCGTTTCGAACAAGCTTCAAATGGATCAAGGATACTTGCAACCATGTTGTTCATGGATTCTTTTGAGCGATCGAATCTCGCTTGGTTTTACAAAAGGGTATTCTCGGCAGTATCGTATATGCTCGGTCGCTTGAACGATCCTCCGAACACTTGCAGCACCGGAAGTTAGAGAGAGAAGTTGCTCAAAGAGAGAATAATTAATATATATGCTATGTATTATTATCAAGAAAAATAATGTGTTGTGGCGTTTTGAGTATTAATAAATATTTACGAAAACGTGCCCGATCGATTATAATTCGTACTCTCTTTAAGGCAGTAGCTTCGGTTCGTCGGCGAAACTAAATTTCTAGAGAGTCTGAAATCTTTTGGGATTCTTGATGATGATGATCAAGAACTCTTACTCTATTACACTATGACTCAATAAACATATTTTCCACATTACACATGAGATAAGTTCTATTCTCTTGCTTGCTGTGTATTAATTACATGTGCATTAAATGTAAGCATACTTAATTTTTTTTTCCTAAAATTGATTGACAAAAGAATATGCAGTCACACGAAATACATTACTTCAGTTCGGTGTTCGTGTAATAGCTTACAAACTACATTAGGTTAATCAAGTGTGATCGATCGTTCTAATAAGTGTTGGCAAGTTGTCTGCAATTTAGTCAAAAAACACCCACCTCTCTTTATCTTATCCAATCTTATTATGTGAACGAACCGACGCCTTAGACTACAAGGAACAATATGATATCGACCCGTGAAAAGTGACCTAGTTGGTGAAGTAAAAGAGTGTGTTAATCATTTGTCTGGATTCGAACGCCATTGACAAATGATTAGCCCAGTATTTTTTACGACTCTGATTCAATTTGCAAACTATTGCACGAAAATAAAATTTACCCGAGTGAGTGCATGTTATCTTGTAGATACAAAAACAAGATGATAATAATTCCATGTTGTTATTGGGCATAAATTAAGGGTCAAGTAAGGTAGGCATGGGACAGTTTCCACTTTTAATGTGTGTGAACATGTGCTTTTGCAATTTGAATCATTTGACTGATTAGTGGGTCCCCCCATGCAAACAACTTGTCAATCACAGCATGGGGTACTATTCAATTTAGACCAAGTTTGTTGTGATTATTAACAAAATTGCTTACCTACTACTATGAAGAAATAAGAGTAGTAGGCAAAAAATTGAATTGAAAAAAAAAATTGAATGAAAGATACATACGAACACTTTGTTAAAGTTCTACATAAAGTATTAAAAGTACCTTCAATAGGTATATAATGCTCTAGGTAATAGAAATTAGGGTTAAAAGTCGAATCAAATTACACAATATAATACTCGAGTCGAGATTATTCGTTAAACGCTTATTTAAGCTTAATTTGTTAATATAACGAACCAAGCTTGAACGCAAATTTTCGTTTCGATAAGCTATAAAATTATGCACAAGCTTAAACTTGACTAAAGAAAATGACAAACAGAAAATCAAGTTACTCGAGCTCAACTCTGATTGCTTATCAAACCAAACTCAAATAGCTCAAAAATTTCAAACCAACGAAAGCTCAAAAAATCTCAAATGATTTTATGCAACTTCTCAGCCAAGTGACATTCTAGAATAAAAGTTGAAACTTAATTGAAATCAAATTATAAGCACTTTATAGAGTAAAAAAGCTTGATAAAACACAGGCCATCATATTGGCAAATTAAAAGAATTGGAGGTACAACAAATAAGAGGTAAAAGGCTAAAGATTATAAATAAGCATCATCTTAAGTGGTAGATGGTAGTAACCACACCCAAGTCTTCTTAAAACTGCTGATATAACATCACCAATCTCGAAATTTTTTTTGGTTTCCTCGAGTTTAGTGATCTTTCTTGATTCTTCATGATCTTTCTCTTTCTTTACTATGTGCTTTTTTTTCCTTTCTTCCAATTTCCTTGGACAGATTTTCTTTGCTGAACATAACAACAGATTCCCCACAGTGCTAAATAGATATATAGCATATATTTACACAGGGAATAAGTGAGAAAGAGGTATCTTATGATCCGAGGCTAGTAATGTGTTCTCTCGTCATTGCCAAAGTTGAGGCTCTCCATACCCTTGAGGGTAGATTCGAAATTTTTTACGTTTGGGGGGTTTCTGGTGGAAGAGGATGAGCGCTTGTTATCGTTTGAAGATGCTGGCATAGTTCTTTGTGCATCGCTGAGATTTCTGTGGTGGGGCCCATCTGTGTCACGAGCGTGTCGAAGGTCGTTATCAGTACCTGAAATGTCTGGATCTCGACTGCCGGAGACAGCTGGCCGCCTTGCTGATCCGATCTGCCCGAAAATGTTGGAACTAGATAACTGCAAAAATCATTACATTGGATGAATATTTGAAGAGGGAAAAACAAGAATCAGTCAGTTGAAGTCATTTTAAGTAAGGGCAGTATGTAAGAAAGAGGAAAGGTGCTTATTTTTCACCATCTCCTATCTAAGATTCTTGAATAATTCATTTCCTTGTAAAATAATTTCATGGTAATAAGAATGTCTGCTCTCACATGCCATGGTATTTAACTATCGTAAAACCCCATTTAGACTATAATAACATGATAATTCATGGCCAACTCGTACTAAAATAAAGAACGCATTTTGTTTTGTGGGGATGGAGTGTGTTCTTACGTCTTTAGACAAAGCAGAATCAGTAGCAACTGGACCTTTCTGCCTAGACAAATTTCCAGAATTATATAAGTTTCTCCCACGAGTTGCAGCCCAACCAGCGGCTTTACCCTCATCGCCACCTGTATAACAATTATAGAAATCATTTAATTCAGCCTACACGTGATAGCGAGTGAGCCAGGCTAAAAGAAAAGCACTCGAATAAATGCTCGAAATTCACCTGATAGTCTGTCAATATTAGCATGTGGAATCCCAGAACTTGTCCCAGCTGCAGTACCCTGTCATAAAACTCATCAGGTTTGCTTCTTTTGAAGTAAAGCAGGTAAAAGCCTAAACACTGAAGTTACTCACAAGGGCACGCGATGGAGGATTGGCTAGCTGTGACTGCTGGTATCTCAAAATAGTCCAATCAAACACTTGGTCTAACTGAAAACCTTCGCGAATAAAAAGGTCGCGGAAAATTCTCTTCAGATAAGCATAATCTGGCTTATCGTCAAATCTAAGTGAGCGGCAATAATGGAAGTAAGAAGCGAATTCAGTGGGATAGCCGCGACATAAAGCCTGAGAAATATATTAAATTTCAGAATCAGTTTTTGCGAAAGATTGAATATACTGAAATCCAAGAGCAGTGTGAAAATTTCAATTACCTCTATGGAAGTTGAAACTTTTTTCTCGCTAATTCTCTCATACTTCTGTTTCTTATTTCCAGCTTTCAGTCCTTGCCACGGAAGGCTACATATTTTTTCGAGGGATGAGTAGAGGTTTCACAAGAACTGAAATAAAGTAGGCTAAAAAGCCAGAAGAATCTACACACCTTCCTCTTAAGAAGTACATGAGAACATATCCAAGTGATTCTAGATCATCCCTGCGACTTTGTTCTATGATTGGTCAAAGCAGTGGAGCAAAATCAGAAATGAAAGCAACACTTCGTCAGATATCATTTTTTTTAATCTCAAATGTCAAAAGAGTAAGTGATATGTCGTGAGACCACATGCATACCAATGCCGAGATGCGTATTCATGCTTGCATATCTGGCTGTTCCAGTCAAATTTTTATTTTCTCTGCATTCAACAGTATAATATAGCTGAATTATGCTGATCAAAATACAATATGAATTTGAATATATCATAGAAATTTTACAAAGAAGTCACAATGAGAGCCTAACTACATACTGAAGATCCATGTTTTGAAGGTATCATTATTGAAGACAGCTTACCTATATGGGATATGCTGATGAGTTGAGGAGTCTCTATATTTCTTGGCAAGTCCAAAATCAATGGCATAAACCTACCGGTCAAATTGATAGAGTCATTGATTCGACAAATATTTTAAAACCAAAACAGCACAAAAATTTGGAAAATCAAAACAAGGAAAAGGGTGGATACCTGATTTGCACGCTTCCCTAAACCCATGAGAAAATTGTCGGGCTTAATATCTCGATGCAGGAAAGATTTAGAGTGAATAAATTCTACCCGATTGATCTGAAAATAAAATTGACATTTTCAGTACATTATGAAACATGAAATTGACCAAGATCTTGACCAAAAGCACAAGCAAACAGAATACCATACCATCTGATCCGCAAGCATGAGAACAGTCTTTAGAGACAGCTTACTACTACAGAAGTTAAACAGGTCTTCCAGACTAGGTCCCAATAAATCCATCACGAGAACATTATAGTCTCCTTCAACCCCAAACCATCTGACATTTGGAATTCCAGCTACCACAATTGGAAATTACCACATTTAGAACCCTTAAAAAAAACGAAAAGAACACCTAGCAACTAAAACTTGAAAAAAAAGAAAGATTATTACTTCCTCCTTGGAGTAGTTTGTACAACTTTGACTCGTAGAGCAACTGAGGATGTTTTGTCTTGACATTTTCCTGAAGATAGTTGAATTGTTTTCCAAGTAAATGAGCAACAAACAATTGTAAAAGATATTAATGCATGGAAACAAGAGTAGAGAGCATATTGTTCAAGGAATTATATGAAGGAAGTGCATAGACAACGGGGACAAAAGCATGGCAAGTGTTTCCAGTAAAATTTGTTGGAGAAATCGAAACAAGATGGACTTCCCAGCAGTTTCATTACACGAAAGACTATCTACATGAAGCTCAATTAAAACAAAAAACGGTGAGTGGCAGGTAAACTAATCATCAGTTCCACGTTATATGTAATTACATAATTCTACAAGGAAAAAAACCCACGATAACAAGATCAGGGAGTAGTCTTCACGATATTAACACCTACATGTTTACCATTTTTGAAATGTCCATATCTCAGAGAACCAATGTCAGAAGAACCAATATCCAATAGAAAAAGAAAGCCCCATGTTTATACAACCACAAATTCATGCCATTATATCTAATTTATTTTCGCCGTAAACAGAAAGAAAATATATCTTCTGAACATCAATTGCAATAAATACTGAAAACAGTTCACAATGTGAAAAAAAGGAAAAAAATTTACCCACAAACCCTTCAATGAAAAAGCAAACAATTACTAAACAAAACAAAATTAGAGGGGGCAAAATAAGGAATTTCAATTGCTTACAAGCTTAATAGCAACCTCCTCATTCGTCTGAATATTAGTACCTGCAAAACACAAACAATTACCAAAAAAAAAATCAGACAAAAAAAAAACAAAAATATACAAATTAATTACATTAGAAGATTACAAAAAAAAAAAAAAAAAAAAAAACATACCTAGATAGATCTCTCCAAAAGAGCCACTCCCAATTTTCCGACCCAAACGAAACTTATTACCCACGCGCGGCTCCATTCAATTTCACGATTAATTCCCCCCGCCGCGATCCTTCCGTAACGAAGTCAAATTAAAAAAAAAAACAAAAAAAAATCAAATCAAGGTGAAAAAGTGCGGAATTCTAGAGAGAGAGAGAGAAGAAGGAATCGGCATTTCATACGAAACACCGAGGAATTCAATCAGTGGTGTTCGATCTAATCGATAACACGCAGATTGTTTTTTTGGCTTTACACCTTAGCATATAGGTAGCAGCACCAAATACCAATAAATAATTATTTATTATTTATTTATTTATTTATTATTATTATTGTTATTTATTTATGTAAAGAAATACCACTAATTTTTTTCGATATTCCCTTTTCCTTTTTCTTTTTCTTTTTTCCTTTTAGTTTTTAAGCTATCAACATTCAGCAGTAATACGACGTCGTATTTCGCCCCACCGATTCGCCAACAAACAAGCTAAAGGACTATGGGCAACTTTTAATTTTTAAATATAATTCCTTTCATCTTTTGTTTCTATTTATTTATTTTTAAATTAATTATTATCAAAATATTTTGAACACATAAAACTTTATATATTTAAGATATAAATAACATATAAAACTACATAAAATAGTAAATCCAACAAGTATAAAATTTACGTAGGCACGAAAAATAAGTTTCGGCCTAATTTAGATGAGTATAAATATTTTTTCCTAATCTGAAACATTTACAAGGAAATGCACAAAGTACTAAAAAAACTATCTCTGAAAATCGTACTATATAATAAATTTCATAATAATTACCTGAAATAAAATCATTGTCAATCTTAATAAACAAGATTTCATGTAGGGGTGGTAAACGAGCCGGCTCGACAAAGGCTCGAACTCGAGCTTGAGTTTTTCGAGCTCGAGCCCAAATTTAGTTATTCGCCAGCTCGCGAGCTGTCTTTTTTTTTTATTTTTATTTTACATATATATATATATATATATATATATATATATATTATTCTTATTCTTATTATAATAATAATAATAATTATTATTATTATTATTATTATTATTATTAACTAAATAGTAAATACTCTATAATAATAAATATTTATAGTATTTAAATAGAAACAAATCTATATTACTTAGATAATTCATAATAATATAAAATATTATAATAATTATAGAAAAAAATATATAACTAGAGTTTATTATTTATTTTATATTTTTTTTCATTTTCCTATAAATATTTTTTAATAAAAAATTAAATAATAATAAAAAAAAAATGAGCCCGAGCTCGGCTCGTTCCCACCCCTAATCTCATGTCTCGAAATTTGGTGCCAACACATAACTTATCGAACGAAAATATGTATTCAAACTTAATTTGTTATGTTAACAAATCGAGCTCAAACGAACTCTTAACAATCGATCTCAAATCGAACATCAAATAGTTTTTGATTTAGCTTCCAACTCTACATATGAACACAGATATTCAAATTTGAGTATTCAAAGAACATAAGAGTACAAGAAAAATGAAACAAGGCAAAACATGCACACCCTACTCTCTTAACAATTTTTTTATCATATGATGATTTTACAATTTCTTTTTTTACATACAAACAAACAAGCCTTACATCTTATAGCTTCACAAATTCCCCCCCTAGCTACACTAGCCACAAATTACACCAAGAATGAATCAAGAATATCCCAAATCGAAAACCCGAAACCCAAAAAAAAAAAAAAAAAAAAAAAAAAAACTCTACATTGCAAAAAAAAGTATCATGTTTGTTGTGCTACCGCACCATTGCTACTCATCGACGAGTACTTCTTCTGCAATCTCCCCTTCAACTGCCGAATCTTGGCATCGACCCTAGCCGAAAACCCGATCTTGGTCTTCTGCCTAGCCTTACTCCTCTCGTTTCTCCACATATGCCTATCCTCGATATCCTTCTTATAGTACTTAATCTCCTGAATCACATGGTGGTCCAGCGGATTGAAGGACCGCTGGAACGAGATGTGGGCGAGATACGGCAGATTACACGCCACCGTGACCAGCAGAGTGGTTGACCAGTAGATAGGGGCGGGGCCCAGAATCTCCGACAGGACCCTGAAGGCGTTGACGTCGAGTGCGTAGGTCAACTCACCGTACACGAAGAGGAAGAGGTACCAGAAGACGACGCTGCCCCAGACGAAGAGGTGCTGTATCCAGGTGAAGTGGCTCATGGTGAGGGCGATTTGGGTATTCACCGCCCAGATTATGCAGGTGAACATTGTGGTCCCGACTGCGGTCATGTCGGCGGTTTGGCCACCCGGGCGGAAGGCCTGGTCGTAGAAGATGATTATGTTGAGGAAGAATATTATAAGGGAGGTGTAGAGGCCGTTGCCCATCCAACCGAATATTCTGTACCAGTCGAAGAAGAGATTCTTCGGGCCTTGTTGGTATAATGCTGGAAACTGTCAATCCATATATTAAATAGTTAATGAAATACTCGATAAATTATTTGATGTAATGACCAAACCACCACCGAAAGTTTTTACTATGTTAAAACAAACTAGAGGTGAGATTCAAGGTAACATCGGTTGGGGAAAAAAATTACAATTTGGCCAATTTTTTTGAAAGTTAATAAATTAATTAAAGGAGTAAGAATACATTACAGATTTATTACTTCCTTTTAAGGTATTATGAAATTGTATATTGAATGGGGTGGTCTATAAACATATTCAGGGCATATTTATTATCTTATAAATTTAGTGGTTTATTAATTTAGCGATTTTATCAATTAATCGAGTATTAAATTATCAAGGTTTTTATTTAAATTTTGCATAAAATGTGAGTAATTGAAAAAGGGGATATGGGGAATTTATCGTGTGAGGGAAAAAAGAAAGTAGAAGGCACATAAGAGAACTAACCTGCAAGCACACTTCAGAATCGACGTCTTGTTCAAACACTCCGAGCGAAATTACAGGCAACGAAGTAAGGACGACATTGAATAACAGCATATACCAATCAACATACACCGATTGCCCAGAAAATCCCGCGAAAGCCTCGAAATAGAATATTGTAAGGCCAAACGCAATGTTTTTGTAGAAGAAATAACATATCTGCATTCATCAGAAAGATTCAAGAATTAGCGGAAAAATGCCGTGAAAATAATTTTTTTTTTTTACTTTTTATAAAATGGTCAATTACCATCTGAGCGATTCGTTTGTAACACCAATGTCCGTGTACGACCAAAAGCCTCTCCAAGAACTGAAACTGTGCAATCGCAAAGTCACTAGCCATCACAGCCTGCAAACAGCTGATATTAAGTCAGCCAGTTTTTGGATCGTACGAAAAAAACTAATGCAATAACGAACTATTTTTCTTGGTTATTTAAAAATCGAGAAAGATATGTTAACAAGAATGGGAGCTGTAATGGGAGGATATAGTACTTCTTGAGAAAATGAAAAGCCTATACTTTTGAGGTTCGTTAAAATAAACGAAGCTGCTTCACTATTTGACAGAATACACACTTGTCTTTTTGTTTTTTGTTTTTTTTTGAAAAAAGCCCTTTTCTCTTTAGTTCGATAAAAAATATTATTGAATGGGCAGGTGAAAAAAATTCTGCTATATGATATAAAAATGAGGGTGAATCGGGAGAAAAACAACGAGCACGTATATATTTTTTTTTCAATTGTCTAAAAAGGACAAACCCATAATTTCTTAGATGCATATAGATACATAAGAGAATATATATATATATATATATATATATATATATATATATATATATATATATATATATATATATATATATATATATATATATATATATATATTTTCACCAACCTGCATTCCTTCACATCCACTAATGCCGACACCAATATCAGCTTCTTGAATCATGCCAACATCATTTGCACCATCACCAATTGCTAATGTGGTTTTCCCAGTTCCTTCTTTTACTAATCTCGTTACCTAATTACCGAATAAGTAAGTGTGAGGAAAAAGATAACTTGGAATTATATTATATTTATATTATTATTTAAAAGGACAATCAAATAAAAAAGAGGGCCCGACCAAAGCTTTCTGTTTTGGCGAAACGCGACAGCATATAACAGAAGCGCAACCAACTGCCAAATTCAAGAAATGGAGCTTCATATCGTCTTCAAGAGTATAAGTCAGCGTTTTCCCGTCAATTATCAAAGCAAACGCAGCATGTGGATCCTTCTCTAATTTGATCATTTGGGTCGCGTTCGTAATTTGCATTAAGATATTCTCCTTTATAGCCTTCATCAAGAAAGAAGAATAAGAAGAAGAAGAAAAATACAAAATATTATTCCACATTATTTCTTATAGACAATTAATTACCTTATTCGGATCTTCGACTATTGCATCGGTGTTCATCGTTGTTATACATATATGCTTCATTCCCTGCCTAAGCAAACTACACGCATATCTACACAAGAACAAAGTTTGAGTCTTTAGCATCTAGAAATATATCCGATCATAGATTTGCCAAATTTAAAAAATATAAAGAAAAAAATAAAAAAGTCAGCAGACCCTATATTAATTGCGGTTTCCATCTTGTCGCCTGTCAAAACCCATATCTTTAAACCAGCTTGTGCTAGTTTATCTATACACTGAGGCACCTACATAGAGTAATTAAGAGAAAGGGAGATATTAAGAGAGATAATTCATTATGAATTTCCAAAAAAGATCCATAAGATATACGACATACTCCGTTCTGTAATTTGTCCTCCACAGCAGTAGCCCCAACAAGTATCAAATCCTTTTCCATCATATCAGAAATCCGCTCGAGCATTCCTTCTCTATCACCTCCAATCGAGGTTTTCGCTCTCATAAACTCTTCGTTCCATGCAGAATATTTAGCCTCGTCTAGTTTTTTGTAAGCAAGTGCCAAAGTTCTCAATCCAGTCTCCCCGTATTCATTCAAATGCTTCGTCGTTGCTTCCTCGTACGTTCTCCCATTTCTCGCTAGTCTATCAAATATAATGCTGTAATAGAAAAAAAAAATGGAATAAATTCGAGCGCAAATCATTTGATCTCAAATTGCTAAACATAAATGACTAGTAGCAGAACCTGTCAGCTCCTTTGCAGAGGAGAAGAATTTGGCCGTTTTCATCCCTAACAATAACCGACATTCTCTTCCTTTTGCTAGTGAAATCCAACAAATTAAGAACCTTGTACTCCCTGAATTTATATATTTTAAAAACTAAAATTATTTTCCACTAGATAAAAGGTATTTCTAACAAGAACTACTTACATGATGTGATAAATGTTGTTCCAGTTTTAATAATACCGTTTCGACTTCAAACGTGATTTTAACCATTTTCGAGGCTGAATTGGGAAAACCCAAAATATGGAATTTGTAGTTCTTTGAGTTAGCTTTCTAATCCAACTTGAATCACAACGATTGGATGTCGGGTGAGAAAGATATGCATAACATCGTCACCTAACATCCAATCTAGCTGTTTCAAGTTGGATTAGAAAGCTAACTCCAATGACTACGGTTTCCGTGTTTTGAATTTTGCCAAAATCAGAATATAAATGGGTCACAATCACGTTAGAAATCAAAACTGTATTAGTAAGATTGAAATGACATTTAACATTTCAGATTACTTGTTCGTGGTCTTACCTTTCAATAGGTTCTTGAAAAGAAGGATATCTCTCTCTCACAAATATACTTGACTGAGTCCTCTTACAGAACTCAAAACCGAACTCTCTCGCAGCAATAAGAAAAGCACCCTCGTCCGGCGACTCCGCCTCGTAAGTATACGACCCCGTCTCCTCATTTTCCTCCGGTATGGCCGTGTGGCAAATCGAAAGTATCCTAAAAAACAACAATACATTATCCGCATTCGGCTCCTTCAACCAATTCCCATTCATGAGATGAACATCCTCAAAACTAAACCCCTTTATAGCAGGCCGTTCGTCCTTCGAAGAAATCACAGTCTCTAATTCAACTTCCGAAAATGCCCCGCTGCTCTTCCTCCACGACTGAGGCGTGCTCGCCTGGCTCTGCCCGTCAATATCCAACGCCATTTGCTTCGCCGCAGCAAGTTCCACCTCACTACTACGCATCCCATACGGTGTGCCAGCGATCGAGCATTTGAGGAAGTCCATTTGGTTGCAAGTCAAAGTGCCTGTTTTATCGGACAAGATTGTGTCCACCTGTCCCAACTCCTCGTTCAAGTTCGAGGTTCTCGCCTGAGCGGGAGTTCCTGTTTCTTCATCGTACATGTGAATATCACGGTTTATGAATAATGCTTGGAGAACTTTTACAACCTCGATCGACACGTATAAAGATATCGGTATTAAATAACCGTACAATATAAGAGCAGTGACTAAATGATAGAAACCCGATGTCAATGGCCTCCCTGGATTGTATAAACTGTCTTCATCCGGAACCTGTAAGTACCACCACTTGGGCAAATCCCTTTTTGTCTTTGCAATGAAACCGACAGAGCTTATGAAGGAAATGAACACTAGTAAACTGAATAGAACGTATATTATTCTGTCCATTTGTTTTTCGATCCTGCTCCGTTTCGAAGGAGATTTTGTAGCGTTCTGCATCACTTTACTATCATGGCCGGTGAATATCACAACTCCATAAACAAAGGCAGTGTTTCGAAGCTTCGAATCACGGAGGAGAATCTGACTAGGATCGAGAGGGAACACCTGGCGGTCGAATTCGAAGTTGCCCACGAAAGTGTAGAGATTCGGGTTCGGATCTTCGCATCTTATAGTTGCGGAAAAGTCCTTGAAAGTTTGATCGTCTTCAAGGGGCAAAGTAGTCTCTAAAGATCGCTTCACCTTCAGATTAGTCTCCCCATCTAAGTTCATAGTTTCGACGTAACAAATTCCATCTTCATAGCTCGAAGATAAGAGAAGCAAATCGGCGGGGAAGAATTTATCCTTCTCCACCTTCACTATATCCCCCACATGAAGCTTCATCCACGGCTTGAGAGCAAATACACCATCTTTTTTGTGCACGTTGGCTTTTCGTAAATTGACCTTCATGTCCTGTATGAACCTACGCCAATCTTCTAGAGCTTCTTTCGCCATACTTAAACCGACGACAAAAACGAGGGGTGCGATCATACTCACGGGGGAGAAGGGCGAAACGGGCGTTAGAGATAGTACTGCAGCTAAAAGAAAGTACAAGTTGGCCACACGTCTGAATTGTTCAAATATGGCCTTTGGGAGAAAGGTGATCACGTTATACTTTGTGGTGGAGATGTAATTTGTGCAGTATTTGAGGGGCTTTTGCTCGTGCATTTGTGGCTGGTTGCAGTACACTATTCTTGAGAAACCGGGCCCTTGGAAATCGTGCGGGCCGTCCTCTTGGGTGGTTGGTGATCTGTAACATGCGAATGTGTAGAGATGGCTACGGCGGATTCTTGCCCTTATTCTACCACCGGCCATTTTTTAAATGTTTTTTTAAGGTCGAAAGAATTATGATGAGAAAGTTTTGAAACTTTCCTCCACTGTGCAAGCAAAGGGCTTGCTTACATCATGGATGGATTGACTTGCTAACATGAAAGCTACACCCTTGAGAAAACCTCGATTTTCAGAAATTCGCAGCACCTGGAAAACGAATTTAAACGAAGAGGGGTTTATGGTACTTTATCTGTTATATGCAATTCGAGTTCATCAAGATAGTCAATATTCATCCATGTGAACATCTACATATTGACTAATTTCAAGATCTTTAGCTAAGTCAAGTCAATTAAACCATGAAAAAAAAAACAGATGAATCACATCCCAAAATCAAATTAAGGATCAGTTAAAGCCAAGAATAACCCTAAACAAATTCAAAATTAACCAACAACAAAGATTCAGTTTAAATTTGTAGCAAAAGAATTCATCATTTTCTTCAACACTAAAACGCAGTAACAAACAAAAAAAAAAAAATTCAAATAACCGAAATTTTAAAGAAAAAAATAAATGCAACAAATGCATCATAAATTCATCCCAATGTCAGCTCAAATTTGAAATTTTCTCCAGTGCAGCTCAAATAAACACACACACACACAAAAGAAATATTCAAATATTTCACTCAATTCACTGCCGCTAAACAAAACCCACATTGACAAAAAAACACGAATCACGCACAGAAACGTAGAGACAGACGATTCAAACACAAAAAAAAATGATTTGTTAATTGTTTTACCCGAGAAATTCTTCAGCGAAATGGGGAATTTGGTAGAAGCCGAGGTGGAATTTCAGCTGAGAGATCGCATTGGAGAAGAGAAAAAAATGAAAGAATTAACGGGAAAAAGTGTGTGGGTCGAATCCTCAAATTGGGGATGGGAGGGAAGAAGAGATTGATTTGTTCAGTGACGAAAGAGTTTTCTCTCTCTCTCTCTCTCTCTCTCTCTCTCTCTCTCTCTCTCTTCTCTCTCTCTCTGATCGAACTCAAACAACAATACCAGCGTTTCACGCTTTCTTTATTTTCATTTCATTTTTTATTTTTTTATTTTTTTTCCACATTTTATTAATCTATTTTCCATAAATAAATCATAATTAATTAAAGAATTAGAATCAAAATTTGCCAAGACTTGGTATAGTCTTGAATTTTTTTTTTCTTCATTTGACAAGTCTTGTTGCTATAACTTATTAGAATAGTCTTAATTATGTGTAATTTGTATTATTTGATTGGCTGCG